>NC_135725.1:57617586-57935711 GCF_964656455.1 Halichoerus grypus
TGAAGTTTACTGCATCACTTGACTTTTTCTTCCATGAACAATTACTCCTTAGCATGAGATGCTGTTTGATTACATTTTACCCACAGTAGAGCTTTCAGAATTGAATCATTCCTCTCAAACCCTGCCACTGCTTTATCAGCTAAGTTTATGTGATGTTTGAAATCCTTTGTCACCATTTCAGCAGTCTTCATGGCATCTCCACCAGGAGTAGATTCCATCTCAAGAAAACACTTTTTCACCCATAAGGAGCAACTTCTGCATCCATTAAAGTTTTATCCTGAGATTATAGCAAGTCAGACACATCTTCAGGCTCCAGTTCTGTTTCCCTTGCTTTTTCCACCACATCTGCACTTACTTTCTCCACTGAAGTCTTGAAATTTCAATATGTGAAAAACAGTGTGAAGTGCAATAAAGCAAAGTACAGTAAGATGAAGTGTGCCTGTATTAATTTGTACCCAGAAACACTTTATTGTATTCTCTTATATTTGTAATAATTTTTTCAGTTTTGGGGTTTCCCTGGGAAACAGTCTATTTTCCAACTTTTTATACCTTTTAACTTTTCATCTAATGTTAAATAACAATGTTAACAGATTATGATAATAATGGACATCATTATCTTGTTCCTGTGCTTAGTGGGAATCTTCTATTTCCCCATTAGTCAGCATTCTCTGACTTTGGTATTGAGAGAGATGGTTTTCGTTGTTGCTTTTAACCTCATGTTAAGGAGATGACTATATGACTTTTCTTAGATCTGTTAACAAATGGTGAAATGTATCAACAGATGCCTAGTATTGAACTATCCTAAATTCATGGACTAAATTTTTACACTTGGATGTGATGTATTCCTATAATGTATTATTAAATTTGGTTTGTGCTTTTTATTTTGAGGATTTTTTTTTTTTTAATCTCTAGGCATACATGCGATTTTTCTGTAATTTTCTCTTTGGCATCAATATTATGCTTGCTTTTTTAAAAAAAAGAAAATTAGAAACTTTCCTTTTCCTGTGTTTTGGAACCATTAAAATCTCAGTGCATTTAGGTTTCTTTTGGGTTGCAAGAGCTCTTTGATGACTTTTTCTGTTTCCTTTGTAGTTATTGGTCTGGTTAAGATTTCTACCACTTGTGGAGTTAGTTTTGATAAATACTTTCCTAGAAGATCATCCATTTTATCCAGGTTCTCACATGTATTTGCAAAGAGATGAACAAAGCAGTATTTGGATTATTTTAATTTCCTCTATTTTGTACACTTACTTCTCTCTTTTTAAAATTAAGTTAGTTGGATGGTTTATGTTTTTTCCAAAGAACCAGCTCTTGGGTTTATTTATTAATCATTTTTCTGATTTTATTTTATTTTATTTTATTTTTTTCATTTTTCTGATTTTAATTGGTTATTTTCTGCTTATGCCCTTACTGTTTCCATCTTGTGCTTTCCTTAGATGGTCCCTATGCTGTGAATTTTTTTCTCAGTACTTTTGTTTGCTGTGAATTTTCCTGATTACTGCTTTAGTTGAATACTGTAGATTCTCAAATGCAATATTTTCGTTGTCATTTTCTGCAGTTTTATTTTTGGTTCCCTCTTTGATCAAGAGAAAGTTTAGAAAATCAGGTAGTAGGACCTTTTTGTTTTCTGATGTAATAAATCTCTAATTTTTTTTTTTTTGCCTTTTGACTATAATTGGCTGTGCTATTTCTGATATTGAATATTTATTGGAATTTTCTTTGTGGCCTAGTATTTACTTAGGTTTTTGTAAAGTGTTCTGTGGGTACTTATGGTATATTTTGCTTTCAGGGTGCTTTTGATATGATATAAATTAGGTCTATCTTATTAATTATGTATTTCTCCCTCTCCCTCTGCTTGCCACTCCCCCTGCTTGTGCTCTCTCTCTCTCAAATAAATGAATAAAGTCTTAAAAAAAAAAAAGAAACTACTGATTTATTCTTTTTTTATTATATTTTCTCTCTCTGAGGTCACAATCTTTCAGTAGTTACATACTGTGGTGTTTCTGTTTAGTCCCCTTACCAGGTATCTGGGGTATTCTTTCCCTTTGTTGCTCCCTAGATTTTTTTTTTTTTCCCCTAATTACAGAGTGTGTCAATCAGTAGATATGTGCTCATATAGAAAACCTGGAAAGCAAATAGCCCAAAAGAAAAAACCAAAAGCCCCACATTAAACCCATCAT
This sequence comes from Halichoerus grypus, assembly GCF_964656455.1. NCBI lineage: Eukaryota > Metazoa > Chordata > Mammalia > Carnivora > Phocidae > Halichoerus > Halichoerus grypus. The sequence goes on from NC_135725.1 coordinate 57,619,767, forward strand.
CCAAATACACCACCATTATAAGACTATGTCTTACTCCTGTTTGTTTCCATATTTACACAGACCTATTCCCCTCTTTTCCAGAATCGCAGGGCCCATTAGATCTTGTTTCTGCAGGTTAGTGACTCAAATTTAGATTTTCCATTTTTGCACTCTCTGAAACAGTGGTGTTCAGGACAAATCCGACTGAATAAGCAATATTCCAGCTGAATTGAAAGAAGAAATTAATGCATAAAGAAAAGCTTACTGGGGTTATTGAAATGCTCTTCAGTATGAATCTGTGTACTGTTGACCTGTGTTTTTGGCCTTCCATCTTTAGCCAAATATGCTGATGTGTAGCAGCCAATAATAAGGGGCTTAGTTTTGTAAACACAGAGGTTGTGGACAGTGATAGATCCTGAAAATATCTCTGGCTAATTCTCAGACTTGAAACTGAAAGTAAGGTCTCAAACTCAGTTCAGTGTTTACAGCCATATTCTTCACTCAAAATAAGAGTCTAAACATTCAAATAAAAATCTACATTTTGTGTATAGTTTACTGGTAGAGTACTTGGCAAATGGTTTACTTCTAAGTTATGTACATATATATATTTTGTATATATGTATTTTATTTATTTATTTATTTATTTATTTATTTATTTATTTATTTATTAAAAGATTTTATTTATTTATTTGACAGAGAGAGACACAGCCAGAGAGGGAATACAAGCAGGGGGAGTGGGAGAGGGATGAAGCAGGCTTCCCGCTGAGCAGGGAGCCCGATGCGGGGCTCGATCCCAGGACCTGGAATCATGACCTGAGCCGAAGGCAGACGCTTAACGACTGAGCCACCCAGGCGCCCCTGTATATATGTATTTTATATATATATATATATGTTTTTAAGATTTTATTCATTTGAGAGAGCGAGAGAGAGCACAAGGTGCGGGAGGGGCAGATGGAGAGGAAGAGGCAGACTCCCGCTTCCCCTGAGGAGTAAGCCAGATGCAGGGCTTGGTCCCAGGATCCTGAGATCATGACCTGAGCCGAAGGCAGATGCCCAAACTACTGAGCCACCCAGGCGCCTCTCCAAGTTATATGTTTACCAATCTTTGTGGCTCTTGCTGTGTCTCAGGCAGTATGCTAAGATATCTATCTATATAAATTTTTTTAAATAATTATATTCATTTGAGGTTATTATTTTATATGTGATATAGGAAATGGTTTCCAGACTTTTGGTTTCATGGGCCACTAAAATTTAAAAAGAGGGATGCGATTAACATGGTTGCCAGCTTTTTATTTTGTCCCTAAAGGACATCTTTCAGAAGTTACAGGGGCGCCTGGGTGGCTCAGTCAGTTACGTGTCTGACTTCAGCTCAGGTCATGATCTCAGGGTCCTGGGATCGAGCCCAGCATCGGGCTCCGTGCTCACTGGGAGAGTGTGCTTGTCCCTCACCCTCTCCTTCTGCCCCTCCTCCTGCTTGTACTCTCTGTGTCTATCTCAAATGAATAAATAAAATCTTAACAAAAAAAATTACTGTGTATAGTAAATGATGATATTATTCTGAATACTGAATATTTAATTTGGGAACATAAATATTTTTGCTTTTCTTTATTCTAGTGTTACAGATTCATGGTATGTTTAGGGTTGGCTGTTTATTCAGTCTACTACCCTTTTATTTTACTGTTGAAAGAACTGACTCCAAAATGTCTCTGAAATCTGTGAGAAAATAAAGCTTTTTCTGATGAATTTAGTATAGCGTTGTATTGACATACTAATAGCCATTACATGTGTCATTTTTGTCATATATATGTTGGTATGAATGCTAGTTGTACGTGTGTTAACTTTGTTTTTAGAATGGAAATTTGGTGATTCCCAGAGCCATCTTTTTCTGTAAGAGAATTTCCTGGATTAATTTGTATCTGGGGAAATTCCTGGTTGCAGCTCTTGTTGCAGTGTAATGTGTGACAATGATAGCTTACTGAGATACTAAATTGTTATGTATTAGGAAACTTTGTAAGAATGTAATTTCATATAATAGGAATTTAATGATATAAGAAAGGGAAGAAAGAAAATGAGATCATCAATACAATTGCGTTGGGCTTTCTCTTCCCCTTGTGAAAGGGCCTGCGCCTTGGCAGGATGTTGTTTACATTCTCTTGATCGGTTACCCCTACTCTCCTCACCTTGCCTTTTTCCATTCCTTATCTCATGTCTTCTGTTTCTTGCACTCTGGCTTCTCCTCTCCCTGCAGTTCTGTTCTTGTTACCTCTTTCCCCATCTCCTTTTGTTCTTGAATGTCTTTAATTAGTGATTTAAATTTTAAGTTACTGGCTTTTCTTCCTGTAGCATTTGAATTGAAGTGGCACTGAACTGGCAAAATAGAACATTGCTGTTAAGTTCTTTGGTGCTTCAGGGAAGTCTACATTTTATTAGTGTAAAAGCTTATGAGTTAAGAATGTGTGCAAAAAAAAAATGTGTTCTGTTCTTATTTCTGCTTGATACTTTTCCTTTAATATATGCGTGTATATATATATTTTAGTGGAAATTTATGATAACTTAGGATTTTTTTTTTTCTCCTGTGAGCACTTATAGTTTTATGTTGGGGGCAAATGTATTTTTTTCAGTCTTGTTTTGTGTACATTTTTTACATGTTAAGTAATTCAGTCCAACTTATAAAAACATTTTAAAACTTGTACTTGGGGTGCCTGGGTGGCTCAGTCAGTTGAGTATCTGACTCTTGGTTTTCGGTCAGATCATGATCTCAGGGTCCTGAGATGGAGTCCCATGTTGGGCTCCACACTCAGTGGGGAGTCTGCTTGAGATTCTCTATCTCCCTCTGCATTCAGTGAACTATTTTAATATTTAAAGAAGCCCCCAAGAAAATCTACATTTTATCAGCTCTATTGAGGCATATTTTTAAAGAATTTATATCCTTTTATTTAGTAATAGGGGTACTATATTTTAATTCTCACTTTTTTTTTAATAGAAATTTTGCTTCGTTGCAGATAATATGCATGCTTTAGCATGGGGGATAGAGAGGGGAGTCTTATTTGCATTTGCCTGACTAATGAATTGAACATCATCTCATCATCATGTGCTTCTTGGTTATCTGTATGTCTTCTTTGGAGAATTGATTATTCATATTCTTTTGCCCATTTCTAGTTGGGTTATTTGTCTTTTATTATTGAGTTGTAGAGTTATTTACGTATTCTAGATACAGTCCCCTTATCACATACATCACTTGCAAATATATTTTTCTCCCATTCTTCTCCCATTCTGTGGGTTGTCTTTTGGTTGAACCTTTTAAAAAAAGCCATTAAGAATCCATTTAGGGACACCTGGCTGGCTCAGTCAGTAGAGCTTGGGACTCTTGATTTCAGGGTCATGAGTTCAAGCCCCATGTTGGGCATAGAGCCTGTTTAAAAAAAAAAAAAAGAATCCATTTAAAGTTGGTGAAACTTCTTAAAATATTTGTGATGTTAGCTGCTTCTGGGGATTGTTTGCAAAATTATTTTTTAAATTAGAGGCTCAAGGAGCTTCTCCCAAACCATTTACCTCTCAAAAACAGCCGCTTTTTCAAACAGCTGATATCCCACAATATTAATAAATATCAGGGACACATAGATGAAAATGCTCATTTTCTGCACCTGTCGCAGCTGTCTTTGCTGTGTGCTTAAATACTGCTTTTTTCTCAGTAGAGACTTAAGTATATTTCTACTCTATGCCTATGTGTGAAGGTTGAGACTGCCAAGAATCTTGTTTCTTCGTTTTAGGAGTCTCACTGTATTGTGGTTTATGTACATTTTGATGATCCTGTAGTGTGTACGCCAATGAAATATCTTCTGCACATATAAAATGTTTTAATCATTTTCAGCATGGTTTGTTGTTTCTTTGAAAATTGATAATCCATATACTTTATAATTTTAACTCTCCATTAGAATTAATTAGAATATCAACCACAATATTTAGTCCCCACATCATGCTGGAAAACTGAAACTTTTAAAGTAAAGCTTTAAAGAAATTGTAAAATAAATACCTGTTTGCCATAGGATGTTCAGAAACCGTAGAGGAATGTTATGAATTATTCCCAGTTCTACCACCTAGAGGCAGCCACTTTTTAAAAAAAATTTATTCATTTTTTAAAAGATTTTGTTTTTAAATCTCTCCACCCACCGTGGGACTCAGATCTACAACCCTGAGATCAAGAGTCGCTAGCTCTGTGGACTGAGCAAGTCATGTGCCCCTTACATAATACTTTCTATCCTTTATAGTACATGGTAGCTAACATTACTTTTCTATTCCTATAGTTTTGCGTATTTTCTTTTTTTTTTTTTTTAAGGTTTTATTTATTTGACAGAGAGAGACAGCAGAGAGCAGGAACACAAGCAGGGGGAGTGGGAGAGGGAGAAGCAGGCTTCCTGCTGAGCAGGGAGCCCGATGCGGGGCTCGATCCCAGGACCCTGGGATCATGACCTGAGCTGAAGGCAGATGCTTAATGACTGAGCCACCCAGGTGCCCCTGTTTTTATTACTATAGTTTAAATAAAATCATATAATATGTAACCTTTAAAGCCTGGCTTCTTTCACTTACCATGATGAATTTGAAATTTGTCCATGTTGTGGTGGTGGTGTATTATACACCATGTACAATTCATCCATTTATTTAAAGATTTTATTTATTTATTTATTTTAGAGAGAGTGACAGAGAGAGGGGGAGGAGCAGAGGGAGGGGGACAGGCAGACTCTGTGCTTAGTGTGGAGCCCGATGCGGGGCTCCATGCGGGGCTCAATATCAGGACCCTGAGATCATGACCTGATCTGATATCAGGAGTCAGATGCTCAACTAACTGAGCCACCCAGGTGCCCCTGTCAGTTCATCCATTTAAAGTGTATAGGGTTAGGGGCGCCTGGGTGGCTCAGTCGTTAAGCGTCTGCCTTCGGCTCAGGTCATGATCCCAGGGTCCTGGGATCGAGCCCCCCATGGGGCTCCCTGCTCAGCAGGAAGCCTGCTTCTCCCTCTCCCACTCCTCCTGCTTGTGTTCCCTCTCTCGCTGTGTCTCTCTCTGTCAAATAAATAAATAAAATCTTTAAAAAATAAAAAAATAAATAAAATAAAGTGTATAGGGGTGCCTGGCTGGTTGTCAGAAGAGTGAGACTCTATCTCAGGGTCGTGAGTTCAAGCCCCATGTTGAGTGTAGAGATTACATAAATAAATAAAACTTAAAAAAAAATCAGCTTGTTAATTTCTTTAAGAAAAAGCCTGTGCAGATTTTAATTCTATTGAATAATTTTCACAAGATAGGTGCAATATACTTTTCCTTTTTTTTTTTTTTTTAACGTTTGGTGGAAAATACATTGTATTCAGTATGTTGCCTTCCAGCGTATTGTAATGCAGGCTAATAGACAACAGGCCATAAATTCATATAGCTAACCTTAATTTTTTTCCTGCTTACATTTTTTTTCCTTGCTTACATTTTTAAGTTAGAGGTATAAACACCATATCAAGGGCAATAGACTGACTTTTAGGTTGAAGAGCTCAGTTTTTGGTTTAAGACAGGACTTCAGACTTAACTTTTATAGGGGCTGAAAATGCAAAGATGTGTGGTTTTATGTTTTTTTTCTTCACTTAAAAAATTTTTTTTTAAGATTTTGTTTATTTGAGAGAGAGAGAGTGAGAGCATGAGCACAAGTGGGGGGAGGCAGAGGGAGAAGCAGACTCCCCGCAGAGCAGGGAGCCTGACGCTGGGCTCCATTCCAGGACCCTGGGATCATGACCTTAGCTGAAGGCAGACACTCAACCGACTGAGCCACCCAGGCGCCTGCCCCTTCCTTTACTTAAAAGATTTTTATACTAATTAAGCAGTACAGATTATATGTCATTCATTCCCCACTTAACTTACTATTAGAGTTAGTTGCCAGCAAAAGGTTCTATATTTGTATAACTGAATAAAGAGATTTTTCTTAATCTGTTATTGACAGATTTGTAGTTTGTGTCAAGAAGGTGTTTTGTACTTTTTCCCTTTTGATAGTTCACATATAAATTGGTAAATAGCTAGTGTGTTCTTCTCATATTTATATATATATACATACACATTTTAATTTTTTAATTTTTATATTTTTTATATATTTTTATTTTATTTTATTTTTTAAAGATTTTATTTATTTGAGAGAGAGAGAGAGAGGGCACATGAGAGGCGGGAGGGTCAGAGGGAGAAGCAGACTCCCCGCTGAGCAGGGAGCCCGAAGCGGGACTGGATCCCAGGACTCCAGGATCATGACCTGAGCCGAAGGCAGTCACTTAACCAACTGAGCCACCCAGGCGCCCTATTTTTTATATTTTTAAAAAAGATTTATTTATTTGTCAGAGAGAGAGGGAGAGAGAGACTGAGCAAGCAGGGGGAGTGGCAGAGAGAGGGAGAAGTAGGCTCCCCGCTGAGCAAGGAGCCCAATACAGGGCTCAGTCCCAGGACTCGGATCATGACCTGAGCTGAAGGCAGACGCTCAACCCAGTGAGCCACCCAGGCGGCTCCACATGCACATTTTTAGAACATGCAGATTTTAGAAATGTTTAACTTTTCTCTAGATAACTAATATGTCCTCCTTTCTCCTTTCTTTTTTAAGATTTTGGGACTGAGAAGTTTGAGGACTGTATTCTGGTTTCTTTTTTGTAGTCTCAATTTTCTCATAATGATTTGTTTATATCCCCTCAGAGCATCATGTACTTAAAAATATTTCTTTGTTTTTCAGGTTCTAAATGGCTTCTAAGAAGTTGGGTGCAGATTTTCATGGTAAGTGGACTGTTAGATATCATGGTTTAAGTTATGATTTTATCAGAAGATTGGAAATCACTTAACGTTGTCTAAGTAAGTGCACCTTTTTGTTTATTTAAATGAACAGCTTGAGAAAAAGTTGTACAACAGTGTAGCATATACATTCCAATGGATTTCAGGTAATTTAATACTGAAGTATTGAAGTAGATAGTTAAGTTTTAGAGTCTCTGTGGTTATTGTACTTGAAACTACCAGAGGTGGATAGGGAGCCTACCTATTTTTATTGTTTTTCAGCAGTATTTTGAAGTAGTTACATTCCCTTTCTTACTCTCTGGTCATAGCTCTTGGTAATCTCAGGTGTGAAAAACTCTAAACCTTTAGTTAATAATGTTTTGCTTTAATGTCCATCCCTGTTGTCCTCCCTCCCTGCCCCACGGTGATAGGAAGTAATTACTACAAATAAACTGTGATCAGTAATTACAGAAATGTTGTTAGTAGTAATTACAATTTTGCATTTGAAACGAATAGTTTATCATCTTTTTCTAAGATACACCTTTCAAAACTGAATACATTAATAAACTTTATTATCTGCATTTGGGAGGAAAGGAGGTGCCTAAAGAAGTTAGATTCTCATTTCATACAGTAGAAGATAAGAATTAAATACCAGAAATAGCCAAACAACAGTTATTTTAGAAGGGTTTTTGAGGGGCGCCTGGGTGGCTCAGTCATTGAGCGTCTGCCTTCGGCTCAGGTCATGATCCCGGGGTCCTGGGATTGAGCCCAGCATCAGGCTCCCTACTCCGTGGGAAGCCTGCTTCTCCCTCTCCCACTCCCCCTGCTTGTGTTCCCTCTCTCGCTGTGTCTCTCTCTCTCAAATAAATAAAATCTTTTTTTTTTTTTTTAAAAAGGGATTTTGAGGGGCGCCTGGGTGGCTCATTTGGTTGGGCGACTGCCTTCGGCTCAGGTCATGATCCCAGGGTCATGAGATTGAGCCCCACGTCAGGCTCCTTGCTCAGCGGGGAGCCTGCTTCTCCCTCTCCCTCTGCTTACTACTACGCCTGCTTGTGCGCGCTCTCTCTCTCTCTCTGTTAAATAAATAATATCTTAAAAAAAAATAAAAGGGTTTTTGGGGGCGCCTGGCAGCTCAGTCAGTTAAGCATCTGACTCTTGATTTCTGCTTAGGTCATGATCTCAGGGTTGTGAGATCAGCTATGCTTCGGGCTCCGTAATGGGCATGGAGCCTGCTTTAAGATCGTCTCTCTCCTCCCTCCCCTGCCCCTTTAAAAAAATGAAGGTTTTTAAAGCTAATCTTCCATTTTTAAAATCATGTCATTGTAAGAATGATTTGCCAGACCGCATGACAACATATGTTGGTATGCTCTTCTGGTTGTTTGATTGTATCAGTCACCTGAATCAGTCTGCAGCAGCAGTCACTGGGGTTCTAACTTGCTTATATATTTTATATAACAGTTTAATATTTTGAATTACCATTGTGCATATGCTTACATACATCAGTTATATGTGTTTTGTTAGGTCCTTTTGGAGTTAAGTCAGTCACACTCTGGAATTTGCATTCTTTATAGCAGGTCAGGCATGAGATCTGCCAGGTAAGCTATTTCCTGTTGTCTAAGGACTATTAGACAATACTTTCAGAGTATTCAAATGAAAGTAGAGAGAGAGATCTGAAGTTGCCTCTGGATCACTTTTTTAAGGAAAAAGAGGACAGAGCAAAGGACAGAGGAGAGAAAATAGCAAAAAAGAAAAATTTAAGCTTATAATCTTATTTCAAAAGATAAGCTATATATCTCGACTCTTTGGGAAGTCCTTTTTGACTGGAGTGAAAATAAGATGGACCCCAGGTTATGTGTTCCAGCTAAACAGTTCAGAGAGAAGATTCTAATTTTGAAGTTACCTGATCAATAACTTTTTTATTTTATTTTTTATTTATTTATTTTTTATTTTTTTTCTTTAAAGATTTTATTTATTTGACAGAGAGAGACCCAGCGAGAGAGGGAACACAAGCAGGGGGAGTGGGAGAGGGAGAAGCAGGCTCCCCGCGGAGCAGGGAGCCCGATGTGGGGCTCGATCCCAGGACCCCGGGATCATGACCTGAGCCGAAGGCAGATGCTTAACGACTGAGCCACCCAGGCGCCCCACTTGATCAATAACTTTTTTAGAAATTCCTCCATCTCCTTACATTCCTCACCAAAATTTTGTTGTTTGAGTGAAGCATTCTACCTCCACGCCCATCGTGGAGCCCAACGTGGGGTTTGAACTCACAACCCTGAGATCAAGACCTGAGGTGAGATCAAGAGTCAGATGCTTAACCAGGTGCCACCCAGGTGCCCCGAGAAAAGATTTTTTTCTCTTTCTCTTTTCAGCTTCTGCTTTAAACTGCTGAGCTGCTACTTGAATTTCTATAGCTTTGGAGTTTTTAAATAATCTTATTTTTAGATATTATGTAGCTTAAGGAATAGAAATTAAAGGAAATAGGCAAAAAAAAGGTGTGGGGAGAATAGCAATCTTGTCAGCATCTGAGTGCAGGAAATCAAGTTTAGCCTGGTCTTACAGGGCTGAAATTAGAAAGCCAGGAAACTAAGGCTCGTACTCCCCCCATCTCTCAGGAAGCTACATAGCCTTTCCTTTCTGCTTTTCTCTGCGGGTGTGCTCCATTTTTATTCTTCTGTTTATAGACTTGCTTTCTTGACCTACTTGTGTAGAGTGCATAGGGTGAAAAATGGCCACCCCCCCCCCATTATGATGCAGCTTGCTACTTGATCTTTCAGTCTAAGTGGCTAGCATCATATAGCTCAAGGTTTTTCTATCTTTCGGGCAAGGGGGTATCTGATTGGTACAGCCTAGCTTATAGGCCTGTGGATTGATTCTCCCTAAGGTAGGTATTATCTGACTGGTCCATTGGGGTTAGTGGGTGTGTGTGTATATAATTCTTCCAGGGCATTTTGAGTGTGGACAAGGAGGTAACATCTGCTTTTGTGACTGGATATTAAATTTTTTTTTTCTTTTTAAATATTTGGGCTGACTAGATCCTGTGCTATGACTAGTATTTGATTTACCTTCAAGTTCATTTTTTTTTTTTTTTTTTTATTTATCAGAGAGAGAGGGATTGTGTGCGCACAAGCAGGGAGAGTGTTAGGCTAAGGGAGAAGCGGACTCCCTGCTGAGCAAGGAGCCCAATGCAGGACTTGATCTCAGGACCCTGGGATCATGACCTGAGCTGAAGACAGACTGCTTAACCAACTAAGCCATCCAAGTGCTTCCCTCAAGTTCATTTTTTTTCAACTAAGGTTGAACTTCTTCCACTGTCATTAATAACTTCATATCCCTAAATAACAGAATAAGAGAATAAGCAGTTAATTCTGAAAGACCTTTAAAAATATTGTTCTTTTATATTATATAAATTGCAAACCCTTGGCTCGGTTTAAATCAGGCCTTTCTTGGAGTCTGGTGTTTTATTTTATTTATTTTTTATTTTTACTTTTTAAGATTTTATTTATTTATTTAAGAGAGAGAATGAGAGACAGAGAGCACGAGAGGGAAGAGAGTCAGAGGGAGAAGCAGACCCCCCGCTGAGCAGGGAGCCCGATATGGGACTTGATCCTGGGACTCCAGGATCATAACCTGAGCTGAAGGCAGTCGCTTAACCAACTGAGCCACCCAGGCGCCCGAGTCTGGTGTTTTAAAATGTTAATTCTCTTTAGTTTTTAACTTATTTTCCACTTTAAGAAAAAAGTTATTTTCCAGAAGAGATTTCTTATTTTTTATTTATTTATTTTTTTAGAGAGTGTGTATGCGAGTGAGCATTCAAGCAGTGGAGGAGGGGTAGAGGGAGAGGGAGAGAATTTTTTTTTTTAAGATTTTATATATTTGACAGCGCATACAAGAAGGGAGAGTGGCAGGCAGAGGGAGAGGGAGAAGCCGGCTCCCTGTGGAGCAGGGAGCCTGATGTGGGGCTCAATCCCAGGACCCTGGGATCATGACCCAAGCTGAAGGCAGATGCTCAACCAACTGAGCCACCCAGGTGCCCCAAGAGAGAGAATCTTAAGCAGGGTCCACACCCAGTGCAGGGTTTGATCTCATGACCTTGAGATCATGACCTGAGCTGAAATCAAGAGTCGGTCACCTAACTGACTGAGCTACCCAGGTGCCCCCAGAAGTGTTTTTTTTTGTTTTATTTTAAGATTTTATTTATTTGAGAGAGAGAATGAGCCAGGGGGAGGGGCAGAGGGAGAGGAAGAAGCAGACTACCTGCTGAGCAGAGAGCCCAATATGGGGCTTAATCCCAGGACCCCAAGATCATGACCTGAGCCAAAGGCGGATGCTTAACTGACTGAGCCACCCAGGTGACCCCAAGTGCTTTTTGGCTCAGGTCATGATCTTGGGGTCCTGGGATGGAGCCCTGCTGAGTGGGGAGTCTGCTGCTTCTTCTCCCTCTTTCCCTCTCCCCGCACTTGTGCTCACTCTCTCTCGCTGTATCTCAAATAAATAAAATTGAAAAAAAAAGTTTCAACAAACAAATTTCTCTTTTAATATCTGAGAAGATGCCTTGAGATTCTAATTTAGGAAAAAATAAGTCTGTACAAACAGATAAAACTTAATAAACCTGAACTCTTTCCTTTGAAAGGCCAGGCTGTCCTATTTATGACCATTGAGCTAGCTAACTTCTGAGGGAGGTTCATTTTGCCCTTGGTTTAATTTCTCCTAGGATATTGAAATACTTTTTCTGCTGTGATAGATAAAGATGTTTTATTTTAAATTGTTTTTAAAGTTGATCTGTATCGCTTCTCAGCCTTTTGGCTAAGATCAAGTGTAAAGTTGATCTGTTACTGCTTTACAGTGTAATGTAAAGAAGTTGGCCATCGTTTAATCATTGCTGTCCTCTCCCCACCGTCTGTCAAGACTTTATCTTTGTTTTCAGCATTGTTACTATGATGTGGCTTGGTGTGATTTTCTGTGTATTTATCCTGCTTGAAGTTAGCTAAACTTCTTGGATCTGTGGGTTGGTATCTTTTATCACTCTGGGAAAATTTGCAGCCATTATTTCTTTTCACATTTCATCTGCCCCATTGTTTCTCTCTTATCCTTTTGAGACTCTAATCATACACGTATTAGGCTGTTTGATATTGTCCTAAATATCTTTTAAGGCTCTGTTTCTTTTTTTTTTTTTTTTTTTTACCTTTGTGTTTCAGTACAGTTAATTTCTTTTGACCTGCCCTCAGGTTCTCTGGTTCTTTCCTCTGCTAAGTATTTTCTGACTATCAGGATAGCCTGGTTATGAACTATCAAAGATTTTCTTCTCTGATACTGCATTTTTCATTTCTAGCATTGTTGCTTTGTCTTTCTTTTTGTCTCTTGTTGAAATTCCTCATCTGCTCACACATGTTCATCTTTTCCACTAGATCCTTTAATATATTTATTATAGTTATTTTAAACCTTTCTGATAATTTCAGTATCTTTGCTATCCCTCAGTTTGGGTCTGATGACTGGTTCCTCTCTTAATGATGGATCACATTTTCTTGCTTGTGTGTCTTATTTTTGATTGAATGCCAGACATTGTGTATTAAAAAGCTGATTTTGTAGGTTACCTGGCTTTTGTTGTTAGGGTGTGAGTAACATTTTCTTGTGACTTCACATCCTTTTGCAGATATCTGTATAATTTTATGTGTGTCTGTCTACATGTGTGTCTATTTATCGATCCATCTGTCAGCTTCCTTCCTTCCTGCCTTCCTGCCTTCCTGCCTGCCTGCCTGCCTGCCTTCCTTCCTTCCTTCCTTCCTTCCTTTCTTTGAGGCGGGGTGCACGCACCAGCAGGGGAAGGGGGAGAGGGAGAGAATCTCAAGCAGATTCTGCGCTGAGCTTAGAGCCCTACATGAGGCTCAGTCTCACAACCCTGAGATCATGACTTGAGCAGAAATCAAGAGTTGGATGCTTAACCTACTGAGCTACCCAGGCGCCCCTTATAGCAAACTTAATGGCTTTAAGGTAGTGATACCTAGTTATGGAATTGTATTTTTCACTAAATTTTAAGTTTGGTCTTTACTGTTGTTTGTTTTCAAAAACTTCCGATTTGAATCCTCAGTTTGAATTCACAGTAAAACCTGAATTAAGCATAATCTAGTTTCTACCCTCCATTAAGAATTCATCTCTCCTCTTCCCTGGAATTGTAACTTTTTTTCAGGAAAACATGCAGGTGACAAGATTATAAGCATATCAGCAATTCAGAAAGAAAGAAATCACAATGACGGTTTCCCAGAACTTATCCTGAGATAGTACATTTTCAGCCCAGTCTCTTCCACTGTGCATAATGCAAAGTGATGTGCAGAACCTGACTTCAAGGAACTGCCATAGCCACAGTCATCAGAGATGTGCTTACTTTCTTTATCGAAACTGAACTTAAGAAAGTGGGCTCAGACATTTTAGAAAGATATTCAATAATAAAGACTGAAACTAAAAAATATTTGGGGTAAGCTGGAAATTTTTTTTTTTTTAAGATTTATTTATTTATTTGAGAGAGAGCATGAGAGAGGGAGAGTCAGAGGGAGAAGCAGACTCCCCGCTGAGCAGGGAGCCCGATGCGGAACTCGATCCCAGGACTCCAGGATCATGACCTGAGTTGAAGGCAGTCGCTTAATCAACTGAGCCACCCAGGCGCCCTAAGCTGGAAATTTGTTAGTCACAGTGTTTAATTCTCTGGGCCATGTAGTTGAGTTTATTGAATCTTAAGGTGTATTGAGAAACAAGAGAAATTGCTGTCTTTAAATATATATTTTGATATATTGGATAAAAATGAATAATTCCTAAGGCATAGTCAGTTATATTTGCAAAATATATTCTTTATAATCCTCATAGCATCATCATTAATTACGCTACAGTAGTCTCTGTCCATTCAAAAGGTTGCTTGCTTTGTTGCCATCTCTTTAAATGCCTTTTTTAAAAAGATTATTTATTTAGCTATCTATTTTTAAAATATTTTTAAGTAATCCCTACAGTCAGTGTGGGGCTGGAACTTCCAACTGTGAGATAAAGAGTTACATGCTCCACCCATTGAGCCAGCCAGGTGCCCCTAAAAGATTTTTTGTTTTTAAGAGAGAGAGCGTGTACCAGGAGGTGGGGTGGGGTGGGGAGGGACAGAGGGAGAGGGTGAGAGAGGATCCCAAGCAGCCTCTATGCCCAGTGGGAGCCCTGTAGGGGCTCAATCTCATGACCTGGAGAACATGACCTGAGCTGAAATCAAGAGTTGGATGCTTAACTGACTGAGCCACCCTAAAAGATTTATTAGTTTTAAGTAATCTCTACACTCAGGAGTCATCCCATGCTTTACCAACTGAGCCAGCCACGTGCCCCTAAATGCCTTTTTGCCCTTTATTCCTACCCCCCTCCCAAATAATCACATAACTATTGGCTCATTCCCTACTAATAAAGTTTAAAGGACTAAGACCAGGGAAAGTTAGAGGATGTGCCAAATCACCTTGGCATTGGCTAGCGAAATGAAACTGCTTTTTAAAAGCAGAAACCTGGGGCGCCTGGGTTGCTCAGTCGTTAAGTGCTTGCCTTCGGCTCAGGTCGTGATCTCAGGGTCCTGGGATCGGGCCCCGCATCAGGCCCCACATCGGGCTCCCTCGTTAAGTGTCTGCCTTCGGCTCAGGTCATGATCCCAGGGTCCTGGGATTGAGCCTCGCATCGGGCTCCCTGCTCAGTGGGAAGCCTGCTTCTCCCTCTCCCACTTCCCCTGCTTGTGTTCCCTCTCTCGCTATGTCTCTCTCTGTCAAATAAATAAATAAAATCTTTAAAAAAAAAAAATAAAAGCAGAAACCTGTAATTGGTGTTAAGGAAGGGAATTAGCAGTTATTTAAAGGTGTAATAATACTTGATCTGTCTGTCCCTATCCCAGGGCCTACTTCAATTTACAGACTATAAGTCATCAGTGTATATAGCAGTCATGTCACTTTCCTAACTGAAAGGTGGGCAGGGAAACTGAACACGCTTTGAAAGATATTCTCATTTGGCTCAGGTATCTTAAGTATGTTATTTTTTGTAGATAATTTTCTCCCTCAGCTCCCCTCACCATTCTACAGTAGAACAGTTCATTTAAGAAAATTTTGTTAGTTTTAGTGTGGATGGGTTTTCTTACATTTGTATATCATATATGCTTGTGTTATTATGGGTGGGATATTTTCAGAGTGTGTGTGTGTGTGTGTGTGTGAGAGAGAGAGAGAGAGATAATTAACCTACTTTGAATGAATAAACATTCTGAAACAAAAGACTTAATTTTGTGATTGTTAACTTGCCTGTACATCTTGCCAGTGCTTCTTAGAAAATGCTAGTTTCAGGGGCGCCTGGGTGGCTCAGTTGGTTAAGCGACTGCCTTCGGCTCAGGTCATGATCCTGGAGTCCCTGGATCGAGTCCCGCATCGGGCTCCCTGCTCAGCAAGGAGCCTGCTTCTCCCTCTAACCCTCCCCCCGTCATGTACTCTCTCTCTCTCTCTCTCTCATTCTCACTCTCTCAAATGGATAAATCTTTAAAAAAAAAAAAAAAAAGAAAATGCTAGTTTCAGCTTTGTTCTCCTATCAGGACACTAGCTAAAGTTAAAATCTAACTTTCAGTAAACTTTGAGCACCTGTTTTCATGGAAGACAGATAAAAATTTTTTTAAATTAGAACTTTGCTTTTAATTTATTATTTTTTAAAGATTTTATTTATTTATTTGACACAGAGAGACACAGTGAGAGAGGGAACACAAGCAGAGGGAGTGGGAGAGGGAGAAGCAGGCTTCCCGCTGAGCAGAGAGCCCGACGTGGGGCTCGATCCCAGGACCCTGGGATCATGACCTGAGCTGAAGGCAGACGCTTAATGACTGAGCCACCCAGGTGCCCCTAATTTCTATAATATAAAGAATTTTTAAGTGACAGAGGGTTTTAGCGTTGTAACCAGTACTTGGTTATTTTGGCAAGCTGTGATGATACCTGATAGTTTGGTGGGGGAGCACCTGGTATATTTTTATGAGTAGCCTTGACATTTTAGGTAAATCATTTTGAATTTTATTTATTTAATTTTATTTATTTTTTAAAGATTTTATTTATTTGACAGAGAGAGACACAGCGAGAGAGGGAACACAAGCAGGGGGAGGGTCAGAGGGAGAAGCACTCCCTGCTGAGCAGGGAGCCCAATGTGGGACTCGATCCCAGGACCCTGGGATCATGAGCTGAGCTGAAGGCATACGCTTAACGACTGAGCCACCCAGGCGCCCAATAATTTTGAATTTTAATAAATGTTAATTGAATGTGAGTTAAGATAGGGGTGAGAGTTAAATATGAAAGAAGTATAGACCATGTCTTCTTTATTTGTTCTTATTGAGCATCTTATCTGCCAGTTATTATGATGAGATTGGGAGGTGTAGATATGAAACATTTATCCCTTCTTAAAGGACACTCATTTTCAGAGTGTCTAGGTGGAGTATAAGGAAACTGTTCTTACAGAGTGGTAAGACCTGAGGTGCTAGTATGAACTGGGTGTTCTGAGATTGAGAAGGGAGTTTGTTCTTAAGCTCATTCTTTTTTTTTTTTTTTTAAAGATTTTATTTATTTATTTGACAGAGAGAGACATAGCGAGAGCAGGAACACAAGCAGGGGGAGTGGGAGAGGGAGAAACAGGCTTCCTGCCGAGCAGGGAGCCCGATGTGGGACTCGATCCCAGGACCCTGGGATCATGACCTGAGCCGAAGGCAGACGCTTAACGACTGAGCCACCAGGCGCCCTTAAGCTCATTCTTAAAGGACTAGAAATAATTAAGTAAAAAAGTGTGGGAATGTGACAGGCATTGCCATCTGAGGAAATAGTACTTCTAAAGATATGACCAACTAAGAAACTTTCCTAGAGTGTTAATAATTTAATGGTTATTCCCCAGAAAAATTGTTAAATTGAGCACGGTTGTGAATTTAATTTGCTCACTGAGTGGGAGATAACATAAAATGTTTCAGTTCTGGCTAGAAGGTATGGAAAAGAGAGACACCAGCCCCCAAGGGTGCAAGTACGGTCCTTCTTTCTGCTGGAGGGTTTCAGGTGTATCAGAGCAGTATTTACCTCAGGAAATGGGAATGATGA
The DNA here is from genome assembly GCF_964656455.1 of Halichoerus grypus. Classification (NCBI taxonomy): domain Eukaryota; kingdom Metazoa; phylum Chordata; class Mammalia; order Carnivora; family Phocidae; genus Halichoerus; species Halichoerus grypus. Next base: position 57,636,630 of record NC_135725.1, read on the forward strand.
GAAGATTTCAAATATATCTTGAATTTGTTAAGTCTTGAAATCTGTTAGTTTTTAGAAAGGGAGAGAAGCCATCTTCATGGAAGAGGTATAATTGTATTCTGTCCATGAGCATTCAAGAAAATATACCAGTGTGAGGCCCAGAAGCAATCCTTTTTTTTTTTTTTTTTATGATTTTATTTATTTGAGAGAGAGATAGAGCACAAGCGGGGAGGAAAGGGAGAAGCAGGTCCCCCACTGAGCAGGGAGCCCAACCGGGGGCTCGATTCCGGGACCCTGAGATCATGACCTGAGTTGAAGGCAGACACTTAACTGACTGAGCCACCCAGGTGCCCCAGCAATCCTTATTTTACTAGCTGTTAATAGTCAAAAAGTAGGAACTATTTCATTGTCCATGATGGTTCTGCCAGTAAGTTAGCCCCAGACCTCATCCAGAAAAGAAACCATGTACATTTGGGAGTGGATAGCTAGTGAAAGTCATATATTAGAGCCACTCTCATTTTGTCTGACCCTATAAATCAGTGATAATGTCCTGGTCTTTTTGTATGATTCAGCTATTAGGCAGAGAGCCTTCAGGGAGTTAAAGTAGTTCAGTTGTATATGGTTTATGTCTCCTGATAATCCTATTCTGATTCCCATGGTCTTGTCTGGTTTTCATTTTCTTTCTTTTTTTTTTTTAAGATTTTATTTATTTATTTGAGAGAGAGCATGAGCAGGGAGGAGGAGCAGAGGGAGAGGGAGAAGCAGACTCCTTGCTGAGTAGGGAAGCCCGATGTGGGGCTTGATCTCAGGACCCTGAGATCATGACCTGAGCCGAAGGCAGACACTTAACTGACTGAACCACTCAAGTACCCCTGGTTTTCCTTTTTTCATAAGTGCTATGCTTCTTGAATATTTCCACATCTGTTGCAGAATATAGTCTTTAAAAATGTAGAGTAATTCTTTGTATTAATTAGAAATGATTCTTTCTAAAGTAGAGAACTCGTAGTCAAAGAGGTTCTTTTGTGGAGGTTCTATCGATTCATCATTCTTAAGTGCCTAATATGTATAGGTTTTGACAGTACATCAGTGAATAAAATAGACTTAAATGCTTTTCTGCAAGGAGCTTACATTCCATTGGGCCAGACAGACAATAAATATAATTTAAAAATGAATTATTTAATGTGTTAGAAGGTAATAAGTGCTGTGGGGGAAAGGATAGATGGTAACATGGGAGTACTGCGGTGAGGGTCAGGTAGTTTTAAATAGGGTGGTCAGAGTAAGCCTCATTGAGAGAGTGACATTTGAGCAAAGACTTGAAGAACAAAGGAATAAGTCACATGAATATTTAAGGGAAGAACATTCCAGATAGAGGGAGCAGCCCCTGCAGAATTTTTGAGGTGGGTTTGACCCTGTCATGGTTGAGGAACAATTACTGTGAGTTAGTGCAGTGAGCAAGGAGGTGACAGAGTTGAGGGCAGAGGGATAGTGGGCTTTGGGGAGGCCTTTTAGGCTTCTGTGAGTACTTTGGCTTTTACACTAAGTGTAATTGAAAATAAACGCTAATAAGATCAAGTAGGCGCAAGTAGGATTTCTTCCACAGATGTCTAGGGTCAGGAGAAGGTAAGCAGTCAGAGAAGCAAGTCTCTATAACTTCTAGTTTTAGGATAGCATAAATTAATGTTGTATCCTAGATGTAAGATAATAGCAAAACAAATAATAAAGTTCTTTGCTGATATTTTCTACTTTATTTTTGATTGTAGGGACTTTCAGTTACCTTGATGATGTCCCATTTAAGATAGGAGACAAATTCAAAACACCAGCTAAAGTTGGTCTTCCTATTGGCTTCTCCTTGCCTGATTGTTTGCAGGTGGTCAGAGAAGTACAGGTAAGTGGTGATTTTTAGTTAAAGTTGAGTGCATTTAAGAATTTGATGTATAGTGAAATAGGAAAAAAAAATTCTCCTCTTATTTGTATTTCTTATAGCAACTGTTACTGCTTAGCTCACATTGTCTTTGTGTTTCTCTCTCTCTGTGTCTCTCTCTCTCGCTCTCACACACACACACACACACACACACTTACACTTACATGTGTTTATGTATCTTTTACAGATCTTCTGCAATCTGTTGGACTGTATATTCCTGGGTTTCTCTCCTTTGTCCAAAACAAATCCCTACTGCCCATCTGGTTTGCTCATTCACCTCTTTCTTTTGATGTCCTCATTATCTTCTTGGTCACTCAAATTAGGAAATATTTTTCTCTCTGCTGTGTCTCACCTTTACCATCCAGTTCATCCTTACGTGACTTTTTTTTTACCTGGACTATTGCGGTAGCCTCTTTTTTTTTTAAAGATTTTATTTATTTATTTGACAGAGACATAGCGAGAGAGGGAACACAAGCAGGGGGAGTGGGAGAGGGAGAAGCAGTCTTCTGCTGAGCAGGGAGCCCGATGCGGGGCTCGATCCCAGGACCCTGGCTGGGATCATGACCTGAGCTGAAGGCAGATGCTTAACGACTGAGCCACCTAAGCACCCCTGCAGTAGCCTCTTTAATTGGCCCTTCTGCTTGCAGCATTTTTTGGTATTTTTCATACTGTTTCTGGAATAATATTTCTAAATTAAAGTTTCACATTGTCACATCTCTGTTAAAAAAAAAAAAACAAACTGATTTACCAGTCCTTAAATTAAGTCTAGACATAAGGTTGTGGTAAAGCACCTCAGCTCATCATCTCCTCCATGTCTCCTAGGAACCAGGTGACTACCAATTCATTGAACATACCATGTATATTACCTATCGTACTATGCTTTTTCTCATGAGCTGTTACCTCCACTTTGAATATTTTCCTCTTTCTCACTGTACTAAAAGCTGTTTATCTACTAAAATCTGTTTATTCTTCTAGACTGTGCTTAAATGCCTTCTCAGTAGCTTCTTTCTCAACCCTCTCATCTTTAAAGCACAGTAATGTATAAATGTATAGAATTACTTCTTGAAAGCAGCAAATAGCCTTATGTTTTGTGACTTCCTTTCTTCTCTCAGTGCATATTTATTGAGTGCCTGTTTTTGAGTGATGCTCTACTAGGGTTGGGGATAGAGATAAATACCTAATTCACTGTCCTCAACGAGCTTACAGTTTAGAGAAAGAGTTAAATGGGAAAACATTAAGTACACTACCTATCTAATACTTCTTCCTATGACTTAAGATTTTAAAAAATACAACTTTCTGGCGAAGGAGTTTCATTTCTGGGGAATTCTCTGAGGCACCACCATGTTACTCTAAGAAATATTTATTTTCCAGTCTATATGCAGTAGGTAATCAAATGGGAGAATTTCAGTTATATTTTTTAAAATAATAGCTTTATTGAGATATAATTCACATACCTTGAAATTCACCTTTTTTAGGTGTGCACATAAGTGGTTTTTAGTATATTCAAAGTGTATAACCATCATTACTATGTAATTCCAGAGTAGTGTCCTTATCCCAAAAAGAAATGCAGTGTCCATTAGCAGTCACTCCCTATTTCCCTCTCCCCCCAGCCCCTGGCAACCACTAAATCTACTTTGTCCCTATGGATATGCCTATTTTGGACATGTCATATAAATGGAATAATAGATAGTGTTTTGTGACTGACTTATTACACTGAGCATAATGTTTTCAAGGTTTATTCATGTTGTATGAATGAAGTGGTGGTACGTCATTAATTTTTATGGCTTAATGTTCCATTGTATCGATACACTACATTTTGTTTTTCCTTTTATTGGTTGATGGACATTTTGGTGGTTTTCACTTTTTACTTATTATCAATAATGCTGGTGCGAACATTTGTGTATAGGTTTTTGTGCGAACGTATGCTTTCAATTTTCTTGGGTATACAAGTGGAACTGCTGGGTTGTCATATGGTAACTGTGTTTAACCTTTTGGGGAACCGCTGCACTGTTTTCCAGAGTGGCTGTACCATTTTACCGTCCCACCCACAGTGCATGAGGGTTCCAGTTTATCCACATCCTTGCTAACTCTTCTTATCCATCTTTTTGATTATATATATCCTTACGGGTTTTGCAATGATCTCTTATTGTGGTTTGATGTGTATTTCCTTAATTACTAATGATGTTGAACATCTTACATAGTTTTGAATACTGAATTGATAACTCTTTGTGTATGGAGACTTTATTGGGCCAGAAGAGACACAGATTTCCCATATAAAGAAAGTTTTTACATTGTTCTGTTTGCTTGGTGACTTTTTTTTTTTTTTTTTTAAGATTTTACTTATTTGTCAGAGAGAGCACAAGCAGGGGAAGCAGCAGGCAGAGCTGGAGAAGCAGGCTTCCTGCTGACCAAGGAGCTCTATGCGGGACTCAATCCCAGGACCCTGGGATCATGACCTGAGCCAAAGGCAGACGCTTAAATGACTGAGCCACCCAGGCACCCTGCCTGGTGACTTTTTTATTGGCAGTAAGAAATGTCAGTAACCACCTCTCTGTGTGCAGGATACTACTGTTAAAATAATTTTAATTTAAAAACACTGTCTTATTTTAATAGTTGTTATATTATTCACCGTTTCATAGATTCATCCAGAAAACTTGTTTTGAATCCCAAATTGTTGCTGTTTTAGGCTTTGCTGGGAATTTTCTATTTGATCATCATAAAGCATTAATAAGTGCATGGTACTGTCCTCACTGTATTCATAGTACCCACTAATAACAAAAGAGGAGATTTGAGCTCCATTACTGTGTGGAATAGTTGAAATATTTTTGTTCTCTAATTGCACATAGTACCTTTAACCTTTGACTGGGTCTCCATGGGGGATTTGGGTGTGGTATTGGTGCTGGTCTCCTTTCTGTTCACAGAAGAGTCAGACCTAGAGCCCTGGACAGATAGATACCTTGACACTTCCTATGACTTTGTCATATTTGCCCTTGCATGACAGTACAAACGTCATTTTTCAGCTAAAAATTCATCAAAGTGAGCCAGTAAAACACATAAATAATCCTTGCAGGGGCCTAGCTTTTATTGAATACGGTTGGTGGTGGCCACAGTAGTGGGAGGTGGCCCTTAGTGTCATTGTTTAGAGCAGAATCTGGTATCCACGAGCTGGAATTGCCATGTAATAGGGGTGTAATCTTGTACAGGTTTCTTAAACCCTCCAGGTCTCCATATCCTCATCTGTAAAATGGGGATAATTAGCTTTTAAGGTTGTTAGAAGGATTAAATAAAATAATGCTTTTGTAATATTTACTCTGGTTCCTGGTACTCCGTAAATATTAGATGCTGTTATTATTTATTTGTACACTGAAACCACACTCTTATTTTTTCACTCTAATATTTCTGTCTTTTTTTTCTGTGTTCCAAGTATTTTATATTACTTTCGTAATTAAAAAACAAAAGTCAATAAAGGTTTTACAAAAAAGGGAAGAAATTTCCAGTTCTTGAGAGTAAAACGTCAGGGACCTATGTTTTTAGGTGGTGGAAAGTTGGTTACAGCCTGTTTTTGGTGGAAGAAGCCAGATGCAAAATTGGATGTCCTCCATGGTTAGAAGGAGCAGTCTGTTCAGTGCTGTTTTTTTCACTACCATTAGTGGTAGAAAGGAAGTGCCATGATCGCCCAGGTGCCTTTCTGGGGCCCAGCAGCTGGCTCAGCGGTATAAATGAACAACTTCTTTTTTAAAGTTTTTTTCTGTTTTGTTTTTTTAAATAAGTAGGCTCCATGCTTATCGTGGGGCTTGAACTCACAACCCTGAGATCAAGAGTGGCATGCTCCACCGAGCCAGCCAGGCACCTCGGGGGGATAAGTAAACTTCCTTTTTTTTTTTTTAAGATTTTATTTATTTGTCAAAGAGAGAGAGTGGGAGAGAGTACAAGCAGGGGGAGCAGCAGGCAGAGGGAGAAGCAGGCTTCCTGCCAAGCAAGGAGCCCAATGTGGGGCTCCCCAGAACCCTGGGATCATGACCTGAGCCGAAGGCAGACGCTCAATGACTGAGCCACCCAGGCACCCCAGATAAATAAATTTCTTGATGTGTGCATTTCCAGGCTTCTATTGCGTTGTTTGAAGCTGAAAGGCTTGGGGATGACCAGAGTTTCTTGTACTCTAAAACTCTTGTCTGGGCATGTAGGCCTCTTTCCTGTCCATCCCCCTCTCTTTTGTCTCTTCAGCCTTGAATGTACACATAGATATTGTTTAGTTTTGAGGCTTTAGAGTGAACACCAAAAGTTTGTTTTCTCTGAGGTGGATTTTGTTTTTTGTAATAGGTGTATTTTTTTTCCAAGTGTGCAAATGAAATTTTTGTAAACTGAGACATACTTGAAGGTACTGTTAAGGAACTAACCATGAAGTGAATCCTTACGCGATTTGCACTGTAAAATCCTAATTTGAATATGTCTTGATATCTTAATAAGCAGTTTTCCTGTATTTAGAGTACAGTCTGTTCATTATAATTTAATAGGTAGTGGTTTAATAACATAGAATCTGTAGTCGTACTGCCTGGGTTACATCCAGGCTCTAACACTTACCAGCTCTGTGACCTTGGGCATGGCTCTTGTAAACTGAGGGTAAAGTACTTACTTTAAAGCGTTGTTGAAAAGATGCAGAGAGTTAATACATAAAAAGTGCGTAGAATCTTGCCTGGTACCTCGTAAGTGCTTCTTAAATGTTAGGGGCTATTGTTATTATTGAGCACAGGCTCTATCTAGGGCATTGTGCTAGGTAATAGAGACCCTGAGAGGATCTAAAGCCCAGTAGCTGTCTGCAAGAGGCTTGTGATACTGTTGGGAGAAGTGTTTAGAAAAAAATTAAAGGTTAAGTCTATCTGTGGTCACTTGTGCTTGCATCACCTGATAGAGACAGATGCTATGAAAGAGTTCAGAGGAAGAACAAGGCCATCAGCAAAGCTTCACAGGTGGCCACCGAGCTCTGCCTAGCCCCCAAAGAAGAATTCTAGGAAGGGAAATGGCCTGAGGGGAGAGAAGCAGAGGAAGTAGTTGGCAAGATACCTTTGGCCGGTAATGTAGAATTAGAGGTGGTGGGAGCTCTTTCTAGATCATTTCTAGAAGTAATCTGGGAGCATAGTTTGATTAAACCATATAAGGAGCTTAGGAAGCCTTAGTCTTCCTGACTGGGGATCATCTCATACACCTTAAATGCTGCCTTGCCAGGTTCTGTTGTGCTGGTGTGAGGAAGAATTTGCTGGAGGAATTGAGTTGGGGAGGGGCAGCCACCTGGGTTCACACGTCCTTTCTCTGCTGTATCTTTGCAGTATGACTTCTCCTTGGAAAAGAAAACTATTGAATGGGCTGAAGATATTAAGAAAATCCAAGAAGCCCAGCGGGAAGCAGAGCGCAAGGCTGAGGAAGTAGAAGCTAAAGTGAATTCTAAGAGTGGCCCAGAGGGTGACAGCAAAATGAGCTTCTCCAAGACTCACAGTACAGCCACAATGCCACCTCCGATTAATCCCATCCTTGCCAGCTTACAGCACAACAGCATCCTCACCCCGACTCGGGTCAGCAGCATTGCCATGAAACAGAAAGTTCTCAGCCCACCCCACACAAAGGCAGATTTCAATCCTGCTGACTTTGAGTGTGAAGAAGACCCATTTGATAATCTGGAGTTAAAAACTATTGATGAGAAGGAAGAGCTGAGAAACATTCTGGTAGGAACCACTGGACCCATTATGGCTCAGTTATTAGATAATAACTTGCCCAGAGGCGGCTCTGGGTCTGTGTTACAGGATGAGGAGGTCCTGGCATCCCTGGAGCGGGCGACCTTGGATATCAAGCCTCTTCACAAACCCAATGGCTTTATAACCTTACCCCAGTTGGGCAACTGTGAAAAGATGTCGCTGTCTTCTAAAGTGTCCCTCCCCCCCATTCCTGCAGTAAGCAATATCAAATCCTTGTCCTTCCCCAAACTTGACTCTGATGACAGCAATCAGAAGACAGCCAAGCTGGCGAGCACTTTCCATAGCACATCCTGCCTCCGTAATGGCACCTTCCGGAATTCTCTAAAGCCTTCCACCCAAAGCAGTGCCAGTGAGCTCAATGGGCATCATACTCTTGGGCTTTCAGCTTTGAACTTGGACAGTGGCACAGAGGTGCCAACCCTGACTCCCTCAGATCTGATCTCCCAGATGCCTTCCCTCTCTGTCTTGTCTGTGTGCACAGAAGAATCGTCACCTCCAAATACAGGTCCCACGGTAAGCCTTTTAAATCCCCCTGAATGAGAGCTCTAAAGATTTCTAAATTCTGCCTAGCAGTTGCCACCTCACCTTCTTTTCAGGGTTTAGGGCAAGATGGGGCATGGCTATATTGACCTTGCTTGTGTATGTTCTGGTTATTTTTCTGAGGACAAAGGGTTGTTAGCTTTGCCCCTGGCCTGGTTATGTTCGCTTGTTTCTACCTGCATCTTTTTGGTCTTTCCTTCAAAAAGATAATGTATATCATGTGTGAATGATGTTTTTCTGCCCAATCACTTTGTTCTTTTCTCTGCTGCCCCCCCCCTTTTTTTTTAAGGCTTGCTTTCTTTGTAACTTTTTACTTAACTTTTTCCTACTTTATTCATTTTTTGAAGGTTGCTTGGTAGTCCTCATTATATCATCTTCCTGCTTTCCTCTCTCCATCTCATTGTGCCCTGAAGGTTGGTTCTTGTGTGTACCATGATTTACCTGTGTTTCTTCAGACCATGTGGTGCCTTAGTAGCTGGGAGATAAATTTGTATCAGAAGTCTGAGCAAAAAGTAGAAATTTGTCACTTTTAAACCTACAGATTTTATTTTATTTTAAGATTTTATTTATTTATTTGACAGAGAGCACGAGTAGGCAGAGAGGCAGGCAGAGGGAGAGGGAGAAGCAGGCTCTCCGCTGAGCAGGGAGCCCGATGCAGGACTTGATCCCAGGACCCCGGGATCATGATCTGAGCTGAAGGCAGACACTTAACCAACTGAGCCACCCAGGCGCCCCTAAACCTACAGATTTTAATCCTGCAGTTTCTTTTTTTGCTCACTACTAAGAATTGTGCAGTTTTCTACAAAGGGAGGGAGAAGGGGAGGTTGGAATTCGAATTAGTGTTGAAAGATGGATTGGTAACAGAAGTTGCAACTTGTTATTACCCTGAAAAAAACCCTGATTTTGTTGCACAAAAAAGTTGCAGGCGCAGCTAGGTTCCTTTATTTGTCATAAAGTGTAGGCTTAGTTTTTTTTTTTTTTAAAGATTTTATTTATTTATTTGACAGAGACATAGCGAGAGAGGGAACACAAGCAGGGGGAGTGGGAGAGGGAGAAGCAGGCTTCCCGCGGAGCAGGGAGCCCGATGTGGGGCTCGATCCTAGGACCCTGGGACCACAACCTGAGCTGAAGGCAGATGCTTAACGACTGAGCCACCCAGGCACCCCAAGTGTAGGCTTAGTTCTTGATGTGGTTTCAGCAGCACAGAATAATACATTATTGCATTCTAGAATAGAAATCATAGAAGTCTAAGAACTTTTTGCTATACCAGTTCACAGATATTTATTTAAAGATTTTCATTTATTTGATAAAGAGAGCACAGAGAGAGGGACAGGGACAAGTAGACTCCCTGCTGAGCGTGTAGCCCGACGAGGGGCTTGATCCAAGGACCCTGAGATCATGACCTGAGCCAGCTGAGCTACCCAGGTGCCCCCTGTTCACAAATTTTTTAAATGAAGCATATTAAGAGACTATTTAGAGCCAGAGAGGAGCCTGATTGTATTGGTGGGGTATCTGTTAGAGACTGTAATAAGCCAGTAGAAAGATGAGCCTTGACCTGCTTTAAAGTAAGTGCAAAGTCCCAGCAACAGCCTTCTTGGTAAATGATTGTCTCTCTGTGTGAGTGCTTCCACTGTCATAGAGCTCACTGCTGTTTATAAACTTCTGTGGACCTTGGCCCAGATAAACTTGATAGTGCACTCTGGTGTTATCTCCTAGGAATGGGCTTCATCCTCCTACCTCCTGGTCAGTAGGATACTCTTCATGACTCATTATATGTTTTAGAGAAATTAAAAGCACTCTGGGGAAGATAAGGGATCCTCAGCCTCAAATCCCCCTTTAAAGTTACAGTAACCATTTAGAGACCAGAGCTGATGAACTAATGGCGGAGGTTGTTCTCAAACCAGAACACCTGTCACTCTGACCCACCTGATTGTGGAGTTTCTTTTGGGCCCATCCATTTCAGGGTGGGAGGGGAGTCTGCTTCTTGCTGGCCTAGGGACTTTCTGCCTTCAAGGGGCAGATAAACCAAGCTGAAGTTCTGGTGTTTTTCTAAGGAAGTCATGGCCCTTACCCCCAAGAAGCAAAGCCTGGTTTCCATCCTGTTCCTCTATCTTAGTGAGTCTTTTTTTTTTTTTTTAAAGATTATTTATTTATTTATTTGAGAGAGAGAGAGAGAATGAGAGACAGAGAGCATGAGAGGGAGGAGGGTCAGAGGGAGAAGTAGGCTCCCTGCCGAGCAGGGAGCCCGATGCGGGACTCGATCCTGGGACTCCAGGATCATGACCTGAGCCGAAGGCAGTCGCTTAACCAACTGAGCCACCCAGGCGCCCTATCTTAGTGAGTCTTTGAGGCCCACAGTGAGAACCTTTCCCAGTGAACAAAGCACTTCTCCTCAGGATAGTTAGTGATTTGAGGATATGAGGAGTGGAGTGGTGGTCAACTCGGCTGTATACACCCTTTACGTAGGAGCTCTGAGGGAAATGTTCCTGAAGTTTGGTTCTTGTTGGCTGTTTTAGGCCCAGTGTTTGGGTCTCACTTTTCAGATTCTGATTTCATGTTTTACTGTATATAAACTAATCTTAGAAGTTGAGAAGTCCATAGGATCATCTTGAGAAGAATCTTGTAATGTGCCCTTCTGAGACCAGCATAGAACTGCCTGACCTAGCCTTAGCCAGTCTTTTCCCACTGCATGTCAGCCTTTTGTGGGCTTTGCTCTGCTCGTTGGTTAGGCTCATTCTGCTTTTGGGTTCTTTTTCTTTTCTTTTTTTTTTTTTAAAGATTTTATTTATTTATTTGAGAGAGAGAATGAGAGAGAGAGCACATGAGAGGGGGGAGGGTCAGAGGGAGAAGCAGACTCCCCGCCGAGCAGGGAGCCTGATGCGGGACTCGATCCAGGGACTCCAGGATCATGACCTGAGCCGAAGGCAGTCGCTTAACCAACTGAGCCACCCAGGCGCCCCTTGGGTTCTTTTTCTGCAGATATGGATATATTCCTTACTCTTCCACAGTTGCTTCAGCAAAATATTTCTGCTCCTCCCTTACACTTTTGAGTAATGAATTTACTAATTTTGGCCAATAAGCATTACAGTAGTGCCAATTTGCTTTGAAAGTATATTTAAAATAATTTTTGACATATAGACTCTCAGCTTTTAGGTGTTAAGATCTGTTTATCTATTCTTCTGTTGCCATTGCTTTAATACTTACAAGTCCTCTATCTCTAGATTTTTTAAATGAATTTATTTTTATCAAAGTAATACAAGCACATTTGAATCAAGTCACATTTATTTTTTAAAAAAATATTTATTAGAGACAGCATGAGGAGGAGGAGGAGTGGGGGGTGGAGAGTGGGAGGGGAAAGAATCTTGAGAAGACTCATCACTGAGTGCAGAGCCTGGACCCCAACATAGGGCTCGATCTCCCGATCCTGAGATCATGACCTGAGTTGAAACCGAGTCAGACGCTTAACCAACTGAGCCACCCAGGCTCATTTATTTATTTTTGAAAATTTATTTATTTAATCTCCACACCTAGTGTGGGGCTTGAACTCATGACCCCAAGATCAAGAGTTGCATGCTCTTCTGACTGAGCCAGCCAGGTGACCAATCAAGTCACATTTAAAAGGATTATATTGAAAAACAGTGGCTCCCTGCCACTCCTGTTCCTAACTCCAGTTTTGCTTCCTGTGGTCAGGCACTTTTAACTCTTTAAGCTATCTCTGCTGGGATTTATCTCTGTGTTTCTAAAAGTGCTTGTATTGCTTTTTCTAAATTTATCAATTTTAGATGGTTTTATACTTCCTGTTATAGTTGAGGATTTAGCTCTTATTAGCCCCTCCACTTCCTTCCCATAGCCTCCATCATAATTATATCACAAATTATGATATATATCTTACATGTATATCATATATATAAATGATATATATGATCACCGTTACCGTTCATATTATGATTGGGTAAACATTTATCGCCAAGTTTGAATACTATGTTGTGATTACTTTCTTTTTTGCACCTTTTTCTCATAAACTACTCCATTTAAAAGGTTTGCAGTCTTCCTTCCTTCCCTTTTTTTTTTTTTTTTTAAGATTTTTAAAAGATTTTTAAGTAATCTCTGCACCCACAACCAGAGATCAAGAGTTGCACACTCTACCAACTGAGCCAGCCTGGCACCCCTGCATAATTTCTTTGTACTTGTTGCCAATTTTATCCAGATGCTCCAGGAGAGCCATCAAAGACCTAATAATTTTCCCAAACACATCCAAACATACTGGTTAACCTGTCAGTTTTGAGTCCTTGAATATCCAAAAATGTCTTAATTTTACCCTTATGTGTGAATAATAGTTTGGATGGATTTAGATTTCTTAGTTGAAGGTCATTTTCCTTTAAGAATTTTTTTTTGGGGGGCACCTTGGTGGCTCAGTCGTTAAACGTCTGCTTTTGGCTCAGGTCATGATCCCAGGGTCCTGGGATCGAGCCCCCCATGGGGCTCCCTGCTCGGCGGGAAGCCTGCTTCTCCCTCTCCCACTCCCCCTGCTTGTGTTTCCTCTCTCGCTGTGTCTCTCTCTGTCAAATAAATAAACAAATCTTTAAAAAAAGATTTTAGAGAAGCAGGCTTCCTGCCGAGCAGGGAGCCCGACGTGGGACTTGATCCCAGGACCCCGGGACCACGACCCAAGCCGAAGGCAGACGCTTAACAGCTGAGCCACCCAGGCGCCCTCCTTTAAGAACTTTAAGGTTTAAGGACATTGTTTTTTAAAAACTTTTTTTTTTAGCCTTTTTTTTTTTTTTTTTTAAGATTTATTTATTTGAGGTTGGGGCAGAGAGGGAGAAGCAGCCTCCATGCTGAGCAGGGAGCCTGATGCGAGGCTCCATCCCAGGACCCTGGGATCATGACCTGAGTTGAAGGCAGACACTCAACTGGCTGAGCCACCCAGGTGCCCCTTAACCTTAAAAAAAAAAAAAAAAATTATTTTTACAATTTATTTGAGAGAGAGTGAGTAGGGGAGGGGTAGGGGAAGAGGGAGAGGGAGAGAGTCTCAAGCAGACTCCACGCTGAGCACAGAGCTTGACTCGGGGCTCAATCTCAGGACCCTAGGATCATGACCTGAGCCAAAACCAAGAGTTGGTCACTTAACCAGCTGTGCCACTCAGGTGCCCCTAAACTTTTTTTATTCAAGTATAAGCCCCACTGATTTCTAGCATTCCTGTGCTTTTCTGTGTACTTCCACCTCCCTCCCCCACACCATAGTTTTTGGGATCTTAATTTTATTCATGGTGTGCCATGCCTGGTTCATTGTGCTAGGCGCTCCTGGATCCTTTCAAACTAAGGCTCAGCTTAAAACAAAAATCTGAGATGTTTTTAATTAATATTTTGTTTTTCTTTTTTGGAATTCCTATAACTGGAATGTTGGACCTCCTTGACTGTTCTAATTTGCTATCCTTTTCTGTTTCCTCTTTGTCTTGTTTAAAGAGAATTTTTTTTTTTTTAAGATTTTATTTATTTATTTGACAGAGAGACACAGCGAGAGAGGGAACACAAGCAGGGGGAGTGGGAGAGGGAGAAGCAGGCTTCCCGCCAGGCAGGGAGCCCGATGCGGGGCTCGATTCCAGGACCCTAGGATCATGACCGAAGGCGAAGGCAGACGCTTAACGACTGAGCCACCCAGGTGCCCTTAAAGAGAATTTTTTTAATTTTAATTTTTTTTAAGTAATCTCTAAACCCAACGTGGTACTTGAACTCTTGACTGCAAGATTTAAGAGTCACATGCTCTCCTAAGCCAGCCAGGTGCCCCCTCTTTGTTTTTGTTTTACTTTCTGGATATATCCTTGACTATCATATAACTTTTTTTTTTTTTTTTTTTAAATCTCACAGCGTTTTAAATAAAATTTTACTTTATCATATCTTAAATTTCCAAGTGCTTTGTCTATTCCCTCTTTTGGTTTGGTGTCTCAGGCTTTGTAGTCACATTTAAGAGTGAGGCACTTAAAAAAATTAACGCGGGGGGGAAATGTATGTGTTGGAGGGTGCTTGCCAATCATTAAGCTTCACTGTAGGTTGAAGGTTACTAGGCTTTGGGGAACTCTGCAAAATGTTAACACATGAATGTTTTGGGGGCTTATAGTTGCACCTGGGAATTCTGCTTGAGGGTTAAGGAAGGTTGGGGAAGGCTGGTGTGTAGACTTTTACTTAAATCCCCCTTTTGTTTCTTAAACTGTCATACACTGTGCCTCATGTCCTTATTTTAGTCCCTAGAGACGGAATCGTCTGCCTCCTGAAGAGGGTCAGGTGGAAGGTTTTGCCCGAGGGTTTTATTGTTCTGATCACTTGCTTTGTGCCCTTGCTTTATCCCAACAGTGCCTGGTGCTTCCAAATGCTGAACCCCTCTCAGGAATTTTGAGGAGCTGGTGAACTGACTCCCCTTTCTCCCACTTATAACTTCATTGCTTCTGCTTAGTTACCGTGGCTCCATTAGTATTCTGTAATCTAAAATGTCATTGAAATATGTTGTCCACTGCTATTCCCTCTTCCTTTGACCTTAAATATATTTTTAAAAGATTTTATTTGAGAGAGAGAGAGAGCATGAGCAGGCTGGGAGGGGTAGAGGGATCTCCACTGAGCAGGGAGCCCAACATGGAGCTTGATCCCAGGACCCTGGGATCATGACCTGAGCCAAAGGCAGACACTTAACCAACTGAAGCACCCAGGAGCCCCTCTTTGACTTTAAATATTAATACAGTTTTGTTTTATTATCATTTTAGTGGGCTTTGGGGAGGGAGAATCAGGGTAACTTTGCTATGTTAAATGAAATTCCCCCTTTGAAATCCTAATAGACCTCCGTTTATTCTGCAGCTGATGAGTAGAGCCCTGTAAATGCCAAGCCTAAAGCCAGGGCCTGGGAATTCAGAAATACATGTGATATGGTAACTAACCTCTGGGAGCTCACATTAACATACTGTGATGTGTCAGCAATATGAACAAACTCTGTTTGGCTGTTTGTATTCTCAAGCCCAGGTAGACCCTGTCCTTCAGATTATCTTGGGACCTGCAAAAGTGGCCAGACTGGTGTGATCCAGTCTCTGTCCCCTGTTGTGACTCCCTAGAAGTTAATGACAGCCCTGTGACTGGGCTGCCAGGGGTGCTGGGGGTGAGATGGGTAAGAGGAAACAATGGGCTTTAAGGCCTGTAGTCTTGATTTTTCCCAGCTGACTTTGAGGAAAGTATATGGTTATAGCTATATAATTTTGACTGTCTTTCTAAGACCAGGGGTTCCGTGCTTCCTAACCCCCTCCCCCCCAAAGGAAGTAAAATTCTGTTGAAATACTTTTCCTGGTTCTCAGGAGCTGGGCCAAACTGTAAAACAGCTGTGACCTTGTGCCGCCTTGGCTTGGTCCTTTGGCCTGAGGGTGAGCTGCCTTCAGGCCTTGGGTCTGAGTCATTATCAGAAGTGGTGGGAGGAGTTTATCGTGGGACTCTACCCACCAATCAGACAGAGGTTAATAGGGTCCTGATGGCAGGGAGCAGGCTACCTGCAGGCCAGTAGAGGCAGGGCCTTGGAGTCACATACCTGTCCTTAAAGGCCCAGCCTGGTGTGGCTGGCTAATAGTCCTTCAGTCTTGGCTCTGTGGGCAGGCAGCTGTGGCAGGGAACTGAGCCTTGCGGCTCATGGTGTGGGGCAGAGGTGGAGTGCCCTTGAAGCTCTGAGACCCTAAGCTGGCCATGCAGGGGAACAGCACTCGCTGTCTCTGCCCAGCCCAGGGACGGAAGCAAGAACAGAGACATTGTCGGGAGACAGCCCCAGAGTTAGGGGTGTCTGAGGTGAATGATCCTTTTAGGACTCTGACATACAACAGCCTTTGAAAGGGGTAATGGAGCACTGGAGAGAAATCATGGCAGCCATCTTGCCATCAGTCCCATGGGCAGCCTCAGAACTTCTCTAATTCAAGCCCAAGGGATTTGAACACAGAAGGGCATGTGGCTCTTGTATTTTCTCATTCTGTAAGCTGGGATGAGGGCAGCGGACAGCCACAATTGAAGGTGTCTTCCCAGCTTTCCCTCGCTTGGTGCTACCTTACCCTTCTTCAGGATGTCTGGCCAGCAACCTGGCTCTTTCTTGCAGGCAGACTGTTTGGGAGTTTGATTAGTGTCAGAAATGGCAAGCCCCTGGACTGGGCTGCTTCAGTGACATGTCTTCTGGGGCCTCAGTCTTCTTTCTTCCTGCCTGATCCTCTTGTTTCTCCACCACCAGGTGACACCTCCGAATTTCTCAATGTCACAAGTGCCCAACACTTCCAGCTGTCCCCAGGCCTATTCTGAACTGCAGACACTGTCCCCCAGTGAGCGGCAGTGTGTGGAGACAGTGGTCAACATGGGCTACTCATATGAGTGTGTCCTGAGAGCCATGAAGAGGAAAGGAGAGAATATTGAGCAGGTGAGTGAGTGGTTGGCTGGGGGGTGGGGGGGTGTCAGCCTGGAGAGAGGTCCTAGACCAGTGTCCTGCTTGTATCCCAGAGCCCCATCACACTCATAGGCCCAGCATCCTTTCTTGTGAGTTCGCGGGACTCAGGGTGTTTTGTTGGGGAAACAGCAGCCTTAGCAGCAGTGCTTCTACTTAGGGGGCTGCTCTGGGACCCAGGCTGGAGGAAAGCCCTGGGAGTATTAGAGCCGTTGGGACTGTTCTCTGCCCCTCCTGAGAGGGCACACTAGGCTTGAGATACGGTCAGATGCCTCCTTCCAGAAATGTTTATCCTGTCATAGCTGCCCTGGGGTGTTCCAAAATAGGGTACTGGAGTCTTAAACCTTGGGATCATTTTCTGACTTGGGCTATTTGTTAGAATATCCTGCCCAGGCTGTGGAGTTGACATGGAGATGTGAGTCAGTTGTGACAGGAACGCCTTTGAAAAATTACTCATGTTTATAAGGGTGTGCCTACCTGTTCAGCAAATAGTCACTGAGGTCCTGCTATGTTGGATGCAGTTCATGATACAAAATCAAGTCCTAGCTTGGTGGGGAGCAGATACCACACTTGCTGGCTTGTGTAAGACTCTTGGGAAGCACCGACAAGAGTGGTAATAGGTGCTCACCTCTTTTTCTTTTCTTAAGATTCTCGACTATCTCTTTGCACATGGACAGCTCTGTGAGAAGGGCTTCGACCCTCTTTTAGTGGAAGAGGCTCTGGAAATGCACCAGTGTTCAGAGGAAAAGGTAGGACCCTTCTGCTTCACGGAAACCCTCTGGAAAGGAGGGACAAAGTAGCGTCCTCTGGCCAAGAACCCCCTTTCCCTACCAGTGACTACAGGCAGAGGTAGTCAGAATGCATTTTCTCTCAAGTGTTCAGATAGGCATTTGGCTAGTTTGGGTTGTTAGGTTTGACAAAGCATTGGGTTGAAGACTATATAGAGTCCCAGGGAAGGGAAAGGGAAATGACCTGGGCAAAAAGCTAGACTTCTGGATGATTGGGGAGATTGCTAGTCACTTTGCCTAGCCTGCTCCCTGGAGAGCAGCTGTTTCTGGCTTCAGTATCCTGCCTTGGTGTGCGTGTGGATTTTGGTTAGTGGGACCCATGAGTCAGCAGGATTTGGAACTGGACATAGTTCCTGAAGGATGATGGGTTGTAGCATCAACTGGTCTGCCCTGGCTTCCTCCACAGCCACCCTCTGCTTGCTAGGGGACCTGAGAGACTCTCAGGGCTCTGGCAAAAGATGCAGACTTCCCCAAGCAGCCCCCTACATGCACAGTCCTCCACTCTGCTATGTGGCCAGACCCTTCTCTTCAATCTTCATTCTCTTCTATCCCTTAGATGATGGAGTTTCTTCAGTTAATGAGCAAATTTAAGGAAATGGGCTTTGAACTGAAAGACATTAAGGAGGTTCTGCTACTTCACAACAATGACCAGGACAATGCTCTGGAAGACCTCATGGCTCGGGCAGGAGCCAGCTGAGACCAGGCACTGCCTAGACCCTGCCGTGGAACCGCCCCTGCAGGAGGCCCTGAGGAGCCCATGTGTGGGGAAGGAGAAGGGGCACACTTCCTGATTTTCTTTTGGGGGTGGAAGGTCAGGTGTGGAGACTGTGCTTGCCAGTCTCTGAGCTGGGGAGAAAGTAGGAAAGATTCGGGCATGTGAATGCCTCCAGCACTGCCCTGGCTCCTTCAATATTAAATGTATTTGTATTTTGAGAAGTGTCCTTCCCACCTTGGCCCTCCTGGGGTCTGTATGTCCTCAGCCGAAACCTGGCCCAGTTGCCAAAAGGAGTCAGGGAGCAGGGGTGGGAGGGCCAGACTCAGTGCTGCTTTAGGGCTAGATGCTTCCCTCCCCTGCACTGGTGGACTGAACTCTAATCCAAGTTGAGTGCAATTGAAAAGGTTCTTCCAGGGTTTTTTTTTTCTTTCTTCTCCTTTTAACAAAGTCTCTTAGTGTTACACTGGTTCTGCAACGTCTCTGAGGTGCAAAGAATGCCCTTTCCCCATGGGGTGCTGAGTTGGCCTCGTCTGCCAGGCAGTTATCATGCTTCCCTGCCCCAGCCTGTTTGTTTTGGCTTGGTTTGGACCACAGTCCTCTGCTACCCAGGATTTTAGAGCCCCCTGCTCAAGGAAACAGTCATCAGTTTAAGAAATCATTGGCCCCTTCCCAGCATACTGAGTGGGGGAGAAACAGGCTGCAATAGAGTAGCCCAGCACTAACTCCACCTCGGTTCTCCTTGGAGAACAGCCTCTCCCTCCCAGCCCCCTGCTCTTGGATGTCACAATGAGTTAACACCTAGTCATAGAAATCAGTCTCTTTCCTTTGTTTGTTTTATATTCTGTTGTACATCATTAAAGATCTAAATACAAAGGATATACAGTCTTGATGAATCTAATTTGCTAACTATTTTGATTCTTCAGAAAACTACTAATAAAAGTCTAAAAGGTATGTCCTGCTGTGATAATTTCTTTATTGCCAAGTGCTATTTTACTGAGGGGCTGGGGTGGGTGGGGAAGGGATTCCTGCTTGGATTTGCTGGGGATGAAACAGGCACTAACCATTTTCTGTCTTTTTAGTACTCTCTTCCCGCTATAGGCCTGTGGGACCCAGGAGCTGGTCCCGCAGTCGGCCCTGGCTTTATAAACCTGACCTAGCTCAGTCTCTGGAACCAAGGACATGCCTTCCTGCGAGACTGACTGTGGAGGTGAGACAGTCTGGGCCTTTGGGGCAATCACAGAAATGAGGAAGTACCTTTTCCTGTGCCACGCATCCGGCATTTATGTGCTCTGTGCCACAGGCGGGACTGGATTCAGACTGCTTCACCAGCTCTCAGCGGTGCTGCTGTAGCTGAGAGAACTAGATTCCTCCCTGAAGTTTCTTGTCCTTATACTTAATGCCATCCCACAGTCCCTCTAGTGCTCTTGGCTGGCAGTGGGTCTCATTCTTTTAGTGATCATGTGAGGAGACGGCAGAGCCTTTGGGCCACGAAGCTGGAAAGAGGCCGCCCTCTAGTGCTCAGTTCAGGCAAAGGGTGGCAGGGCTGGAGTCTCAGAAAGCCAGTCAGCCCTTCCGCTACCCTTTTAATTAAGCCCTCCTTTTGAAACCTTAAAAAGGTATCCTTTTCCCTGTAAGAAACTGAAGTTTCCACACATTACAATGGGCATCAGAGCCAAGGCTGTGACACCTGCGTCTTATTTGACCCAGGGTGGCCCTAGGAAGTGGCAGACCACTTTGTATTTGTCTGGAGCTTCTTCCTCATGAAAAGATGCACAGCAGGCAGAACTCACGTGAAGGGGTGTGTGTATAAAAATTCTGCCTCAGAGTCTCAGACTGTTGACCAGGGCTCTCAGTGCCAAGATACAACTGAACACAGGCCCTTGAGAGGGAGTGGACAGCCAGGGTGATGCTGGATAAAGGTAAGGTGAGGAGATCTCCACTTCTTCAACTTTGCCACGAGTGGGCATGGCAGGTGAGGAGTTAGGAGCCTGGAACTGCTCCAGGAGCAGGAGTGCTATTGAAAGAGTAATGCAGTGATGTGGGCACAGAATTCAGCTAACAAAGCCCCTGAGTTCAGCACGTTTTCTTCCCCAGCTTGTGATCTCTCACCTCTAGGTTACCACTGGCCCACTCCATCCTCTGGTTCTCAAACTCAGAAACATCCACAACGTTACTAGACCCAAATGTGTTTTCACAGACAAGGGGTCGGTAAGACAAATTCTCTTCTAGCCCCCCAGAAAAGGGAGGGGTATATTAAGTTTTTTAGGCTGCTCTGTCCTTCCCTACAGATGCTCCTGTGCTTGGAACTGAGGGACAGAGGCTTGGCCCTGAGAGAGGAGCTGCGGCCTAGTCAAGGCCATGTGTGGCTGGGGAGAGGCCAGCATGGGCAGGACCGGGGAGTGGGTTCTAGGATTTGTAAGGAGGACCTGGCAGAGGCCCCTTCAGCCCCCGGGAACTCAGCACAGGCTCCTGAACTGCTCCCATCACCTCATACTGGATCCTGTTCTAAGACACCACTGTCCTCTCAGGGGCTGTGGTCGGCCTGTGGCAGGCCAGGTACAGCTGAAGCTGGCTCCTCAGACTCTGGATGCACTTGGATTTCAGAGCCAGGATTTCATCCAACTGGGTCACAGTATCTTCAAAATCCTGAGAAAGGAAACAAAGGACAAATGGAACTTTCGGTTTTGCTGGCCTTCTGTCAGGATCTGCTTTTCTAGTCCCTTTTCTTGCAGGAAGTTTTCAGAACCTAAGCCCTTCCTTCTGGAAAGTCTGCAGGATAGTCACTGTGGCACAGGGTGAGGCTCATTTCTCTGCATTTGAGAAACTTTTTAAGATTTTATTTTTAATCTCTAAACCCAACGTGGGACTTGAACCCACAATGCCAAGATCAAGCTTCGCACACTTCGACTGAGCGAGCCAGGCACCCCTGCACTTGAGAAACTTCTATGTAGAGAGGTATTCTGCAGGGCAGAGGGGTTTGTAAAAGTACCTCTGGTTGGGGGGCGCCTGGGTGGCTCAGGTGGTGAAGTGTCCGACTCTTGATCTTGGCCTAGGTCTTGATCTCAGGGTCCTGCGTTCAAGCCCCGTGTTGGGCTCCACATTGGGCGTGGAGCCTACTTAAAAAAACAAAAACAAAGTGCCTCTGGTCGGCATATGGCAGGTCACTTACCATCACAGGGAGGGCCTCCAGCAAGCCAATAAGGCAGAACAGCAAAGGATAGAGGCTGGAAACATTTCAGCCTGGAAATGGGGCGTGCAGCACCATCTCCCACCTGTCCTTGTCCCCCCCCCCCTCCCCGAGCTGTGTCAGAGAAATGGCAAGAGGAGGCCCAAGTCCTCTTAGAGTAGGACAGCAGACCCTTACCTAACACATAACCACAGCAAACAAGGATGGCCAGCAAACTACCTGCAGGCTAATTCTCAACAGACCCTGAGTGTCTAGCCAAGGCCACTTACATTAAGAGCCAGCTGGCTCATCAGGGTCTCCTCCTTGAAGCCCAGTTCTGCCATTTTATCCAGCTGTTCCTGGTGTGCTCGGATGACCACCTGCCTGGGAACACCAGAGGGGACACTGTGATCCTTTGGGCCTCCCAACCCTCCCAGGCAGCTTTCTGGGGCTGAGCCTCATTTCTAGGCCAGGAACGGCCCCTTCCCAGAATGGTCAAAGCTTTGACCAGGGCCAGCCTACCACCCCTCCTCCCCTGTCACTTGTTCTTCTCAGGACTTGTCTAGGGACTAAAGTAGACCAAGAAGATACTGGGAAAGAGGGGCTTCTCGATCTGTCCCTGCCTCCCCAGCTACACTGAGGGACAGGGAGGAGTGCTGCTTCTCCCTTGCAGGAGCTTCCCACAGCTTCCCTGCCAAAAGGCTCAAGGCTGTGACCACTGCAGCGGGCACACTTGGCATGAGGTGGAGCCTGCTGCCTCACCTGCCATCATTTTTACTTCCTAGGGGGAGTCCAGGGACCAAAGCAGGGTGTTTGAGCTAGAAACAGGAGGATCTGCCTTTTGTCGGACGCTGCCGACAGAGACCATGGAGACAGCATGATCATCTCCTGGGACAGGCAGGCTCCTCACCTGCATGTCCTTCTCTTTGTCCATGGCCCTGGCCTGAGCCCCTGGGGGCAGCCCGCACACAGCTGACCTAGACATCAGGAGCCCTAGCAAAGGGCTGTAGCCCCTATTCCCATACACCCACCCTCTCCCCGGCCCCTAATGCTGAGGGGCCGTGCTGGATCTCTCTGCCTCCTTTCTTTCTCTATGCTTTCTGTCGCCTTTCTGCTGCACCATCCACAGCATCCTTTGGGGAAGGCAGCACAAATCACCAGTCCCTCTGGTTTTGCTCTTTAGCATCTTGGAAGTTGCCCAGCCTACCTTGGTTCTGAGGGCACAAGGCTGTAGCTGTTGTGTCCCTGGGCAGTACTTCCAGGAACACAGACCCAACAGAATGAAGAGGATTCTGATTTTACCACAGGTCACAGGCTTGCTGAAGGGGACAGATCCTCCCTTTTACTCAAGTCCCAGCTTTCCCAGACTCAGGGTTCACCCACCCTGGCAGGCCTGCTCCCTTGAAAAGCGGGACCAAGCCTCTCTAGTTGTAGTATAGCTCTGACACTGAACCAACGATAGCCATTCCCAGGACAGACAGATGGGGTGGAAGGAGGGGTGCCAAAGGGGCTCAAGTCTTGGGGAGAGTGTCCAACTTACTGTGCAGGCCCCAGGGTGAGCTGATGCAGTGTCCCTGCAGTCTCTGGAGAGCAGCCAGGGACCAGGGGAGAGCCTGGTCTTGCTAAGCACCTTGGGATTGGCCTGTATTTGAGCCACATGATGTCCCTGTTGTAGCCAGGCAACTTGATGGGGTCTCTCGGCAAACTTAGCTCCTGCCAACCAAGTCCTGGTGGATATTTTCTTTCCTGGGCCCAGGGCTGGTCAGCCATATCACTACTTTTTGTTCGTGGGGTGATTAGAGGTGCAGGGTGGGGTCCTCCAGTATGTACGGTGGGGAAGGGCTTTCCTGGGAAACCCTGGGAGCTGCTCAGCTCTGCCACCTCAGCATCGGCATCATACTGCTGGCTACTCACATGTTCCTGGGAGGAGAGTGCAGGCTCTGTGCTCTGGCAGACCTCCCCTAGGTCAGCCTCATCGATGGGCAGCTTGTCAGGGGGGTGCTGACGGATGGGTGACGGGGACAGAACTGGAAGACCACCACTCGGCTTATTGTCAGGGGGAGATGATGAGAGCCACAAGTGCCCAGCTGCCAAAGACACTGGCAGGAGTGCCTTCTGATCACCAGATGACACTGTGTGGCCCACAGATGGGCCCCCTGCTGCCATTAGACTGTGAGCAAGCCCATCCTGGGCCGGCCGCTCCAGGGGAAGAGGGCCCTCATCGTCTGCGTTCTCCAGAAGGGACACAGTGAGGGGAGCCATCAGTCCAGAAGCATATTCAGAGCATGTGCCTGATTCCCCTCTACAGTCTTCTTGGTCAGGGTAACTGTTTTTCATTGTTCTGGTCGCCAGAGTTGGGCTGTCTTGGCCGATTTCTCTCAGAGGTGTGCTGACTGTCTCTCTTTGGTCTGGAGATCCTGGAACTGCCCCGTGGGATAGTGAGAAAATGAAACCATCTTCCTCCAGGGGGAGTGAACTACCCTCTGCCTGCCCAAGAACCTCACTTTTGAAAGCATTCTGTCTGAGTTCCAAGGCTGGGCCACCACCTATTTTCTGGCCATATACAAAGTCTACCTGGGAGCAGTAAGGCTTCTCTGCCGGGTTGTCTCTGGGAGAAAGCCCCGAGGAGGTAGAATCCTCCTCTCTGCTCCAGTCCAAAGGCACCTTACCTGGGCCGTGGCCATGACTGAGTGCTTCTCCTCTGTAGTTTGTCGGGTCCCTGGAGTACATCCAGTTTCCAGTTAGACCCTTCTCGTCACCATCTGTCCTGGGGTTAAAAAGCAGACTCTGCTGCCTTTCAGCCACCTGTTCCTCAGGGCTTTGCTCCCTCTGATGAAGGAAGAATGAGCCTTCGCTGTTCTCTAGGGTGTTCCTCTGCTTTGTGGTCCTCTGACTGGAGACATGTGAAAAAGAATCTTCACTGAAATCGCTGTCATCAAGGTCCTCAGCTTGGGCTCCATCCTGGCTCTCGGAATAAGAGCAGAAGGGGGGAGGGGCCTCATTCTGGAGCTGCCCCTCCAGGGGCCTGAACTGGCATAAGAACCTTTCCAGTGGTTGGTACTTGAACTTCTGCTGGAGGAGAGGTGGCTGCTGGAACTGCTGGTGATAGAAGCGCAAGTGTTCCTCCCTCTCCTTCTGATGTGGAGGGATGTCTGTCCACGTTTCCGAGGCGGGCCTGGCCGGTGTGCTCCCCTCGCTGCGCTGACCGTGTTCTGCTAGGTGGCGGCGGCCGCCAGAGGAGAGCTCAGCCCGTGACGCCAGCCGCTGCTGCACGGGCCGCACAGGCTGCCCTGTCTTGGACTCGGAGGGCAGCTTCCCACGCGCTGGGGCTTCTCCGGGTCCGGCTGCCTTGCTTCCCCACCTGCGGGCAGTTTTGTTGCCCATTTGATTTTTCTCAGAGCACAAGGACGCAGACTCTTCCGCCCTTTTTTTGGCTAACTGTCCAGACCGCGTGGCTCCTTTGACAGGGCTGGTCTGAACGACCCACTCTTGGGGAAGACTCCCTCTGGATCCATGCCTTTTACCAGGAACTTTAGGTACAGGTGCAAAAGGGATGTTGGGTGGGTGGCTGGCCAGAGGATGGGCCTTCCCTCTCATGGAGCCGGGAGCTGCCGTGAATGACTGCTGAAGCCCCAGCTTGACCTTTTTGGGAGAACACTTGTCCCCCAGCAGGGCCACAGGGGAGCTCTGAATTCGTTTTGGAGAAGAGTTTCCAGAGGTCTGATTTCGACTTGTAGCTGAAGCACAACATTTAACGCCTTTCTTTAGTTCTTTGACCCTGTAAATTACCATTTTATGTTAAATGTGTATTCTTGCATTGCTCCTTAATTCCTTTTCTATATTTTTCAAAAACCAAAGAAAAGTATTACAAAAGAGATGGGTGCAGTCTGAGGATATAAACAAACTAAACAATCTATGATCAGAAGTCTTGGGGGGCGCTTGGGTGGCTCAGTTGGTTAAGCGACTCCCTTCGGCTCAGGTCATAATCTCAGGGTCCTGGGATCAAGCCCCGCATCGGGCTCCCTGCTCGGTGGGAAGCCTGCTTCTCCCTTTCCCACTCCCCCTGCTTGTGTTCCCTCTCTCGCTCTCTCTCTCTGTGTCAAATAAATAAAATCTTAAAAAAAAAGTTTTGGAAATCACCTTAGGGAAGCTTCAAAAATATCTCCAGACATTGCCAAATGTCCCCTGGGAGGCAAAATCACCCCCTAGATAGAGAATAGAGAACCATGCTCTATTCCACATGGGAACCTTAGAGAAGATGGAAAATCCAGAATTAGGTCTCTGCTACGATTCAGTTGTCAAGATCAGTCTCTTAACTCTGTGATATTTAAAAACACTAAGAATTTAGAATTACAAGGAGACATCAAGTAAAAATGTGATTCTCCAGTGGTCTGAAGATTCTTCATTAAAATCCCCTAGGAGAGAGCAGTACTTCTGCCTGGAGGCTCCCATAAAATGTCTTTGCCATTGTTTTGGTTTTAATCCAACCCTTATAGGTAGCCAAATGACCCCTGTGGCCATTTCTGAAAACCAAGATCATAAGCCTGACACTGAGACTTGATTTAAATCTTCCCTTGAAGTCTGAGAGCCAAGGCAGGCAGGTAACATAGCTAAGCAAAGAGATGTAGAATGTGACTGAAGACACATGTGTCCATGGGCCTTTGTTTAGGTGTTGCAGTAGGGCATACATACAAGGAAATGGGCGGAGAAGAGCCACAGTCAGTCTGGATGGTTCCAAATTACTTCCTGCTATAAAAATCTTAACTATTTTAGTCTCAGTAAGAGAGAAACACCAAAATTTCCCCCTAGGAGTCACAGTAAATAATTCTAGAAAGCTGAGTGACAGAAGGAATCCTACAGGTAATTTGGTTATTGATGCTAAATGCTTCCAGTGTACTCTTCTATCCCCAGAATCACTCCTGTCACTGAGCTTTTTTGATAGATCTATACCTATTAGGGGTCCAGCTGGAACTTTATTTTTAGACTCCTTAGCAACATTCTAGTATATAGAAAGAAGAAAATTTTAAAGAAGAAAATTTTAAATCAGAATTGTTAAATAAGCAATAAAATCATTGTGTGTGTATAGATTATTACTTAAAATTAATCTCACCAGGCCTCATTTAAGCACATAAAACAAATGGCTTTCATTCATTTTCAGTAATTTATCAGACTGCTTCAAATGGAAGAGATTTTTAAAAAATATTTTATTTATTTATTTGACAGAGAGCGGCATAGCGAGGGCAGGAACACAAGCAGGGGGAGTGGGAGAGGGAGAAGCAGGCTTCCCGCGGAGCAGGGAGCCCCGATGCGGGGCTCGATCCCAGGACCCTGGGATCATGACCTGAGTCGAAGGCAGACGCTTAACGACTGAGCCATCAGGTGCCCCCTCAAATGGAAGAGATTTCTATTACACTTTTTCTGTTCTTTTTAAAGCCAAAATTATTTCAAATATTTCAATTATACTTAATACCTCCCTATGGGAAAGGGTTATTTTCATCTTCCTTTACTGAGGCACTAAGAGAGGAGATGTCTTGCTCTCTGCTCCTAATGATGAAGTTCTTACTTTAAGCAACTGATAACAATGGGATTTGGGGAGTGGGTGGGGTTATGAAACGAGATCAGTTTATCGTTATTAATTACTGAAGCTGGATACATGGGGGTAAAGAATTTCAAGCCATATTCATTTTTTGGAAACAAGTTTGGATCATCTCATATCTTCTATATGACCTCAGTTTGTGAAGTAGCCTTTCTTTTTAAGATTTATTTATTTGAGACAGAGCAAGAGAACATGTGAGCAGGGGGAGGAGAAGAAGGAAAGGGAGAGAATGTCAAGCAGACTCCACACTGAGAGCAGAGCCCGACTCGGGGCTCGATCTTAGGATCCCAAGATCATGACCGGAGCTGAAGCCAAGAGTCAGGTGCTTAACCCACTGAGCCACCCAGGCACGCATGAAGGAGCCTTTCTTATAGCAGTGCTAGTGTGCAGGCATTAGGAAACCATGCAATAAAGGAAACCTATTTTGGGGACCTATTAATATTACTGTTGCTTAAATTAACACATATTGAATGGTAACTATGTACCTGGTGTGGTGCTAAGCCCTTCATAACATACTATCCTCATTGATTGCACATAACTATTGTATGGGTAGATGCTAATATTACCCCTGTCAGATAAAACTGAAGCCCAAACCTTTTGCCCAAGACTGCCCAGCTATTTCATGGCAGAAGCAGATAGTCTTGACTACAGGGTCCACTCTTAAAACCACTTTGTGAGGTCTCTCTCCTATTTAAATGAGATAGGTACACAGAGGGCCTCGCCTTGACACCCAGGAAGAGTTCCTCCTTTCATTCACAAATATTTATTGCGCATCTACTAGGTACCAAGTACTGTCTGGGCAGTAGATAAAGTGGAGAAATAGATAAGGTTTCTTGTTTTCATGGAGCTTAACTGACAGCTCACTTTTCCTTCCCAGTGAATTTCATAAAATGCCATGGATACTAAAGATTCCTCAACAGTAATAAAAAAACAGGTTTCCCTCAAATAGTTCATTAATCTTGGAGACAGCTTCTGGGAGACCAAAGAGAAGGATGTAAGACAGGACCAGGCAGGAAAGTAGCCAGAGGAAAGGATGGAAGTTGTAGCGTCTTCATCCCTGGTAGGAACCCTATGTGACCCCAGGTAAGAGATGGGGCATGGGGGTGGGGGAACCCTGGCAGATACCAAGGTCACCCCAGAAAGAGCCCTGACCATGTAGTCAGGAGGGCTAGCTTTACCGCCAGTTCCCAATAAGCCCTTTTAAAATTCCTGCCTTTCTCTGGGTTTATTTTATCCTTCTGTAACATGTCATGTCTGGGTTGATGTCTTCTGGACCTACATAGCTCTAAGTGCCTCTGCCTTGATAAGTAACATGTATTCTATCCCTTACGATTAGCGCTGAGGCTAGCAGGGAGAAAACCTTGAGCCTTCCACTCCAAAGAAATATTTCATTTCCTACTAGCCATTTAAAAGTCACTGATGGGGGCGCCTGGGTGGCTCAGGTGTGAAGCATCTGCCTTCGGCTTGGGTCATGGTTCCAGGGTCCTGGTATCGAGCTCCGCATCGGGATCCCTGCTCCGCGGGAAGCCTGCTTCTCCCTCTCCCACTCCCCCTGCTTGTGTTCCCTCTTGCTGTGTCTCTCTAAAATAAATTAATAAAATCTTTAAATAAATAAGTTCCTTCTCATCAAAACATTAAAAAACAAAACAAAACAGGGGTGCCTGGGTGGCTCAGTTGGTTAAGCGACTGCCTTCGGCTCAGGTCATGATCCTGGAGTTCCAGGATCAAGTCCCGTATCAGGCTCCCTGCTCAGCGGGAAGTCTGCTTCTCCCTCTTACCCTCCCCCCTCTCATGTGCTCTCTCTCTCAAATAAAATCTTTAAAAAAAACTAAAAAATCAAAAAAACAAAACAAAACAAAAAAAATAAGTCACTGATGGGGGTGCCTGGGTGGCTCAGTCAGTTAAGCATCTGCCTTCGGCTCAGGTCATGATCCCAGGGTCCTGGGATCGAGTCCAGCGTCGGGCTCCCTGCTCAGCGGGGAGCCTGCTTCTCCCTCTCCCTCTGCCTGCCGCTCCCCCACTTATGTGCGCGTGCGCTCTCCCTCTCTGTCAAATAAATAAATAAAATCTTTAAAAAATAAAAGTCACTGATGGAGTTGTCTCCGGAACCAGGGAACGTGTCCCCTTCCTCTTGTCACATTCACACTTGTAAAATGACAAGGCCTACCAAGTCACATTCAGATGACCAATTGCACATTCCCATGGTACTAGGATCACTGCCTCAAGAACAGACTTCTGGATCTCAAAATCAGATCTCTATTTGTTTGAAACACACACACACACACACACACACACACACCTGGGAGCGACTCACCGGTCAGCGTAACACACACACACACACACCTGGGAGCGACTCACCGGTCAGCGTCACACACACACACACACACACACATACCTGGGAGCGACTCACCGGTCAGCGTAACACACACACACACACACACACACACACACACACACCTGGGAGCGACTCACCCGGTCAGCGTAACACACACACACACACACACACACCTGGGAGCGACTCACCGGTCAGCGTAACGCAAGGTATTCAAAGTGTGTTCGGTGGCCACATGGCTTGGTGAGATGTTGGCAATCATGCAGGTTTTGGCATCACCAATGAAAGAATCCCTCAGAACCTGTCCACACGTAAAGCAGGTCAATGAAGTCAATTAACAAAGGGCACACTGACTACTTACTGTGTGCAGGACACTGGGCCATAGCTCCCCTCTCCGCTACAAAAAGGCAATTTACAAAGAAGAAATACAAATGATCAAAAACATACAAAAAAGGTACTTCACCAACCAATCAATCAAAGAAATTCAAACTAGTAAGAATAGTAATATTTTTCACCCATAAGATTAAATTTTTTTTTTAAAGATTTTTTTTTTTTTTTTTTTGACAGAGAGAGACACAGAGAGAGGGGGAACACAAGCAGGGGGAGTGGGAGAGGGAGAAGCAGGCTTCCCGTGGAGCAGGGAGCCCGATGCGGGGCTTGATCCCAGGGCCCTGGGATCATGACCTGAGCCGAAGGCAGACGCTTAACGACTGAGCCACCCAGGTGCCCCTCACCCATAAGATTAATTATGACTCATGATACCCTGCCTTGGTGAGAGTAGGGAAATGGTCACTTTTCTACATTGCTACATTATTTATGTACTGTGTACCATCAAACGGTATAAGCTTTTGAGAAGGCAGTTTGGCAATATGTATAAAAATATAAAAAATGTGCATGCTTCCACGACACATTCCTAAAGAGAATTGCTCAGTTGATTAAAAAAAAAAAAGTGCACATAGGATATGCATTATATTATAATAATAATAATTAGAAAATATAGGAGTCTGTAGGGGCGCCTGGGTGGCTCAGTCATTAGGCGTTTGCCTACGGCTCAGGTCGTGATCCCAGGGTCCTGGGATCGAGCCCCGCATCGGGCTCCCTGTTTGCGGGAAGCCTGCTTCTCCCTCCCCTGCGGGAAGCCTGCTTCTCCCTCCCCCACTCCCCCTGCCTGTGTCCCCTCTCTCGCTATCTCTCTCTCTGTCAAATAAATAAATAAAATCTTTAAAGAAAAAAAAAGAAAAAATCTAGGAGTCTGTAAACAGGGAACAAACTGAATAATTTTTTTTTTTTTTAAGATTTTATTTATTTATTTGACAGAGAGAGAGAGAGCACAAGCACAGGGAGCGGGAGAGGGAGAAGCAGGCTCTCTGCTGAGCAGGGAGCCCGACATGGGGCTCGATCCCAGGACCCTGGGATCATGACCTGAGCCACCCAGGTGCCCTGCAAACTAAATAACTGTTAACTGACTACAATACAACCATTAAAAATAATTATGTATATCTGTACTTAGGTACATGGGAAGATCTAAAACTTACCTTTGAGTGAAAAAGGCATAAGATTTCATACCTCTATAAGTAGATCTACGTGGGCAGAGAAATATCTGGAAGGATAGTTACTAAAATGTAGCAGTGATTATCACTAAGGTGGGATTTTCAGGTACCTTTTGCCATCTTCTTTGTACTTGTATATACATATACTGTTTGAATTACTATTATCATTATTATTACTTTTAAAAGATTTTATTTTTAAACAATTTCTATACCTAACATGGAGCTTGAACCCACAACCCCGAGATCAAGAGTCGCACACTCCACCAACTGAGCCAGCCAGGTGCCCCTGAATTATTTTTTTTTTTAAGATTTTTTTTGTTTTGTTTTTTTTAAGACAGAGACACAGCGAGAGAGGGAACACAAGCAGGGGGAGTGGGAGAGGGAGAAGCAGACTTCCTGCTGAGCAGGGAGCCCGACGCGTGGCTCGATCCCAGGATCCCAGGATCATGACCCGAGCCGAAGGCAGACGTTTAACAACTGAGCCACCCAGGTGCCCTGTGAATTATTATTTTTTAAATTAAATAGGAAGACATTTTCTGGGGATGGTGAACTTGTTTTAAAAAATAACAGAGCCAATGTCAGAATCAGGACTAACCACCCATAAGAAGGGTTTCCTAAGTCTCTAGCTGAAATCATGTTTGAGAAGATATAATCTAACCCACAGATCACCAGTTCTGATAAGGAGTTATAGGTTCTGCCCCAGGCCATGGGGAGCCATTAGGTTAGCTGCACAGAGAACCTCTGCCAAAATACAAAGATCCTCACCTAGACTGCTGTCTACGCTAGTCTGTCCTCCACTGAGCACAGGACGTGGTGCAGAAAGGAATCGGGGGCACCCATAACTGCCTTCACAGCAGTCTGTATATGTAGGGAGACCCCTCCGTGGGCCACTGTTCTGTAGCCAGTACAATGCTGAATTAGTGGTACTTTCCATTAATTAAGAAGCATAGTGTCATGACAGAAAAATGGGAGGAAAAAAATTACCTACAGTTTTACCACTCAGAATAATCAGTTAACATAGACATAATTTTTTTGTGTGTATAGTTTTTTCCCTCATTTTATATTTTTAAAAACTATACGTCTTGGTCATCTTTCCGATCAGTACATATCAAAAATCTATCTCATTCGGAGTACCTGGCTGATTTAGTCGGTAGAGCACACGACTCTTGATCTCAGGGTTGTAAGTTCGAAGCCCATGTTGGCTGTAGAGATTACTTAAAAATAACATCTTTAAAAAATAAGCAAAAAGTAAATTTAAAAAACTTTAAAAAATCTTACTCTTTTTAACTCCAAGGGGTTATTTTTTGTCTTCAAACACTAAGTCTTAGAGCTAAGAAAATACTTAGTATAGCTATACCACCCCCACTTCAAAGGCTCAGAGACTCCATTAAATCAAAAACTTTTCTTTATATTAGAAATAAGCAGAAAGCTGTTGGGTGGTGACCAGAAGTACACTGCTGCCCTGTGAAAGCTCAGCTGCTTCATACTGCAGGCATCTCTGCCCGAGGATGCCCATCCCTGCCTAGAATGACCTGGAAGGAATGTGACTCCTTCCCCCCCGCCCCCCCCCCCCCCCCCCCCGCCAAGCTTAGCATCATGCCTTGGTGGCAGTGGAGACTTTGCCGAACAAATAAATGAAATGGAACAAACTCAAAGTTCACATTTAACATTACCTGAGTTAATTTGCTTTGCCTGAAGGGAGTGTGGGTGTGTTCCTGATCCAATGCGCGGATACATTCCTTCAGCTGCAAAGTGGTAGATTAACAACAAGCACATCAAATATCACATGCAAAGAGAAAGTAATAGATCAGACTTTTCTTAAATAAGCCATACTCAGACAATCCTCCAAAAGGAAGTCAAAATGCCCTGGTAGTTTCTTGTCCAACAGGAAAAATCAAGCTAGACGGGTAAACATCCTGAGTGAGCTCCCTGTGTCTAGTTAAGGGCCTCCCATCCTAAAGGCTATAATCCTAGGATTAGCCCCAACAGTGGGGAACAGACAAACCAGGGACCTTCCCACAGGCCCCCCCAGAGTCCAAGCTTATGTGGTGGCAGTTCTGCCTTGCCAGCTCCCTTTTTCTTGCCTCCTCTCATACTATTAGTAGCTATAGATGCACTTAAGTACAGAAAATCTCTATACCACTCCCCTACCTCCCTGCTCACATATGCACACCTATAGGTGTAGATTCGAGTGTAGATTCAGATAGAAGTTTCTGATAATTAGTTTGAGAGAGAGCGAGAGTGTGCACTAACTTAAAGAAATCCAAAGGGGGGCGCCTGGGTGGCTCAGATAGTTAAGTGTCTGCCTTCGGCTCAGGTCATGATCCCGGGGTCCTGGGATCGAGTCCTCATCGGGCTCCCTGCTCCTTGGGGAGCCTGCTTCTCCCTCTGCCTCTCTCTGTCTCTCATGAATAAATAAATAAAATCTTTAAAAAAAAAAAAAAAAAGAAATCCAAAGAGGATTTTTGCTTTTATTTAAAAGTAGGGGCACCTGAGTGGCTCAGTTGGTTAGCCATAGCTTTGAACTGTGTCTGCAAACATCTGTGCTTTATCTTTTGTTTTTTCTAACAGTTTTTTTTTTTTTTAAAGTAAACTCTATGTCCAATGTGGGGCTCGAACTCATGACCCCAAGATCAAGAGTTGCATGCTCCACTGACTGGGCCAGCCAGGCTCCCCACCTGTGCTTTATCTTCATTTATTTTCTGCATCCATTACCAAGATGTGTCCTAAGATATCAGAAAAGCCTAAGAGGTTATTTTTGGGGTCTGGGAATATTCACATTTGTTTCCATATAAATTAATGGTAATCACTTCTTTGCCTTATGCCATTTTGGCTTACAGAAGATTTCATAGGTAAGTTCTATTTTCAGATAGGGGGAGAAATCTGTATAAGGGAATTTCCTCTTTTATTACAAATCAATGTAATATCCCCAAACTTTACCACTGGAACAATTCTCCAAAAGGGACATATAGGTAACCAAACCCTGGCCCTGAGTTACACCTGCCCCTTACATACTCAAATCCAAGTGTGGCCACTGATCCCTATGAGCCTTTGAGGACAATCTGAGCAATAAAATAAATAATGATAAAAATGTATTATAATCTAGCATATAAAAGAAATATCCATTTACTGTTATAAATAATCTAATAAATTAATTAATTGTAGCGAAAGGACAGCTCCATCTTACAGCAGAATCCCAACTAATTAATGTAAAAAGAATGATAGGAACAGGAAATCCCACCAGGTAAACACCACAGTAATTGTTGCAGGTTAAGAATCATCAAGGGATGCTAAAATTAGGCAGCAAAAGTGTGATGTAAATAGGATATCTGCATAGTTTCAAACTATCTCCCCATAAGATATTTATTTATTTATTTGAGAGAGACAGAGAGAGCGCATGCAGAGCAAGAGAGAGGGAGCATGAGCAGGGGGAGGGGCAGAGGGAGAAGCAGACTCCCCAATGAGCAGGGAGCCCCACGCAGGGCATGATCCCAGGATGCGGGGATCACGACTTGAGCCAAAGGCAGACGCCCAACCAACCCAGGTGCCCCAAGATATTTATTAATTATAAAGGGAAAATGGTTAACATTACAGTGGAGAAACCTAGCACAAACCACCTTAACTAAGTGATCAAAGTTAACATCACCAGTAATAAGACATACTGACTTCATGCACCACCTGATATGATTTACTGAGAAGGGTACAACTTACGTGGTGTTCTTGCTAAAAATTGTTTAACGCAATCTAATCGTGAGAAAACATGGGATAAACCCAAATTCACAGAGAATCCGCAAAAACAAAACAAAACACAAAACAAAACAAAAACAGGCAGGCTAGCACTCTTCAAAGGTGTTAAAGTCACGGATGACAAAAACTGAGGAGACTATGAGCACATGACAGCTAAATGTAATATAGGATCCTGGACCCAAAAAAGGACATTAGTGGGATTATTGGTGAAATTCACACAAGGTCTGTAGATTAGTTAATAGTATTACCAATGTTGTTGTTGTTGTTGTTGTTTTGGTATTATACCAATGTTAATTACCTGATTTAGATCATTTTATTATGGTTATACAAGATATTAATAATATGGAAGCTGGGTGAAGGAATGCTGTGTATTTATTTTTGCAACTTTTGTAAAATCTAAAATTATTCAAAAATTGAAAAAGTAAAAAGAGATGCTGGTTGTCTTTCTCACCTCTCTCAGCCTCGCAATTTATCCCTCATGAGGCCTGGAAATAAAGTGCCTCGCTGGAGACTTCCGTTCTGATCAAAAGGACGTAATATGGAGGGGCACAGGCAGCACGGTATAGCCGCGGAAAGGAACAAGGAAGAGCTCTGTATACAGCCATGCAGTGAGCTCTAGGGTGTTGTTAAGTGAAGAAAGCAAAGTGTTTGCAGTATGCTACCCTTTTTTTCTGAGGTGAATACAAATATATATATATATATATTTGTATATATATAGAATGCTTATCTAAGGGGAGGGAGGTAATAGGGTTGAGGGGACAGGGATGGACACTAGATTTCTTTCAATGTTCTACAGTTTTTACTTTAACTGAATATGAAATTGGTAAGCTTAAACATATAGAAAAGATTTCAAGTGACTGTGCAACACAATATTATGACTGTACACCTAAGTGGGATACAACCTAAGGGTGAAAAGGAAACTGCAAAGAAATAGTAATCTGAATTTAGTAATCGTATTATGAAAAATATCAGCATTATTTTGAAATACACATATATTGAAGTGGAGCAAATTATATAAATGTTGTTAGGAACTAAGAATTCTAGCATAAGAGAAAGGAGACAAAAATATAAATTCAAAAAAGTTAACCCAAAACCCTGTAATCTTAATTTTGAATTAATTTATTATTATGAGTCCCTAATGTATTTTCCTCTTTCAAAAAAAAAAAATCTACTTTCGAGCTCTGTCCAACAAAAAGGCCTAGAAGCCAGGACTAACCCAGTGGTAGTAAGCATCCCTAGCACCCTAAATGGTCTCTAAATGCCATTTCCTTCTAAAACCAAGGCTTGTTGAAGAATTGACTGGTTCAAGGTCTGGGGAAGGAAATGTACAAGATGAGCCTAGAAAATCTTGTCATACCCAAACGCCAGGAAGCTATTACAGACTAATAGTTGGTCAAAAAACCAGAGAAACATACTTGAAAAGGCTCCCATTGCCCAAAGATGTACAATTTAAATAGCAAAAAGAATAATAATTACAATGAGTTTATAATAATACAAAGCCAAACAAAACAGTCAATAACAACAAATTCATTGGTCATGTTTAGGTTACTAGGACACCAAATCATTCTGAAAACTGTTGAGTAAAGGCAAAGAATCAAGCAAGCATTTAACTTGTCTCTACTGTATGAACTTAATTGAGGAAAAATTCTTTCCAGCTAATAAAGAAGGAATGTTAGAATGAGAGTATCACCATTTTGGAATCCCTAATGAAACAATAGATACAGGTGATGCTCATCAATGGCTGGTAAATCCATTAAACAAAAAAGTCTGAGAGGAAACTCTAACAGAGGAATTACACCGACAACACTCAAATCTTTCTTAATTCTTAAAAATCACAAAGAGACAACCAACCGGACATTCTGTACTTCCTGATGTGTTCCTATAGGAAGTCTAAAAACTACCCATGAATTCTTGCCAAAAAACCAGAACCTCAATCTGATCAAGCTTCTAGAAGAGCGCTTTCCCAATAGGAATATGTTAGCTGCAAGTGCAAACCATATGTATAATTTTAAATGTCTAGTAGCCACATTAAAAAAAACAAAACCGAACAAATGAAATTAATCTTTTTTTTTTTTTTTAAGATTTTATTTATTTGAGAGAGTGAGCGAGAGAAAAGCATGAGTGGGGGGACGAGAGGGAGAAGCAGACTCCCCTCTGAGCAGGGAACCCAATGTGGGCTGGATCCCAGGACCCTGAGATCATGAGCTGAGCTGAAGGTAGATGCTTAACCACCTGAGCCAGCCAGGCGCCCTGAAATTAATCTTAATTATATGTTATGTAATCCAATATATCAAAAAATATTTAAAAACCCAGCAAAAATATCATTTCAGCATGTAACCAGTATGAAAAAAATATTAATGAGATATTTTAGCCGCTTCAAGATCCAGTATGTATCGTACACTCAGAGCGTACTTCCGTTCAGATGAGCGACACCGGAAGTGCTCAGGAGCGCCCCTCCCGGACAGCACAAGGACGGATCCTCGCCACTCCACAGAGAACACAGAGGATGCAGTACGATGTTAAACATCCACATGGGGATGCAGTCAACCTAATCCAGAATGTTGGAAATCTTACAGGACAAGTGACCCAGTTGTCTTCAACAAATACACTGATATTAAAAGAGAGAACAGAAGAACTGATATGGAATAAAAGAGACTATCAAAAGCAATCCAAGGGTACTGTTTGCATCTTGATTTGAACAAACTGTGAAGAGACATTTATGGGACAACTGGAGAAATGATAATACTTCCTGGATAATAGATAACATTACATAATTATTGGGCGCCTGCATGGCTCAGTTGTTAAGCGTCTGCCTTCGGCTCAGGTCATGATCCTGAAGTCCTGGGATCGAGCCCCATGTTGGGCTCCCTGCTCAGTGGGGAGTCTGCTTCTCCCTCTCCCACTCCCCCTGCCTGTGTTCCTGCTCTCGCTATCTCTGTCAAATAAATAAAATCTTAAAAAAAAAATTAAATATTTCTTCAAGTATGATAATGGCATTACAGTTATATTAAAAAATAAGAGTCCTTATCTCTTCGAGATAATGAAATATTTGTGGAAGAAATGAAAGACTGACAGGATTTGCTTTACTACAATCCAACCAGGGGAAGGAAAAGGTTGGTTAGATTTATCACATGTTGAAGCTGGGTGCAAGAATTTGGGAGATCATTATATGATTTATTCTATTTTTTTATGTTTGAAAAATTAATACAATTTAAAAACTTGGTGAGTGAGAGAAAGCTTACCTAATACCTAAGTTAACCATTCAGCAGCTGCAGAAATACTTTTCTGCCCCTAAGGGATTGACCAGAGGAAGAGAAGAGAGGGACAGAAGGGAAGAGTTGCCTAGAACTGCTAAGAATCTGATCAGGCAGCCTCCATCTCCAACCCTGGAATCCCACTGCCAGACAGAAGCGTGCCCTTACTCCGCTGATTCTACCCCACCCCATCCTCACCCACTCTGGCTGCATGTAAAGAGGGGCAAAATCTCTCAAGAAGGATTTTTATTTTTTTATTATTATTTTTTAAAGATTTATTTATTTGACAGAGAGAGACACAGCGAGAGAGGAAACACAAGCAGGGGGAGCGGGAGAGGGAGAAGCAGGCAGGACTTGATCCCAGGACCCTGGGATCACGACCTGAGCTGAAGGCAGACGCTTAATGCCTGAGCCACCCAGGCACCCCTCAAGAAGGATTTTTAGATCAAAGCTTTCAAACTTACAGCCAGAAGACTCTGGTTTATTTCTGCGCCTTCCATCTTTGTCTGTCTGTCTGAGTCTCTGGCATCTGCGGCTCTTTCACTGCCAGCCAAGTCAATAAAAGAGATCCTAGAGAAGACACACAGCAGGGATAACTTCTTGGGGACTCTGCTTTATTTTTACATCAGTCAGCAATTTGGGGCAGCAGGAAGAAATTAACACTGGCCCATCCTCTGGAAAGAAAAGACATACTGGCAGCTTTCCAAAAGTATTATAAGATTCTGATCTGTTAGCCATTGTGGGAGCTGTTCACTCAGACACTTCCTTTGGTTTTCATCATTTGTGAGAAATTAATAAAATTAATAAAACATTCTTCCCATAAAGCTAAATGACTACAATGCAAATCACTTAGGTGATTTTTTTTTTTTTTTTTTTTACCACTTAGGTAATTAAATAGAAACTTTTGTGGGCTGCTTTCCAGCCAAAAAAGAAAGAAGAAGAAGAAAAAAAGAAAGAAGAAGAATAAAAAAAGAAAGAAAGTTAAAAAAAAAAACAGACTCATTACTCAGAGGTGAGATAGGCTCATCCATCAGTGTGGCAGAGTTTGCTAAGATAGCACCAGAGAAGCAATGAATGTACCCAATTGTCTTAGGGCTTCTTTCAAGAAGGATAGATTAATTTTCTCTCTTTTTTTTTTTGGCCTGTAAGCTGAGATGCATTTCCTACTATTTCTTTGCTGATACTGTGTTTCACGTTAGAAGCAATCAATGTCCCTTTTAATAACTTAGGCTTGACCAACAATAGGTCATTACTTCATGGTTAATTAACTGATGGCACTTTAATACAATGATTTATTTCAGAGCTAACAACTCTACTCTGTATCCCTGATATTTATTAAAAACTCCATGGTGGCAGAGTGTCCTGTTGTTGATAACACATATTTCAAAGTCACATTAGGGAAAGGCAGACAATGCAATTCTTTGCGTATTTCCAGCTCACCTGCCAAATGTCCTCTTGGCTGAATCTTTGATCTGAATTTGGATGATAGCATGGGAGCGGGAGGAGTCTGCGTTAACTCCAGTGGCCCCGGTGCTGCGCTCCTTGCTGCCCTTCAGAATCACCTGAAAATAAAATCCATAGGGTGATTTCCCCAAGAAGTAAAAAATCCCCCTGGTTCCTAAGGGTTGGCTGAGAGCAATAGAGACCAGGCATATAACTTTGTCAGTATACTGCAGTATTTTCAGAAAGCTGCCTAAACATTAAATCATACAGAGTTAAGTACCCAACAGCAATGCAAACAATGTGGAATACTAACCTTGGGGGAGAACATTCAACAGCTCAAGAGCTAATTTACTTCTTGTCTTATATATTCTTTTTAATATCTTTGATTGATTTAGCCTGACTATAGTCTCCAGGGCATGACTTGTCTCCAAGGCAATGTCCCATAGTACCCATCTATCTTAGTGACTAAAGCAAAGGACAGAAATGTGCATCATGGAATGACTGATTACAACCACCTGTTCCATCAGGAGGCAGTCATAAAGGAGGCCCCGGCATGCCTGATGTGTGGGAACATGGAAGTAACGAGCTATCACAATTGACAC
This sequence comes from Halichoerus grypus, assembly GCF_964656455.1. Lineage (NCBI taxonomy): Eukaryota > Metazoa > Chordata > Mammalia > Carnivora > Phocidae > Halichoerus > Halichoerus grypus. The sequence continues at coordinate 57,676,459 of NC_135725.1, forward strand.
GAGCCCATGATTTCCTTTGAAACCAAGTGCCCCTCAAAATACAAGTAAAGATAACTTGGGTCCCTGTAGCCCACAGGGAGAGGGGGAATAGAGGTGAAGTCTCAGGACTGGCCTCTTGCCACCGAAAACACAGCCATAAATGAACACTCTGCCCTGATTTTAGATAGAGGGAGGAGTGTTGATTACTGGGAATAAAAAAGGTGAAGAAATATTATTTGACAGAGGGGTGCCTGGCTGGCTCAGTCAGTGGTGTGTGCGACTCTTGATCTTGGGGTTGTGGGTTTGAGCTCCATGTTGGGTGCAGAGATTAAAAATAAAAAAATCTTTATTAAATAAAACATTCATTGATAGAATCTTCACAACACTCTAGATATGAGGTGAGTTCATTATATTATGCCCAGTATATGTTGAAGAATAAAGAGGCTGAGTTGCGGGGCACCTGGGTGGCTCAGTTGGTTGAGCGTCCGACTCCTGGTTTCAGCTCAGGTCATGACCTCAGGGTGGTGGGATCGAGCCCTGGGTGGGGCTCCATGCTCAGCAAAGAGTGTGCTTGAGATTCTCTGCCCCTCCCCCTGCTCACACTGTCTGTCCCTATATAAATTTTTTTTTAAATTTTATTATGTTAGTCACCATACATTACATCATTAGTTTTTGATGTAGTGTTCCACGATTCATTGTTTGCGTATAACACCCAGTGTTCCATTCAATACCCTCCTTAATACCCATCACCGGGCTAACCTATCCCCCCACCCCCTTCCCCTCTAAAACCCTCAGTTTGTTTCTCAAGAGAGTCCATAGTCTCTCATGGTTTGTCTCCCCCTAAATAAATAAAATCTTAAGGAAAAAAAAAGAGGTTGATTTGCTCACAAACAGCTGTTGTGTGACAGAACCAAATTCCATATCCAGTATGTCTGACTCCAAAGCTCATGTGGTTTCCACTATGCTGTCAGGTGCTTATGATAAATTCATTTATTTTGCAGTGAATTAAGGGTAAGGGAGTCCTAACTCATTTTTTCTCAATCTTTCAAAATTTTAATTTATATTATATTGAACATAGCCACAGTTTCCAAATTAAGAGTCCAAAAGTTGCCAGAATCAAACTTCAATAGGCCATAAAATATCTTAACATGCAGGTACTTTTTAAAAGTTTAACTAATATGCATGGAACTAGAGGGTATTATGCCAAGTGAAATAAGTCAATCAGAGAAAGACAATTATCATATGATCTCACTGATATGTGGAATTTAAGAAACAAAACAGAGGATCATAGGGGAAGAGTGGAAAAAATAAAACAAGACGAAACCAGAGAGGGAGACAAACCATAAGAGACTCTTAAATGTAGGAAACAAACCAAGGATTGCTGGAGGGATGGCGGGGGGGAGGGATGTGGTAACTGGGTGATGGACACTAAGGAGGGCACATGATATAATGAGCACTGGGTATTATACAGGACTGATGAATCACAGACCTGTACTTCTGAAACCAATAATACATGTTAATTAATTGAATTTAAATAAAATGTTTAAAAGATAATAAAAAATAAATTTAAAAAAAAGTTTAATAAGTTCCTTCCTGGTTTAAGCAGTTGTGTTTCTAAAGATTATCTGTATATGAGATTTAGAATTGTACTTTAAAATCAAATTTAGAATCATATTTTAGATGCACTCATTTTGTAAATAATCTGCTAAAAGTATAACAGGTCTATCTGATGAATCTTTTTTTTTTTTTTAAGATTTTATTTATTTGACAGAGAGAGACACAGTGAGAGAGGGAACACAAGCAGGGGGAGTGGGAGAGGGAGAAGCAGGCTTCCCGCAGAGCAGGGAGCCCAATAAGGGGCTCGATCGCAGGACCCTGGGATCACGACCTGAGCCAAAGGCAGACGCCTAACGACTGAGCCACCCGGACACCCCTGATGAATCTTTTTATCAAGAGAAGAACCTGTTAATTTATAACACTGGATTTTCAACTACATGGCTAGGATGTTACTGCTAATTGGAAATGAGAAGAGTGAGAGCAGTAGTCCTTTCCCCTGGCTGTGGCAGGTGGCCCTGGCCTGCAATGCTAACTAAGCTCTGCTGCTGGCAGGGCCACGAAAGGCATATCTGTAACTGAAGCATCTAGTTCAACTGTGCTTCCTCAGCCTGGCCTCTCCCCTGTCACTCTGACTTCATGCTGACATAGACTGTAAAGCAATGAAAACAATGTGTGATGTTCTTTTTATCAAACTTCTCTTTCCTTTTTCTATCAGAAAAGGAAGACATGCTTACTGTGGAAAACTTGGAAAATACAGGAAAAGTATCAAGAAGAAAATATATACCTCCCATAATCCCAGAGTTAACAAGATTCTGGTGTATTTCCTTCTAGTTTTAGGGTTCTCACACCTCTTTTGATTTTTGGTTTGTTTTTGGTCTTTTACAAGCCCTGCGAAAAGACAGGGGAGATCTGGAGATCTCTTAAATCTCTGTATTTGTGTAAACAATATACTTGGTAAGGGAAGAAACACAGAGAAGTTGGTGACTTATCCAAGGTCACATAGGTCAAATATAGCCAGGCTAGGGAAGGAAGCCAGGTGTCCTCTGCCACATGTGAGAGTACTGATGCCGCTCCTGCTGGGACACAGGGAAAGCTCTGAGAGGCCTCACGGCCATACCTAGCCAGCAACTGTGGATACGGTCAGAAATTCATAGGCTTGTTTGTGGTTCCCCCCAGGGGAGCCAAAAAAGGCCGACTTCTGGGGTTCTATTATAGAGTTTTACACTCGGTTTTCCATGCTCCTTATCCACCTTATCCATCATGATGCATTAGGTGCTGTGAGTATGTCTCAGAAAACCTAATGTGTTGAGGAGACCTTTCTTGACTCAATGCCTTTTAGGGAAGGCATGAAGGAATTTCTGGTTCCGGTCATTTCCTCAGCTTCAGAAATAGCCTGCAATCACCATTCCTTTCAGAAACTGTGAAATAAAGCAGCTGAACTCTGAGGAGTAAAAATGATTCAGTTTGTGAAGATCATCAGACAAACAGACTCAAGTGCAGTGGTTAAGATAGTGAAATCTGAAGTTAGACTGTCTGGGTATGCATGCCAGCTCTGACATATGGTTGTGTGACCTTTTGCAATGAGCAAAAGTTTGCAAGTCACTTAACTTTTCAGAGCCTCAGTTTCTTATCCATAAAATGATAATCTCATAGTTTACTTATGAGAACTAAGAAAGATGATACAAGATAATACATGTAAAGCACTTAGAATCATGATTGGCACATGGTAAATTCTCAATAAATATTCATTTAAAAAAGATTTATTTATTTATTTATTTTAAAGATTTTATTTATTTATTTGACAGAGAGAGACACAGCGAGAGAGGGAACACAAGCAGGGGGAGTGGTAGAGGGAGAAGTAGGCTTCCGCTGAGCAGGGAGCCCGACACGGGGCTTGGTCCCAGGACCCTGGGATCATGACCTGAGCCGAAGGCAGATGCTTAACGACTGAGTCACCCAGGCACCCCTTATTTATTTTGGAGAGAAAGAGAGAGAGTGCGTGTGCCAGTGTGCGAGTGGGGGGAGGGGCAGAGAGAATCTCAAGCAGACTTCCCGCTGAGTGAGGAGCCCCACACAGGGACTTGATCTCAAGACCCTGAGATCATGACCTGAGCCAAAATCAAGAGCCCGATGCTTAACCACCTGAACCCACCCAGGCGCCCCCCCATAAATATTCATTTTAATAAAGAACATTTTTTTTTTTTTTAAGATTTTTTTATGTTTTTAAGTAATCTCTACACCCAATGCGGGGCTTGAACTCACAACCCCAAGATCAAGAGTCACATACTAGGGACGCCTGGGTGGCTCAGTCTTTTAAGTGTCTGCCTTCGGCTCAGGTCATGATCTCAGAGTCCTCAGAGCAAGCCCGGCATTGGGCTCCCTGCTCAGCAGGTAGCCTGCTTCTCCCTCTGCTTGTGCTCTGTCTCTCTGATAAATAAATAAATAAAATCTTTAAAAAGAAAAAAAAAGTTGCATGCTGGACTGAGTCAGCCAGGCGCCTCAAGAACTAACGAGGAAAAAAAAGAATAAAGAGGAAAAAATAGAGAATATATTTGGGGGAAAATGCAAGTCTAGGAGCCAATAAAATTAGTGCAATCAACTTAAAAATCACGAGGCCCCTTTTCCTCTCACTACCTCCTTCTCAAATTCCTCCTTCCATAACTAAAGTCTATTAGGCAAGTTTCTAAATCTAGGTCCTTTAGACAAAACATGTTATGTGAATAGGGAAATGAGGACCTGCCACCAAAGAGAGACAACTGCTGAATTCTGTTGCCTGGGAAACATTCAGCGACATTAATATTATTAATAAGAATAGATGTGACGAATTGAGCTAGCATCACACCAAGCATTTTCTGTATGTTATCTCATTTCCTTCTCTATCACCCAACCAATCATCTACTATCATCCACATGTTTCAGGCTCCGAAAGGTAAAGGACAGGCTGAAGGATATATGCCACTGGGACCCAGGTCTGTCTGGTTACGAGGCTTTAATCACTAAGCTTTCTGCACATGCACCAAAGGAGGGCTAGGAGCACTTCAGTAGTATAGGCACTGTGTACACATTAAGTCTCTATCACTGGCATACAACTGAGGCTCATCTATGGGAAGCTTTCGCCATGTGGTCTCTGCTACCAATTAGAGCCAGGGCAACGATAAAACAGGAGACAGATTTATTAGAAGTTTGAGAATGGATACCCATAAGTATGTCAAATGGCTGTAGAAATAACTTAAAAATCTGTAAGTCTCTGCAACTGAAAAAATACTCATCAATTCCCTGACAGAAGAAACCTTGATTCCAAATCTGAGAAATGTGATGAGTCGGTGCACCTCTGTAAAGGCAGGGAAGACCTGGTGCCTGGCGCCTGCACTGTTAAGATCAAGGTAGTATAATACACCTGAAAGAGAAAGGTCCTGGAAGAAGAACAATCCCGCATAAAAAATGAGGCGGCTAGTTGTGCAGGCAGGCAACAAGTGGCCATGCCTGAGGAAACCCGAGGGTGATCTGTGAGGGTGACACTCAAAGATGACACCGGACCGTGACACTTGAGCAAACACATGGATGATACCTGAGTGAACATGAACAGTGACACCCGAGAAAGTGTGACACCTGAGTTAGTAAGTGCTGTTGTTTCGAGTCAATAAATGTTTATGAGGGTATCCATAATTTATATCAACTTTCCACCTTGATCTCAGCTGGCTTTCTTGTACACCATCATATACATTACAGACAAGAGTATCGATGGCAATGAGATAACACATTGACTAACAAGAAATTTCTTTCTGCTTTTCTCAGTAAAGATAACTTAGGATAGAGCAGTGCATAAAACTCTTCCAGGGTACAGGAGGTGATCTGACACCAGACTGCTCATTAACACAATGATGGCCCATAGCTAAGGAAAAGGGACTTCCTCCCAACATTTGCTCCTTTCCCTTTCAGTTGGTTTACCCTTCAGGGATAAAGGCATCATGGGGATCAACTCTCTTGCAACTCCCTGCCAAATAAAGGAATGTCTGGGGAAGAGGGGGCAAGAGGACCACAGTGAATAGGAGTATGAGAAACAATTTCCTTAGGACTCCACAATGGAGGGAGCTCTGGACAGGTTAAGAATGGTCAGTCTCAGGGAAGCCCCTTCAACACATCTCACGAACTTTTGTTCTTTACCTGCTTTTACAATTGCTAGAAAGGGGCTCTTGGTTCTTAGGTAACTCTAAAATAGGCACACTCACGTGCTATACTCAGGTTTTAGATCCCAGGACTCAGGAATATGATAATCACACAAACATGAGGTCCCAGCCCTTAAGCAAAATTTACCTATTTGTCCTAGCAAAAAGAAACTTGTTAGAAAAAGACATCAATGGTGGCTCACCCTGCCATTTCACACACCCAAGTCCCTGGAAGGGTGTATTGAGAAGCAGTTTTAAAGGTAGGTTTTGCCAAGTACCCAGCCTGTCCTTCTAGCCTTCTCTCTTTGCCTCTAGCCAGGCTTGCTGGATATACTAAAAGAATGACTATAATGGCTGCAGGCTGCATGTTAGAATCACCTGGTGAGCTTTTAAAATAATACCTATCTCCATACATTGTTGGTGGGAATATAAAATGGTGCAGCCACTTTGGAAAACAGTTTGGCAGTTCCTCAAAAAGTATGACCCAGTAATTCCACTCCTAGGCATAGACTCAAGAAGCGTGAAGACATAGGTCTACACAAAAACTTGTACGTGAATGTTCATAGCGGTATTATTCATAACAGTGGTTTCTATAAAAGTGAAAACAACCTATGTATCTATCAACTGATGAATGGATGAACAAAATATGAATAATATATCCATAATAGAATATTATTTGGTCTTAAAAATGAAGTACTTATATATGCTACAACATGGATGAACTTTGAAAATACACTAAATGAAAGTAGCCAGGGACAAAAGGTTGCCTATTGCATGATTCCATTTATATGATATGGCCAAAATAGGCACAAATCCATCGAGAAAGAAATTAGTGGTTGCCAGGCCTGGAGGCAGAGGAAATAGAGAGTAACTGCCAAAGGTACAGGATTTCACTTTGAGGTGATGAAAATGTTCTGGAATTAGATAGTGGTAATGGCTGCACAACTTTTTGAATATTCTTTAAAAATCACCAAATTGTATATTTTAAAAGGGTAATTATTATGATATGTGGATTATAACTTAATAAGATATGTAGGGTGCCTAAGTGGATCAGTTGGTTAAGCATCCAACTCTTGATTTGGCCCACCCCTCTTTGTGCTCATGCTCTCTCTCATGCTCTCAAAAAAAAAAAAAAAAAAAATTTATATATATATATATATATATATATATATATAAGCCACTGATGCATACACTTTAAAAAGGTGAATTTTATGGTATGTGACCTATATTTCAGTTTAAAATAATAATAATATCTACATTTGGACCTCACCCCAAGAGATTCTGATTTAATTGACCTCAGAGGGACTCAAGCAAGCATTAAAAAGACACTGTGATGAAACTAGAAACACAAGCCACAGAACGAGACAACATGCTTATGACACAAATAACTGACAAATGACTCACATCTAGAATATACAAATCAGTAGTAAGAGAAAGACAGATAACCTAAAAATGAGGGAAAGAACCTAACTGGCATTCCCAAAAGATGAAACCCATAAGATAAATTAAAAATATGCAAAGTGGGGTGCCTGGCTGGCTCAGTCGGTAGAGCACGCAATTCTTGATCTCAGGGTTGTGAGTTTGAGCCCCACATTGGGTGTAGCGATTATTTAAAAATAAAATCTTAAAATTAAAAAAAAATATGAAAAGCTATTCAATTTAATTCTCAATCAGCAAAATGCAGAAAAAAACACAATGAGATTTAATTAAATAATTCCAGACTGGTAAAAATTTAAAAGTCAACAGAAAGTGTTGGTGAGGATGAAGAACAATGGGATTGCTCATACACTGCTTGTGGTAGTGTACACAGCTTTGGAAAGCAGTTGCACCATCTAGTGAAGTGAAGATATGCATGTCCTTTGACCCAATCATTTCACAGCTAGATATATAACCTAAAGAACTCATATGCTATATACTGGAATACATGTGTAAGGATATTCATGGTTACAATGTTCAGAATAGTGCCCAAAAAGAAACAATCCCAACTATCCATTAACAGAATGGTTAAATAAACTGTGGTATACTTATATGATTGAATACTACACAGCAAATAAAAACAAAATTACAGCCATATGCAAAAACATAGATGGAACTCAAAAGCATAATGTTGAGCAAAATAAGACACTAAAAAATACAGTATGATTCTATTCATATAAAGTTTAAAAACAGGCAAAAACGAAGTTATATAGTTAATGGATGAATACATAAGTGGCAAAACTATAACAAAAAACAAGAAAGTGATTAGCGTAGGGGGCCTGGGTAGCTCAGTTGGTTAAGTGGCCGACTCTTGATTTCAGCTCAGGTCAAAAATCTCAGGGTCCTGGGATAGAGACCTGAGTCAGGTTCTGCCCTCAGTGGAGAGTCTGCTTGGGATTCACTCTCTCTCTGCCCCTCACCCTGCATGAGCTTGTGCTTTCTTTCTTTTTTTTTTTTTTTTTAAAGATTTTATTTATTTATTTGAGAGAGAGAATGAGAGAGAGAGAGCATGAGATGGGGGAGGGTCAGAGGGAGAAGCAGACTCCCTGCTGAGCAGGGAGCCCAATGCGGGACTCGATCCCGGGACTCCAGGATCATGACCTGAGCCGAAGGCAGTCGCTTAACCAACTGAGCCACCCAGGCGCCCGAGCTTGTGCTTTCTTTAGCGCTCTAAAAATAAATGAATAAATCTTAAAAAAAAAAAGTGATCAGCATAAATGTCAGGATTATAGGGGACTGTGACTGGAAAGCTGTATAGGGGTTTGTGGGGTGCTAAAATGTTCTATTTCTTAATCTGCGTAATTGATTATAAAGATGCTTGTTTCTTGGGGTGTCTGGGTGGCTCAGTAGGTTAAGTGTCTGCCTTCAGCTCAGGTCATGATCCCAGGGTTCTGGGATCAAGCCCCGCATCAGGCTCCCTGCTTGGTGGGGAGTCTGCTTCTCCCTCTCCTCCTGGCTCGCTATCTCTGTCTCTCTCTCAAATAAATGAATAAAATCTTAAAAAAAAAAAAAGGTGCTTATTTCTTTATACTAAACACATTCAGGCTTTAGGCATTTTTCTGTAGAGTGCTATTTTTCACAATAAAAATGGTTAAACCATTTTTTTTTACCTAAGGGGGAAAAAGCTCCCTAATGACACAATATAAAGCTAGGGTTGAGGACCACTGCATTAAAGGAAGAGTCACCAAAAGTATATTTGTACATAAGTTAATAAATTCCCGGAACGGGAAAAAATTTAAATATTTTAAACTCTGTGTGTGTGTGTGTGTGTGTGTGTGTGTTTTAATATTTTAAACTGTTAACAGATATCCTAGTGGGGAGTAGGGAGTTGTATATAGTAAGTTGGAGGTGGCCTTTATTTTTCTATCTTCTTATATATTTTTGTAAGGTTTATATCTAATAATGAACAAGTGTTAAAAAATAACTTTTATTTATTATTATTAAAGATTTTTATTTATTCATTTGAGAGAGAGAGAGCACTGAGGGAGAGTGAGAGGGAGAAGCAGACTTCCTACTGACCCACTGAGCAGGAAGCCTGATGTGGGACTCGATCCCAGGACTCCAGGATCATGACCTGAGCTGAAGGCAGATGCTTAACAGACTGAGCCACCCAGGCACCCCAAAAGATAACTTTTAATAGAAGATTTAAAAATAGCTTTGAAAAAAAATACCTTTGGAAGGATATACAAAAAAACTATTAAAATTAGTTGCTTCAGTTTGAAAAGGGAATGGAAGGGATATTTTCATTGTAACTCTTGAATTTTTTTTAAAGATTTTATTTATTTATTTTTTTATTTGAGAGAGAGAAAAAACCAGCAGGGGGAGGAACAGAGGGAGAGGGACAGGCAGATTCCACACTGCGCATGGAGCCCGGCGCGGGGCTCCATCTCATGATCTTGAGATCATGACCTGAGCTGAAATCAAGAGTCAGATGCTCAACCGACTGAGCCACCCAGGCATCCTTGTATCTCTTGAATTTTGAACCCACATTAAAGTATTACCTATGGGAAAAAAAAATTTTTTTAAAGTAATCTCTACACCTAACATGGGCTCAAACTCACAACCCTGAGATCAAGAGCCACATGCTCTGACTGAGCCAGTCAGGCACCCCTTACCTCTTAAAATTTTTACTTAAAGTAAGGATATTTCTCTCCAGCAGCTTTTTCTACTACCATAGAAATATATACACTGGCAGCCTGTGAAACTAGCACAAGAGTATCCCTCTTATGCATTAGGTTCTCCCACATGCTCCATGGCACTGAGACAACAACCCTGTAGAGAAGGGAGCTATCCTCTTAGAGGACTCACATTTTACAAACGTTGAAGTGGCATGCTTGTCATGGCCCTTTGACTACATTTGAGTCCATTATATTTGCTAGATAGCAAAATGAATTCTTTCTCTGTACTTAGGCTGCTGTGGGGGTGGGGGGGAGGGGGGAGGGGAGGTAGTAAGGAAAGAAGAATTACCTCTAAGAGGAGCTCCACACTATCCACCTGAAGTTCTTGCAGTCCCACTATCTGTACCACGTGCTTGCTATCTTCTCTTGCAAAGAGCCTGCAGATACAAGAACACGGTTGGTATGGCAGACCTGCTGTATAATGGACTTTGTTCTTGCCTCCCCAGAAACCATTCCATCATTCCCCTATTAGGTAGCAGTTCTGTTATTTGAGTGAGATTGATGTGTATCCTCCCCGCCCACTCCCACAACTCCTGACACCAGCCCTGGGCTTCAGAGATGGTCCTTGACTGTTGTAAACAAGTCAGCACCTTTGGCTATAATTAAAAGAAGGAACATATGATCCACACCTATGCCAATCAGTGGCTTCAGTGATTGGTTCAGGACTGGATATGGGATCTCTGCTGGTCTAATCAAAATAAAGTCCTAGTCTCTGGTTGTTAAGTGCCTGGGAGTGAGATGCTGGTGCTCTTTCTTTCTGGAAGTGAAAGTATATGTGGCCCTGGGGGCAGTGGCAGCCATTCTGTATCCATTAGAGAGCCAGTTTTGGAAGCTAACATCATAGAAGGCAGAGCTGAGCAAAGAAATTGGTCCTTATAACATCTCTGAGCTCCTAGAGTAAACAGACCCTAAGGCCTGATTCTCGTCTAGACTTTCTAGTTACATGAGCCAATGACTTCGCTAAATAACTTAAGCCAGTATAAGTGGGGTTCTACTTTATTTCCAACACAAGGAGTCTTGATATATCTTCCAAGGGAGGAAGGAAGATTTGGTGCTGTAACTGAATTTCTCAGGCCTATGTGTAAGGTTATGGTCAATTAAACCAGATTAAACCCCAGATACATCAAGGGGCACATATTAAATCTATTAGAGACTCTAAGATTATTTTTTTTCCCTTAATAAGATAGTGATTGAGGTTAAGAATGGAATTCCACTTTATAGCCAAAAAAGGAAAGATTTTCTCAAAAAAATTTCTTTTTTTTTACAAAATATTAAATTAATTTATTTGGGGGTGGGGTGGGAGGAAGAGCAGAGGGAGAGGGACAAGCAGACTCCCTGCTGAGTGAAGAGCCTGACTCGGGGGTCATTTCCATGACCCTGAGATCATGACCTGAGCAGAAACCAAGAGTTGGACACTTAACCAACTGAGCCACCCAGGTACCTCTAAAAACTTTTCTTAGTTTATGTTTCACTCCAAGTTTCCAAATTTTTGCAGAAGGACTGGAAGAAAACAGCTTCACCAATCCCTGTGACCTATCAGGAAACAACTATTGGAAGAGTCAGGCTTCTGGAATAAAAGAAGGATCTAGCTTTCAGAGCCCTCATGTCATTCCTGAACATACTCTCCTAGGCCCTACACGCTGAGCTCACCCCAGAAAAGTTCCTAATGGACAGCTCAAAATGTACTGCTAGATTTTTAAATCTTATAAGCAAGAAGTATATTTCTATCACTTTTTATGCAAGGGTATAAAAACAATCTAACCTCTACTTTTAAGAGTTAATTCGGGACTTCATACCTAACATAATTGCAGTTTCAATCTCCCCCAGAAATGTTTCTTAAACCCATCAATCAGAAATTTTCTCATTAACACCAATGAGGTAATCTGTCACATGGGCCCTCTCTACCCCTCCAAAGGAAACTGAGGTAATCCACCTAATAAGACCCCCTGCCCTTCCTCACAAAGGAAGGTAATCTTGCCTGGAACAATCTTTTCTTTTCTTTTGCTACTAACTTTCTTTCTCCACCCTCCTTTCTATAAAAATCTTCCATTTTGTACAATTCCTTGGACCTCCCCTCTACTTGCTAGATGGAATGATGCCCAATTCATGAATTGCTTAGTAAAGCCAATTAGATCTTTAAAAAAAAAAAGTTAATTTGAAGATCCATAAGCTTTGGTTTCTAGCTTAAGAGGTGGACTGAGGGGGTGCCTGGGTGGCTCAGTTGGTTAAGCGTCTGCCTTCAGCTCAGGTCATGATCCCAGGGTCCTGGGATTGAGCCCCATGTCAGGCTCTCTGCTCAGCAGGAGCCTGCTTCTCCCTCTCCCTGCCGCTCCCCTTGCTTGTGCTCTCTTCTCTGTCAAATAAATAGATTTAAAAAGGGAGGTGGACTGAGCATATATGTTTCAGCTCACCTTTGTCAAAGTCTTACTATTACTTTTAGGATAAAGCATTAACAGCTCTAAACAAAAAGAAAGGGTGCCCTCAGGAGATCAGGACATTTCAGGGGTCCCATGAAGATAGGCAAAAGAGATATTAGCCAATTAACCAGAGATATAAAAACAAAAAGAAAACACCCACAGCCCAAGACACTTGCAGAGGAAGTGTGGGTCTTCCTAGTGAGCCCTAAAAAGAAGATTCAAAGCCAGGAGTTAGCATATCCCATCCCCTTGACTGCAATTCAAGAATGCAAATATAAAGGGCAATATATCTGAGTAATTCATTAAAGAACCGCACTCACAAATAGCTGACTAGATATCCTGACTGTCCCTTCACCCAAACAAACTGGATGGATGGATGGAGAGACAGAGAGAGACAGACAGACAGACAGACACACACACACACACACACAGCACAACAGCTTTTATTCTCCTGCCAACTGTTCTTTAAACAAAGAGGACTTCAACTACCTCCATTTTGACCTCAAACTTCCTAATTGATTAAGTTCTTTCCAGCTTATCTCTTTACTCAGAGAAAAGACCCTGCAGGCAAAGCATCCCCACAAGGGAACCCAAACTACCCTCACTACCCCCTCAAGCAATAAGGACTGCCCTGAGCCAGCAAGACCCCACCCATGACTGACCCCAAGACAATGATCAACTTGACCTTCACCACCCACCTATGTGTACCCACCAACCTTTGTCCCGTGTTTTCCTTATATAAACCTAGAAGTAAAAAAGGGAGAGGGGCGGCCGGGGTGGGGGTTGGGGGGTTCAGTTGGTTAAGTGTCTGCCTTTGGCTCAGGTCATAATCTCAGGATCCTGGGATGGAGCCTGGCATCGGGCTCCCTGCTCAGCGGGGAATCTGCTTTTCCCTCTGCCTCCTCCCCTTGCTCATGCTCTCTCGCACTCTTTCTCAAATAAATAAAATCTTTTAAAAAAAAACCCAAAACAACAACAAAAAACTCCCGAGTAGTAGTATTTTTGGCATGTTGGAGGCAGTCTTTGAAATGTTATGAAATGAAATGTCTTGAAATGTCTTCCCAGCGTTGGCCTCACTGAAATAAATTCCTTTCTTGTTTCACCACCACTCATTTTTCTGACTTTGGATTTTTCAGTGGCTAGTGGTTGAACCTGGTCTGTTTGGGAGCCCCAGAGCCAGATGCTCTAGCATCCCAGTGCCTGGCTATATTCTGACTGGAAAGGGCTCCTAAAAAAGAGTGTGGGGGCTTGGAAGAGAAGCTGTGATTGAGCTAACTTGAGGCTTCAAAACCAACAGAGAGGGTAAAAAAGAAAAGCAACTCTTCTCCAAAGTAAACCCAAAGCAGAACCCTCCTTTCTTTGGCAGTTGCTATGTCAGGAATGAACCCCGAACACCTGTATATTCTCTGAATTGTGCCATACCCGAAGGTCCCCTTTTCTTTGGAATAGTCCACAGATGGTGGTCTGCCCAAGCCTAGCTGCTGCCTTCTCCAGTTTCACAACTCAATACCTAGTGCCCCTCTCCCATGGGGGCCTGTGCTATAATGCTCTCCCTACTGAACTCGAGCTGCTCTTCTACCCCCACCCCCCATTCCAGTGCTTGCCTGGAGCATGTGCAATGTGCACATCCTTTTGGACAGCTTTGTAGGGGCTAGGATTCCTTTGCTGGAGGCTAGTTTCTGTCACCGATTTGGCTTCCCCAGCCTTCCACCATGCTTAGCCTCAACTCTCTCCACTTGGTGTGGCTGCTCCCAACACGTCACAGGTCTGGTTAATTCTGTTATGGCACCCTTTTATCCATCCACCTCCCCTATTCCATCTCTCCTCCTTATTCTCCCAGTTGGTACCTTCACAACTTCATTGCTTCCTGCTCAGTTAAAGTCATCTGTTTCAACCTAAACAAAATTTTACACCAGAAAAATACAATAGGGATTTAAAGTCAGTTGACTGAATCCATTTCTAAATTACTGTATTATGTCGCAAGGGCAACAGTTTAAGAGTTACAAGAGCTAAGGGGCGCCTGGGTGGCTCAGTCGTTAAGCGTCTGCCTTCGGCTCAGGTCATGATCCCAGGGTCCTGGGATCGAGCCCCACATCGGGCTCCCTGCTCCGCGGGAAGCCTGCTTCTCCCTCTCCCACTCCCCCTGCTTGTGTTCCCTCTCTCGCTGTGTCTCTCTCTGTCAAATAAATAAATAAAATCTTTAAAAAAAAAAAAAAAAAAAAAAAAAAAAAAAAAGAGTTACAAGAGCTAAAAGTCTACTGTGAAGAAGAGAGATTTCTTTTTTTTTTTTACTGATTTCAGAAAACTATCATTAAGTTTACCCTAAGATTATTGAGGGGAAAAAAAGTAAGTGAAAGCAGGAAACATTATTTATAGTTCTTCCAGTGTAATAACAGGTCAAAAGAATAGGAAGGGATTTAAGTACACGTTGATATCCTACTTCCTGAAATCATGACTTTTTTCATAGACCAAAATAAAAGGGATAATCTTTTAATAAACATTAGGATATTGATTACTTAAAAAAAAATACTAATGGAAGGCTAATTTACATTTTTCTCTAGCTGAACTGGCAGTTTAAAAAATATTCATCTGGGGCACCTGGGTGGCTCAGTCGTTAAGCGTCTGCCTTCGGTTCAGGCCATGATCCCAGGGTCCTGGGATCCAGCCCCACATCGGGCTCCCTGCTCTGCGGGAAGCCTGCTTCTCCCTCTCCCACTCCCCCTGCTTGTGTGCCTGCTCTCACTATCTCTCTCTGTCAAATAAATAATAAATAAAATCTTTAAAAAAAAAAAAGAGAGAGAAAGAAAAGCATAGTCTCTTTAAAAAAAAAAAAAAATTCCTGACTCAGGAGACTAATTTCACAAAAAGGCACTAATATAACAAGGCCTTGCATCAAATCCATGATTCAGTGATTCTGTGGGACTCTGGCCTAAAACAATGATCCACAAATATACAGTTTCCCACTCATAATCAGTACCTTTTTCTTCTATTTAAGAGGTCATAAAGTTGTCCACAGTAGATTTCATAGAAGCTGATCCACACGAAGAGGTGCCTTCTTGGTTGGGATATTTCTAGTTGCCTGAATATATCTTTGGCAGCCAGAGCATAGAGTCCTGGGTTCTGATGAGTTCCTATCATGGTGTAGGTCTTCCCAGCACCTGTCTGTCCATATGCGAAGCAAGTGGCATTGCCTCTAGGGAAAAAAGTCATTTGTATAACATATATACAAAGAGAAATGCTAATCTACACATAGATTTTTCATGACAAAAGTCAGATAGAAACAGAATCCTGTTTATAGCTGGTAAAATTCAGCTATAAGTATACAATCCTTTAAGGAGAGGAGGGCTTTATATTATAAAAACATAGGAAAAAGAAAAAACATTCTCAAAGCAGTACATGAGTTGTTGTTTTTTTAAAAGATTTTATTTATTTATTTGACAGAGAAAGACACAGCTTGAGAGGGATCACAAGCAGGGGGAGTGGGAGAGGGAGAAGCAGGCTTCTCACTGAGCAGGGAGCCCGATGCGGGGCTCGATCCCAGGACCCTGAGATCATGACCTGAGCCGAAGGCAGATGCTTAATGACTGAGCCACCCAGGCGCCCCAGTACATGAGTTTTTTAATAGGAATTTTTTTTTATGGAACTGGTTATACCATAAGACAAGGACCCCATGCTCTAGAGAATTCTGGAGATGATTTTGCCTTAATCCTAAAAGGTAAGTTTGATGAAAGAAATAATAGAGAATTAAAATAGATACAAGAGGGGTGCCTGGGTGGCTCAGTCGTTAAGCGTCTGCCTTCGGCTCAGGTCATGATCCCAGGGTCCTGGGATCGAGCCCCACGTCGGGCTCCCTGCTCCACGGGAAACCTGCTTCTCCCTCTCCCACTCCCCCTGCTTGTGTTCCCTCTCTCGCTGTGTCTCTCTCTGTCAAATAAATAAATAAAATCTTTAAAAAATAAATAAATAAGTAAATAAATAAATAAATAAAAGAAATAATGGAAGACCATATGATGAACAGGGTGGTACTGACTACTCTTATAAATATTAAGTTTAGACAGAGGTAAAATCAGTATAAGCAAAATATTTGAGGAAGAACTCACAAAAGGGCTTTAAGGGCCTCAGTTTTCACTTTCATTAATAAATTAATGGGTTACTTGATTTTTAAGATCCCTTCTAACCCTAACATCATGTGATTCTAAGTAAGAATCACTATTCTTGCATGTGGGTGGGTATGTGTGTGGGCATGAGTGTGAGGAACTGCAGAATAAGAGTTGGGAGACTAATCTGCCAATCACATGTTTTCAGAGGAGCCAGAGGCCAAGGTTATCTGAGTACCAGAGGCCCAACTATATAGTACAGAGTAGAAAGTGACCATAATGTTAAATAGTAAGCAGCTATTACTGACTCTTGAACAGGAATCGCATGAGTTAATGATAAAAGTAGCTACCAGCACCAAGAAGAAACGTCTATGTATAGACAGAGAGGTAGGGGGATACTGGTGGTGGGCAGAGAGATGAACATGAAGAAAGGAACCAGAAGCCAGAAAGAAACCAAAGAAGGAGTAATAGCACAACAGCAAAGGAGCCATGGAAGTGTGAGAAGAAAGAGATTTAATTTGATCAGATTTAAGCTGCTTGAGCGGAGACCAGTTACTCCTTGTCTTTTGAATCCAGGCTCCCGCTGTGTAGGCACTTGAACACACTGGCAGAGGCACAGTGAGGAAAAGGATTAAAGGAGGAAAATGTGAACACACTAAAGAAGATTTAACAGAATGAGACTAAATAATATCTACCCTATCGTCTGAACATCTTTTTTTTTTTTTTTTTGAGAGAGAGAAAGACAGAAAGAAAATGCAAGTGGGGTAGAGGGAGAGGGAGAATGAGAATCTCAAGCAGGCTGCACACCCAGTGCAGAGCCGGATGCGGGACTTGATCTCACAATTGTGAGATCATGACCTGAGCAGAAATCAAGAGTTGGAAGCTTAACCGATTGAGCCACCCAGCTGCCCCATCTTCTGAATATTTTAGTGATGAGCTTTCTGAAAAACAACAACAAATATGCATATGAAAAATCTCTTATTACCCTTTGCAGAATGGATGCATTTACTTGTTCCTCTTTTTTTAAAGATTTATCTATTTATTTTAGAGAGAGAGAGAGCACGCATGTGCACACAAGCACAAGTGCGGGGGGGGGGGCGGGGGGGAGGGAGAAGGAGAGAATCTCAAGCAGACTCCCACGGGGAGCTCGATCTCACCACCCTGAGATCATGACCTGAGCCAAAATCAAGAGCCTGAAGCTCAGCTGACTGAACCACCCAGGCGCCCCTGCACATTTTATTTGTTCTAAATCTAAATTCTAACTTTAGAAACTTGCTCTCTTAAAAAGTATTCCCTAGATTTGGCATATAAGAAATTGAACCTGAAAGATATTTCACTTTTTCAGCCTGCTCAGAATAAAAAAAAAAAATTAATGATGTCTATAAAACAACAACAAACAACAATAAAAAGAAAACAAAAAGACTGGACAAATGAAGTTATCTGAATGGCCAATAAGCAAATGAAAAGATTCTCAATATCATTAGGCATTCGGGAAATTCAAATTCAAACCACAATGAGATGAAGTTACATACCCATTAGATTGGCTAAAATAAAGACTGACAATACCAAATATGGTGAGGATGTAGAAATGCAATTCACAGGGCACCCCTGCCCCTCCCTGACACACTCATGCGCATGCTCTCTCAAATAAATAAATAAATCTTAAAAAAAAAAAAAAGAAAAAGAAATGCAATTCACATACATCGCTGTTGGGAATAGAAAATGGGTGTATGGAACACTGTTTGACACTTTCTTATAAACACATACCTCTCCTATGACTCAGCAATTCCCTTTCTAAGTTTCACCCAAGATAAATGAAAACATGTCCAAGAAAAAGACTTGTACAAGAATGTTTATACAGCTTTATTCACAATAGTCCCAAACTGGAAACAACCCAAATGTCCATCAATAGGAGAATGGATAAATTGTGGTATTTTCATAGAAAGGAATAAAAACTATGGATACATGCAACACGTACTAATACCAAAAAACATTATGCTAAGCCAAGCATAAAAGAACCTATGTGGGAATGATTCTATTTCTGTGACAATCTAGAACAGGCAAAACTAATCTATAATGACGGAAAGCAGGTCAGTGATTATATAAGATCTGAGGGTGGAAGTGGAGATTTACTAAAAGGGGACAACAAGAGAACTCTCTGGGGTGATGGGAATGGTCTATTATCTTGTTCGAGGTATTGGTTACCTGGATATAGACAACTACCAAAACTCATCAAACCTGAATACTTCTTAAGATCTGTGCATCTAATTGTATGTGAATTATACCTCAATATATTTTTTTAATATTTTATTTATTTATTTGACACAGAGAGAGACAGTGAGAGCAGGAACACAAGCAGGGGGAGCGGGAGAGGGAGAAGCAGGCTTCCCGCAGAGCAGGGAACCCAATGTGGGACTCGATCCCAGGACCCTGGGATCATGACCTGAGCCGAAGACAGACGCTGAATGACTGAGCAACCCAGGCGCCCCATACCTCAATATTTTTAAAGTTATAAAAAATTTTTTTAAAAAGTCAAACTACTCTGGAATCAGTGATACTAGTAGGCTGTTTGGCATTTTCTATCTATACGTGCCTATATTTTGAATAAACAACAGAAGTCCTTAGTGCCTTTTTGGTCCCATTTAATGTTTATTAAGTGTGAATAATTATTTCAAAATTTAAAAAATACATCTATAAAAAACAGATGATAGTCTCTTATCTATCCCACTCCAATGAAAAAAGTGAGCTATAGGCAGAATACATAATTCCTATTATCGAAAGTTCAAACTACAACCATTTAAACCTTTTTATTCTGAGAACTTTGATGAAATTATATTGTTGACAACTTATATTTTTGCTGAAAATTTCTGAATGTTTGGTGAATCCTATAGAGACAATGCACTCTTTAGAAGAGTCTAAATTCATCAGATTAAAACACAAATTCATGTCTAATTCAATAACTGAAAAACATAAATGATATTTATAAAGAAATTTGTTATGGAAAACAGTATGAAGCAAGAGAAGCAAATAATTACTATCATACCCATTGAAAATATGCTGAATGAGTGGGTGAGTAGTCTTCATGTATACATCCCGATTGGTGCATGCTTCACCAAAGACTTCATCAAAATAAAAAACATGCTGAAAAAGAAATGTGATTTTTTATAGAAGAGACATTTTCTGGATTTTCTTCACCATTATTCTAGTTAACACATACTAAAGGTGCTAGTATGTTTTTTAACTAAGTAACTGACTATGACAAACTTAGAGATAAATAAGCAATCAATAACTATCAAATGACAGGGCCTTCTTCTACTTGAGCTCTCTGTAGACATGTTTTTATAATATAAAAACTAAAGCACACAATTTTTGTTCTTTCTTAAGTGAAGTAAACTGATGAGTACAAGAGTGAGCCAAACCTCCTTAGGTCCAGGAGAAATGAATTCTCTAGGGATTATCCTCATAGCCCGGCTAGGGCCAGCATATTTGAAATTTAGGGGAATTCTAGAGGAAGACTTCCATTTCATAGGTTACATAGCTAAGCTTTTATTTCCTTTTTAAAAGATTTTATTTATTTGAGAGACAGAGAGAGCACAAGCTGGGGGTAGGGGACAGAGGGAGAAGCAGATTCCCCTCTGAGCTGGGAGCCCAACACGGCGCTCAATCCCAGGACCCAGAGATCATGACCTGAGCTGAACACAGATGCTTGCTAAACCAACTGAACCACCCATGCGCCCCCATAGCTGAGCTTTTAATCCCATGAACATTTATTGCTCAATTGTAACACGTATAACTGCAGTAGGCACTTCAAAGGGCCCAAAGATATAGATATTACCCTACTATTACCCCACCCCACCACCTAAAGATGTGAATCCAGACAAGTATACAAATGATTCTAAGCTAGAAAAAATCTGACAGATAAAGTACATGTGGAATTCAAAGGAAAAACATATGCCTTCTGATTGGGAAAGACATTATGAAAAAGACTGTACACAGAAAGGGCTGTGGGGGAAGAAGAGGAATTTAAGAGTTAGAGATGGAGGCAGGGAAGATACTCCAGCCACAGGGAAAACATGAGCAACAGTCAAATCAGGAAAGCACAAGGAACATTTAGGGAACAGAGAAGATTCAGTGTGGTTAAAACATAGGATCTTGGTAGGTGAAATAGAAGGCTAGAATAAGGAGTTAGGACTATGTTGCATGGGTACTGGGACACTAGCCTTAAGGATGGAATGTTTATATTTAATTTAGCAAATAATTAGCAAATAGTGGGAAGACAATAAAAAACCTTGCAAAGGAAAGGGATGATGTGATCCATTTTACTGGAAGATTAAAGTGGCTTCACACTGTGAATGGACTAAGAACAGGGATACTGGTAATCCAGTGGTGAGTTAAGAAGTTAGGTCTAAATTTGATGATGACAAAGAAAATAAAGAGGAGATGGATGCATGAAAAATCTGGCAACTGCCTGGATATGACTTGCTGGGCAGAGAGAGTGGTCAAGCTGATCCCCAAATGAAAAATCACGTACTCTGGAAAAGGACAGAAGACCCTATTAAACTGTGTCTGGAAAGCATTAATTCGGCAGACATAATCATTTGCATAACTTAGAGGCTACTGGCAGCCCAACTATCTCTAAGTAAAAATCCTAATTTCAAGCCTGACTATAGCATAATAATGGCAGTCCATATACAATGAATGAGACATGAGGTCCTTTCTTCTGCTACCTCTTGGGCCTGCTCTAAATATCCAGTTAAAGGAAAATCCAGCAAAGTGAATTTGGGCCAATTTATTACGTGGGTCATTCTACCCAGGTTTGATTCTGTTTGTGTATCATTAAATTACATTAGAATAGCAATTTGTTAGGTCACCTTAGCAGAAATTGGGGCCACAAAGTTGAATTTACCAGTTAGAAAATATTACCAAAAGCTAGAAAATAATGAATCTGTGGAGCACAATAAAGAGATCTGTGAGCTTTTAGTGGTATGAAATATGTGATAGGATTTTAAAAACAATAAAATGTTTTTAACTGTTGAATTTGGGTGGTAGGTACATAGGGGTTCATTGTACTTCTGAATAAACTTGAAAATGGCAATAATAAGTAAAATATATTTCTAATTTTTTTTTGGCATTTCTCAGGAAAATAAGGAAGAAAATGAACACTAGTAAATGTGGGAATTTTTTTAAATTTTCTTTTACTTCACTGAGTCTATGGCGATTCTTTCTCTACTTCTATAAGTGCATGTGAATAACTTTAGCTCTTGAGTAAACATCTTAGAAAACACTTATTGATTAAAGGCATTAGTATCTTTCCTTCCAATAGGATTTAGGTACTGATTTTCCCAGTACTTCTGTAAATATCCTTAATGAAAGATATGTGAACATGCAAGATTATTATAATTAACATATATATTACATAAATATAATAAATGCTAGCACTACATATTTATATGTAAATACATATACACACACATATATTTAGATATCTAGATACATATCTAGATACATATCTATATATATATATTCCATAAAGTCCTTTGCATAACGTATTTCATTTAATCATACTTTATCAATTAGGTTGTATTAATACTCACTTTAGCCTTGTAATGATCAGAGTTCCATAATTTATTTTTTAAATAAGTTTTTTCATTATAAACATAATATGTATTTATAAAATATCTCTGGAAAGATAGACTTAGATCAGGTACTTGTGGTTGCCTTCAAGTAGGAAATACGATTAGCAGGACACTTTTCACTGCATGCTTTTTTTTTTTTTTAATATTTTACTTATTTGACAGAGAGAGCGAGTACAAGCAGAGGGAGTGGCAGGCAGAGGGAGAGGGAGGAGCAGGCTCCCCGCTGAGGCTGAGCAGGGAGCCCGATATGGGGCTCAATCCCAGGACCCTGGGATCATGACCTGAGCCGAAGGCAGAGGCTTAACCGACTGAGCCACCTAGGCACCCCACTGCATACACTTTTGTATGTTTTGATTTTGAAATAGGTGAATCCTTCTTACTCAAAAGTTTTTACTTTTCATATAAAACAAGCTGATTATGGAAAAATTTAAAAACATGGAAAACAATAGAGAAGAAAATCAAATTTATAAAACTTACTACCCAGAGATAGCCACTATTGACTTTCTGATATATTTCAGTACCATCTCTTTTTTCTACATATATTTCTTTATTTAAGAAGCTGGAATGAGGGGCGCCTGGGTGGCTCAGTTGTTGGGCATCTGCCTTCAGCTCCGGTCATGATCCCAGGCTCCTGGGATCGAGCCCCGCATCAGGCTCCCTGTTTGGCGGGAAGCCTGCTTCTCCCTCTCCCACTCTCCCTGCTTGTGTTCCCTCTCTCGCTGTGTGTCTCTCTGTCAAATAAATAAATAAAATCTTAAAAAAAAAAAAGCTGGAATGAAATATATACAAATTCATTTCCTTGTCCTTTCACATATTGATACAAAATTTAATGGTAAGTAGGAAAGTGCACTGCATGTGTATGACCATATATATACTAAGTAACAAAAGAAAATTTGAAAGGATAGGATATTTAATTAAATGGATACATAAACCTGGTGTTTGAATTCTTGAATAAGTTTAAAAATTAAAGCCCAAAGAATCTAGGATCAATATTTTCTAGGTTTGCTATGAACCTCCCTTTTCTTCTTTCCACTTAAGGAAAGAAAAGGGGGAAAAGCCCTCTTAGCACTTGTATTACGGCATTGATAGGTAAGAACTTTGACCTATGAGAACAAAGGTCCAAAGTTCAAACTGCAGAGAAACTGCTAAGAAAACCATGGGTGTTCAATAAGTATTGACCAGTGGTAATGACAAAGAAGTAAGGTTATTATGTTTTGGGATAATGGAAAAATACAGAAGATAAGACAATGCTTCCTTGAGGGAATTACTGTGACAGAAACATCATTAAGGACTTCTTGGGTAGATGGTGACTGGACAGGACTATTACTATGGTTATAAGTAGACATGGAACTAGATAACATTATAACTAATTGGCATTTAGGCCATTTTCAAAATAAATACCTCCCACCTAGACCTAATAGATTGTGCATTGATCAGCAGTCAATAAGGCTGTTAAAGTGATTGGGTTGTTTATACAGTGGCCTAGTAATTTAGTGCCCACAGAAAGACTCAGTGAATTACTTTGAATGTTGCTGTGAAACCCAATATTGATAACCAAGAATAAGTTGAACAATGCATGTATAGAAGAGGGGGAAAGTGTTAACAATTTGACTTCAGTGTTAACATATTTATTCCAGGAGAGTAAAATCTCAGCTGACTAAGGTGAAATGCTAGCACAAAAGATTACTCACCACTTTTTTTTCTCTCTACCAGTCACTGGGTTTTGAGGCAAGAGAGCAAAGAGAGAATAGTATGAATATAATATGAATGTTTAAGGAGGCAGATTCAGATTAAGAGAGACCTGAATTCCCAAATCTTAGCATCTGGTGGATTATCCTCTGTTTTAGATTATTTACAACTGCTTCATAATTTTAAGAGTACCTAAATTATGGTATCTTCCATCTGTGGGCCTGCTGCTTCCATAGGAGACTGAAGAATTATTGCAAGGGTATCTATCTGCTTGAAAAAAGTTCCTTTCAATACCAAACCCTTTCTCCTTGGATTTTTTGTGATCTTTCTGGCAGGGAGTGAACATTTTCTTATGTGTCTAAGTTACTAGTGTTTTATTTAAATCCTTATATGTTAGATGTAAAAGTGAAATCATATTCTTGGATTACATTTACTCACTATAAGCAACCCTATACAAAGTAGCTGGCTCAAGAGCCCAATTTCCACCAAGTTATATCTAAGCCCAAAGACAGCTGAGAATCAAAATAAGCAGTTGAGTGGCAATCTGGAACTTTGTTGCTCGAAAACATATCCTCCATCATTAAACTCCAGACTCACACTCAGAAGAATAAGTTCACACTGTGAGAGACAAGCAAGAATTGAGGCTATGGGATCATCTCTCAGTCACTCTGGGGCATGCACTCAGTGACTAGTCCTATCTACCACAAATTCACTAGATTCTTTTTATCCCCTCAGTCCCCATTTTTGCCAAAGACATATAATTACATTCATGTAAAATGTGTTAAGTGAAGGTATGATGTAATTCTATTGCCCTAGAGTGCAGAAATTACGTTATTGTTTCCCCAATTGCACTATATTTTTTTTAAATGAAGGCCCAGGTATTAATGATTTATATCAGGAATGAATGCCAATACCCAAAGAAACTGGATTTTTGAATTTGTATGCTGCCATTCAAATAAAAGCAAAAAATCGACACACTTGATAATATTAGTTCCAAACACAAAAGGAAAGCATCATACCTGCAGAATATATTGTGTAAGGTCAACTGCTTCTTTCTTCTCATGAACTAGAAGAGTTTCTTTGTCTTCTACGGTAATAATATTAATTTCTCCACGACGTACCTCCCTCATGCCCAAAGGGCGTTTTCGAACACAAACTCTGATTTTCTCCATCTCTGTCCAAGGATTCTCTTTCTCTGAGGTGTTCTGTCTGATACATATTTATAAGTGGGCTTTAATTTTTAATAATAGGATAAGGCTACTTAAGAGGTCAAAGTATCAGCACATTTTGTTATTTTATATACACATTACACTTAACATATATACACACCTTACACATATTATACATAAAACTTTCTCAGTATCAACACTTTTTTTTTTTTTTTTTTTGGCTTTTTTTTTTTTTAAGATTTTATTTATTTATTTGAGAGAGAGAGACAGAGAGCGAGCATGAGAGGGGGGAGGGTCAGAGGGAGAAGCAGACTCCCTGCCGAGCAGGGAGCCCGATGCGGGACTCGATCCAGGGACTCCAGGATCATGACCTGAGCCGAGGGCAGTCACTTAACCAACTGAGCCACCCAAGCGCCCCAGTATCAACACTTTAATATGTAACTTTACACATATTAGGTATATACAAAGTTCTTCTATTATTTTTTTTTTTAAGATTTTATTTATTTGACACAGAGAGAGACAGCGAGAGAGGGAATACCAGCAGAGGGAGTGGGAGAGGGAGAAGCAGGCTTCCCGCGGAGCAGAGAGCCTGATGCGGGGCTCGATCCCAGGACCCTGAGATCATGACCTGAGCCGAAGGCAGATGCTTAACGACTGAGCCACCCAGGCACCCCTAGAAAGTTCGTTTATTAACTAAATCCTCCTGATTACTTCTATCTCTATCCCTAATCCAGTCCATCCTTTGTCCTGCCAACAACAAACAAAAAAACCCAAAACCCTAAGAGTTGCTCTAGCTCTAAGACTTGTGTGTTTGGCTTCCAGATGTGGTCTTCCAAAAACTTCTAATGGTGGATGTTCTTTCTATATGTCCCCCCAAATCAGGCTGGTTGATCCTCAAAATCAAACACAGTATGTTGGGACCACCCCTCCAAGGCCTTTAAAAGACCTAAACCCGTGTCTCTTACTTCCTCTCAATCCAATTATTCTTACACATTTACTGTTTTCTCTTTTTTTTTTAAAGATTCTGTTTATTAGAGAGAGAGAGAGCACAAGCAAGGGGGAGAGGGAGAAGCAGACTCCCCACTGAGCAGGGAGCCCGACGTGGGGCTTGATCAACAACCCGAGCTGAAGGCAGACGTTTAACTGACTGAGCCACCGAGGCGCCCCCATTTACTGTTTTCTTGACCATTTAATCTAATTTTTTTTTTTTTTTTATCCTACCTGGGTTGAAATACCTTGAATTAGGTGGTAGGTTTCAATGTACTTTTCCTCTGTTCCTCCTAAGTATATTCTGCCCCTCCCTTTGTCTTGCTTTCTTACTTCCTCTTTTTGTCCACCTGATATGTGTTTGTTAGAACACAATCCTGTATTTCTTCTTCCTAGGACAATTTTATGACTGGTGCTGCCCACCATCACCCTTCTATTAAGATGCATTTCTTTTCTGGCTCTGACTTCAGTGAACTTATCAACCTTAACAGCTAGAATATTTAATGAAATATTCCTTGAGCTAGGGATACAAAATTCATCAAGTTTACTTACTGAGCCTAATAAGGGTATACATGTGTATCTCTAACAACTGACCATTTACCTATATAGAAATTCCTCTTGGGGTGCCTGGGTGTCTCAGTCCTTAAGTGTCTTCCTTCGGCTCAGGTCATGATCCCGGGGTCCTGGGATCGAGCCCCACATTGGGCTCCCTGCACCGCAGGAGGCTTGCTTCTCCCTCTCCCACTCCCCCTGCTTGTGTTCCCTCTCTCACTTTGTCTCTCTCTGTCAAATAAATAAATAAAATCTTAAAAAAAAAAAAAAAGAAAAGAAATTCCTCTTAACCTAAGTAACATAGGATTCTTGAAAGTAGTTTACCAGGATCAATGCCTTTGGTCCATATACTAAGAATGTCTTAGACAAGACAAATTATTCCCTTCCTTTACACTTTAGAATTTGATTAATAGCCCCTAAAAAGCCTTTGTAATAGATTTTACACAGTATATTTCACTATATAATTGTTTCATATCAATTTCAATTTTCTGAGACATCCAACTGGCTGGAAAATTACTTTTTGCCAGGATTTAAATTAGTAAAAAGGAGCAAACAGAATTTCTAATATAGTTCTATATATAGGATAGTTCTAATATAGACCATAAAGGACTATGTCAGGCTTTTAAAGCATGTTTTTTTTAAGGGGGGGAGGGGGGAGAGGGAGAGAGACAATCTTAAGCAGGCTCCATGCCTAGTGCAGAGCCTAACACTGGGCTTAATCTCACAACGCTAAAATCATGACCTGAGCTGAAATCAAAAGTTGGACACTTAACTGACTGAGCCACCAGGTGCCCCGCCATGTTTTGTTTTGTTTTGTTTTGTTTTAACCAACATACAGCAGAGTTTTAAAAATGTACCATTTTGAGGGGTGCCTGGGTGGCTCAATTGTTGGGCATCTGCCTCGGGCTCAGGCCATGATCCCAGGGTCCTGGGATCGAGCCCCGCATCAGGCTCCCTGTTCGGCGGGAAGCCTGCTTCTCCCTCTCCCACTCTCCCTGCTTGTGTTCCCTCTCTCGCTGTGTCTCTCTCTGTCAAATAAATAAATAAAATCTTAAAAAAAAAAAGTACCATTTTGAGGTTAAGTGTGGCAAAATCCTGACAATCATGAAAAGTGGATGATGGGCATTAGGGGATTCATTGATTTATTCTCCCTTCTTCTGCATATGTTCGATTTTTTTTATAAGAAAAACATTTTTTTTTTTTAAAGATTTTATTTATTTATTTGAGAGAGAGAATGAGATAGAGAGATCATGAAGGTCAGAGGGAGAAGCAGACTCCCTGCTGAGCAGGGAGCCCGATGCGGGACTCGATCCCGGGACTCCAGGATCATGATCTGAGCCGAAGGCAGTCGCTTAACCAACTGAGCCACCCAGGCGCCCCAAAAAACATTTTCTTTTTTTAAGATTTTGTTTATTTGACAGAGATAGTGAGAGAGGGAACACAAGCAGGGGGAGTGGGAGAGGGAGAAGCAGGCTTCCCCCTAAGCAGGGAGCTTGATGTGGGGCTCGATCCCAGGACCCTGGGATCATGACCTGAGCTGAAGGCAGACGCTTAATGACTGAGCCACCCAGGCGTCCCAGGAAACAAAATTTTAATGCATTATTTTAACAAGGGCCTGTGTCAAAATCTCTAGTTATTGGGAGTATTAATAACCTAATTGTATAAAGCTAATCAAAGGACAGAAAAGTCTTTTTCAAAAGTGACTAGGGACTCTAGGATGGGTCATGTGGTCAAAAGGACTAGTTTTCCAGGTCAAGGGGCAAAAAAACAATGAATGTTCTTCTGCTAAAAGGCTTTTTTTTTTAAGATTTTATTTATTTATTTGAGGGGGGGAGAGAATGAGTGGGGGGGGGAGAGAATGAGGGGGGGAGAATGAGTGGGGGGGGAGAATGAGTGGGGGGGGCAGAGGGACAAGCAGACTCCCTGCTGAGTGGGGAGCCTGACATGGAGCTCGATCCCAGGACCCTGAGATCATAACCTGAGCCCAAGTCAGATGCTTAACCGACTGAGCCACCCAGGTACCCCTAGAAGGCTCTGGTTTTAATGCCCAGTGTTCCTTAGATGAAATAAGCTGTATCTTTCTGACATGAAGAGTTAAGACAGCTGGAGTTAGGTCTTTTTAAGATCTCTAAATGCATTAGACTTATTAAAATTCTGAGAACAGGAGTTCCTGGGTGGTTCAGTCGGTTGGGCATCTGCCTTCAGCTCAGGTCATGATCTCAGTCAGGGTCCTGGGGTGAAGCCCCACGTCAGGCTTCCTGCTCAGCGGGGAGCCTGCTTCTCCCCCTGCCCCGCCACTCCCCCGCTTGTGCTCTGTCAAATAAATAAATAAAATCTTAAAAAAAATTCTGAGGGGCGCCTGGGTGGCTCAGTCGTTAAGCATCTGCCTTCGGCTCAGGTCATGATTCCAGGTCCTGGGATCGAGCCCCGCATCGGGCTCCGGGCTCCCTGCTCCGTGGGAAGCCTGCTTCTCCCTCTCCCACTCCCCTGCTTGTGTTCCCTCTCTCGCTGTGTCTCTCTCTCTGTCAAATAAATAAATAAAATCTTTAAAAAAAAAAAAAAAAATTCTGAGACCAGTAATTTATTTTGAGCTTACTTGATTTGAGGCACCCAAAGAGAATGCTCTTTGGACAAGATGACATCCTAACAGCAAGACTTAAGTTGGTGAGGGAGTTTCTCAGGGTTCTGAAACCCTGGCTGCTACTTAGAAATATTTGAGTAAGAAGATAATATGGGGGTTATTGGGGGAAAATGTCCTTTTTTATCTCTATTTCCCTAATACAATAAAGAGTGGGAAGAGTGATAAAATAATGACATAAAAATTAAAAAAACTCAATGGAATAGCTTTCACTCTGGGTTTGTCACGTATAAGCCTCTTATAAGAGCACGTATCTCACCATATGGTTGTCTTCCCGCTCACTCCCCCTAAGAGTCTAACAGCTTCCACGTATCCTGATTATCTTTAAACCTAGAATCAGACCTAGAAGAGGTAGTACTTAATACGTGCCAAATGAAATAGCAATATTTAAACTAAAATATTCATTCTGTCCAAATAAATAATGCAAATTATTTATAAGTAATTTGCAAAGTGATATCTTTATTTATAAATAATTCCAATTTAGTTTTTTTTTTTTTTTAAAGATTTTATTTATTTGTTTGACAGAGAGAGAGAGAGCGAGAGCAGGAACACAAGCAGGGGGAGTGGGAGAGGGAGAAGCAGGCTTCCTGCCGAGCAGGGAGCCTGATGCGGGGTTCCATCCCAGGACCCTGGGATCATGACCTGAGCCGAAGGCAGACGCTTAACGACTGAGCCACCCAGGCGCCCTCCAATTTAGGTTTTTTTTTTTTTAAAGATTTTATTTATTTATTTATTTGAGAGAGAGAGAGAGAGAAACAGCATGAGAGGGGAGAGGGTCAGAGGGAGAAGCAGGCTCCCCGCCGAGCCGGGAGCCCGATGTGGGACTCGATCCCAGGACTCTGGGACCATGACCTGAGCTGAAGGCAGTCGCTTAACCAGCTGAGCCACCCAGGCACCCTCCAATTTAGTTTTTATGTGTTGTTCAATAAAAGACTAATATTCAAGAAAATATCTGTTCTTTCAGCAGAGCTAACCAACAGGACAGCAACAATCCTGGCTTTGACAGTCATGGAACAATCTAGTTCTCTAACAATTAAAAGAAGAAAAGAGTACTATATGCTCTGTGCTCTGCTAAACAAAATAGTTTTCAGAAATACTATAAAATGCAGTAAGTATTTCAAATTACTAAAAGTACTTTTACCTGTAAAATTGGGTCTTTTATTTTTTGGGGGGAACAAAAGAACTGGTTGGTTATGAGATCCTCTGAAACCTTAGCCAATATAAGGCCAGATATAAATATACACCTTGTTTTAAGGTATGAATAATAGCCTTAAAAAAAAAAAATAAAGAAAATGTGGCCTAAGAATGTATTTTGTGGGGCGCCTGGGTGGCTCAGTCGTTAAGCGTCTGCCTTCGGCTCAGGTCATGATCCCAGGGTCCTGGGATCGAGTCCCACATCGGGCTCCTTGCTCCGCAGGAAGCCTGCTTCTCCCTCTCCCACTCCCCCTGCTTGTGTTCCTGCTCTCACTATCTCTCTGTGTCAAATAAATAAATAAAATCTGTAAAAAAAAAAAAAAAAAAAAAAAAAAGAATGTGTTTTGTTTTTCCATAATTCACCATGTGTAACTTTTAAAATAACCAAACAACAAATATATGTTATTTTTAAAAGAACATGTTCTCTATTATACCAATGCTGGTATTAGGGACCTTATTTCAACATTTATGTTAAAGCACTAGGTGAAAATAACTTATTGTCACCCTATCAAAGTCTAAACTATATCAAAAGTGTCTTACTCTTTTGCAGTCACCAAAATCATATGTTCTTGCAGGGCTAGAACTGAAGAAAGCACTCAAAATCAGGACCATATTCCAGAGTGTGCAGGTTAGCTAATTGCATGAAAGACCTACTTAATTCAGCTACATGCTCTTTGTTTTTAACTAAGCTTTATGTCTCCTGGTTGAAGTGAATTTGATAGCCTTAAAAAAATCCTGTGGAACACACACACACACACACACACACACTTTTTCCATTGCAGAAGGCCAGTTAACTGTTTTACCTTCAAGGATGCATTAGATGTATCATGTTACACTATAATAAATAATAGAAATAGGTCTGCTAGCGGAATAATAGCAGATCCTGGCAAGTAACAGCTGTTTGACATACACGAACAATATCATCTTTCTCCCATCTGGAAAGTCCCAATTCCTCACGGACTTTCCCCCATCAAGGTACTTCTATTATTGTCGCAGAAGCTGTTCACTATAATTTTCTGTAAATAAGTACTAGTTGCTCTCAGTCATGGAGAGGCTTGCCCTTGCCTGATGCTACCCTCTCCCCTACACCCCAAAAAAGATAAAAATAATTACCTGATACAAGATTGAGGGATTCCATAGTTATACCCTGAAACATGAGAGACTCTTTGAATAATGGGAATATCATAATCCCCCAGTAGTGGAGAAAAGTGATTTGATGAAAAGAGTGAAGTGTTAGTTTCTGTTTGCACATAGGAACCAGCAGCTGCAGCACTCAGAATTCTTGTTTTTGTAGGGGATTGGGGATCATCCGGCAGCATGTGCTCCAGCACTTTTAGGTAACTAGACTTCTGGTCATTAGCAGAAAAATCTGATAAACTGCACATCTCAAACCCATTGTTGTCGGTAATTCTGTCCTTGTTGTCAGCAGGAGAATCAAAATGCAGTTGCCTGCGAGGACCAGATCTGGATTCCTGAGGTTTACTGCACAGGCTGTTTGTCTGAAGAGGATGCTCTGGGCTACTGACTGCTTTATCTTCTTCCTGCATAATTTTAATGATTTTGATAAGTTGGAAGAGACGTTTGCGGTCGTTCATGTCATGTACTCCCAATCTGGAGTAGTCCTTCATTGTAACCTTGGCTAATTCATCTATTTTTTGAAGGCCAAGGGCAGTAAAATGAGGATAATACTGTGCAAGTTCAGCTTCACAAAGACATTCATACAACCAGGATGTCATTTTTTGTGAATAAGTTTCTATAAATTCTGAAAAGGAAAAAAAAGGCATTTACTTGAAATATAGTATATATATTCCTTTTAAAAAATGAAAATCACAAAACAAACATACAGAAAAATCCATTCTAGCATACCAAGTTTTTAAATATATTTTTCTTCTGAAATAATTAAACAGCACAGTGCATAAGTGTAGATGCTTATGATGCATTTGTAGTAACAGATGTAATTTATTCATCTGCTTAATACAAATGGAACTTCAGTTGCATATATACACAGGTACATGCACATACACACACAATGCAAGTCACTTACTTATTTCTAGGGAGTTCCTTCCAAGCTTGCAATATCTACTTAACACATGCCACCAACTACTGAAACCTTGTTCCCAACCACTGATTGTAGCAGGACTAATTTTAGATGTTCAAGTTAATGTCAAGGCATGTTGCACAACTGTTTCCTATGATTAATGAACAAAGGCTAAGAACTCTTTCAGAATGGAAAGCAGAATTAAATAGCAAACCAGAGAACTGATATAACTCAGAGGAAATCACATTTGTATCTGCTGAGTACTGATAAAAGTTAATTGAATAAAGAAGTAAAAACATCATTAATTCAGAATCTAATTCAGGATCTCAGATCATTCTAAAAGGCAGGTGAAGGTAGGTGGTTGTAGATGTTGTACAGAATATAAAATAATTTAACTGGGATAAATAAATAAATAACCTAGGAAAGTAATACTATGGTCAAGATTTTACATGGTTGCTGGAGGACCTGACTGGCGCAGTCAGAAGTATATGTAACTTGATCTCAGGGTCGTACACTCAAGCCCAACACTGGGTGTAGAGATAGATAGATAGATAGATAGATAGATAGATAGATAGATAGATAGATAGATAGATAGATAGATATAGATAGATATAGATAGATAGATAAATAAATAAACTTTAAAAAAAAAAAGATTTTAGAGGTGCCTCGGTGGCTCAATCAGTTAAGCGTCCAACTCTTGATTTCAGCTCAGATCATGATTCCAGGGTTGTGAGCCCCACATTGGGCTCCACGCTTGGCGGGGGATCTGCTTGAGATTCTCTCTCTCCCCCACTCTGCCCCTCCCCAACTTGTACTCTCCCCTCTCTAAAACAAAATCTTTAAAAAAATAAAAAAGATTTTATATGGTCGAACATTGAAATGCTTAAAAAATTTTAACACCAAGGTATTTAATCAAATACTAATAAATGATATATTAATAACACATAATCCTGGTCTATTATAAAGTCAGGAACCCTGAGAAATTCTCCACACCACTGTTAATCAAGTTCAAGTTCATGAAAATATTAAAAACTACATTTTCTTTCTAGAAACTATTTTATAATTCAGTTTTCAAAATTCAGTTAATTCTTGGTAAAGCTTTTCTGGTTGTTTTTTTTTTAAGATTTTATGTATTTATTTGACAGAGGGAGACACAGTGAGAGAGGGAACACAAGCAGGGGGAGTGGGAGAGGGAGAAGCAAGTTTCCTACCGAGCAGGGAGCTCAATGTGGGGCTCGATCCCAGGACCCTGGGATCATGACCTGAGCCGAAGGCAGACGCTTCACGACTGAGCCACCCAGGCGCCCCAAGCTTTTCTGTTTTTCATTTTAATTTATATTTTGTCTTCATTCTAGGAGAAACAGAGTTCAGGGTCAGATAATAAAGGTGATTAAAGTACCTTGTATAATTAACTTCGGAGGTAATGCTTAGAGTAAGGAAAAGGAGCCTAAACATCCTAAACTCATTCTGCCCTTTTCCATTTGTGGAAGATTTGGGGGCGTGGGGGAGGGCCACAAATTCTTTGCATGTCCTTTCACATCAAGAGGCAGTGTCCTTTTCCTCCCATTGCATCTAGGCTGGCTTTGTGACTGTTTTGCCTGACAGAATGTGGTGGAGTGACACTGTGTGACTTCCATGCCTAGGCCTCAAGAACCCTTGCAGCTTCTGCTGTTCTCTTGCAATTCTTTTGCTGCCACGTGAAGAAGCCCAACCAACAGCCATCATCGAAGCCAGCCACGTCAGATACGCCATCTTAGACTATTTGGCCCCAGTGGCACCATCAAATGATTGCAGCCACAAGAGCGACCCCCAGTGAGACCAGAATTACCTAGCTAGGCCTAGCCCAAACATGTGACTCACAGAACTGTGGGCAAATAAAATAATAATTGTTTTAAACCACTTAATTTTGGGGTAGTTTACTTCACAGCAGTAGATAACTGCAACACTGCTTCTATGCCATTTGAGGTGTTGTACCTTTGCCAGAAATGTTCCCAACCCCGTCTCCTAAAATGAGTTAAGCCCATCCTTTCAAAATAGCTCAATAGCTCTCTGCCCCACCCGCCATGAAGCCTTCTTTCATTTTGCATCCTCTTCTACCATTTACCACCAAGCACCCTAAACAGTAGCTGAATCAGGCCACCAACCCCTTTACTACTGTTTCTTCTACCTGGAATATCTGTCTTTCCCAAGAAAAACTCTACTTATAGTTTTCTTCTGTGAGGTATGCCCTAGGCAAAGGATTACTGGTATTTCCTCTGTACTTCAGTAGTAATAATAATAGCAACTAATATTATTGAGCATTTATTATGTAGCAGTCACTGTTCTAAGTACTATTTGTTAAACTTCAAGCAACCCTATGAAGTAGATACATGTGCAATCTTTGGCAAGTTACTTACTCAACATCTATGAAACTCATTTTTCTCAACTGTTAAATGGGAATGTAACAGTCCCCACAGTGCCTAGGATTAGGATTCAATGAGAGAATACTTGTAAAACTCTCAGCATAACACCTGGTATATACTCAGTGCCCAATAAGTGTTGGTAGTTATTACTACGATGATTTCTTTTCTTTTTTTTTTTTAAGAATTTATTTATTTATTTGACAGAGAGAGACCACAAGCAGGGGGAGCGGCAGGCAGAGGGAGAGAGAGAAGCAGTCTCCCTCTGAGCAGGGAGCCCGATGTGGCACTCGCTCCCAGAATCCTGAGATCATGACCTGAGCTGAAGGCAGATGCTTAGCCACCCAGGTGCCCCATACTGTGATTTATTTTTTTATTACTTACCTTCACCTAGCACAGAAGCTAGAACAGAATAAGCCTTCAGTGTTTTGGTATGTTTTAAGTTACTCCCAAGCAGTTACATTTCCTCTGTGACTCAGCCTAACCCAGAGCAACAACAGGTTAAGTGCTATGCAGTCTTCCTATATTTCACACACCCATTCCCTTGGTGACATACCAAACTCTGATTACCATGACCTCTACTGCATTCCTTAATCAGTATCTGAAAGACTAATGTGTTCATCTTGCAACGCTTGGCTATCCCATACTATCCTGAGAGGGGAAGATGCTGGAGCCAGCAGTAATCTGGATATGCAGATTAAAGCCCCCCGGGCATACTTCTACATAAACCGCAGCATGCTGCCTTTCTGAGCTCTATAGTTAGCCTACATTCTTTTATTTTTTGCATTTTCTTTTTTCAGTGCAAAAAGGTGTTTTTATTAAAGCACAGGGACAGGACCCATGGGTAGAAAGAGCTGCTCTTTTGTTCTAAAATTAGATATGCTTTTTTGGTATCACATTCCATTTTACAAAGGTCCAACCTCCTCCTCCTTCTGGGGCAGAATCACCCTAGGAATTTAAAAATATAAAGATACTAAGTTAAGCAGCTGCCTTCAGCTCAGGTCATGATCTCAGGGTCCTACGATCAAGCCCCGCATTGGGCTCTCTGCTCAGAGGGGAGTCTGCTTCTCCCTCTCCCTCTCCTGTGCTAGGAAACAATAAAATCTTAAAAAAAAAAAGAATGTTTAGGGACTGGTTAAATAAATAATAGTAACCCATTAAATGGGATACTATGAAGCAATTACAGAGAATAAGTAAACTCTCAATGTATTATTGAAGAAAAAGTAAGCTCTTCAATATATTGAAAAGTGACTAAAGCAAGGTACAGAACAGTTTGTATGTTTGTAAAGGTTTGTAAAGGTACCAGTTATTAAACAGAAAGAGATAACTATCTATGATAGATCTATATATCTGCTTATCAGGCATAAAGTATCTCTGATAGGATGCACAAGAAAGTCAGAGTATTGGCCTCTAGGGGGAGGGGAACTAGTTGAGAGGGCAAGTGTGGGAAGGAGATTATTATATACCAATAAATGCCAGTAGCTATTACCTTTCCTATTGCTATTTCTATTTCACTGCTGTCTCCCATCACCCAGAGCAGGACCTAGAACAGCTGTTTTTTAACTTATGAAACTATGTGACTATATAATTTATTTTAAAAATATATTCCTAGGGGTGCCTGGGTGGCTCAGTCGTTAAGCATCTGCCTTCGGCTCAGGCCATGATCCCAGGGTCCTGGGATCAAGCCCCGCATCATGCTCCCTGCTCAGCAGGAAGCCTGCTTTTCCCTCTCCCACTCCCCCTGCTTGTGCTCCTGCTCTCGCTATATCTCTGTCAAATAAATAAAATCTTAAAAAAAGAAAAAAAGAAAAAAATACATATATATTTCTAAATCCATCTACCTTCCTCCTTCCCAGCCTTCTCAAATTGACCTGATACAACTACTTGTTCCTATTTTGGTGTTTTTCCCTCTAGCTTTTTATTTTTTTAATGCATTTTTTTTACATTGTATATAACATTGTACTCATAACCATATTGCAACCTACTTTATTTAACATAAGCATTTTCATATTCTGTTTGTTATAGCCATTAAAAACAATTCATACAATTATAAATAATGTTTGCTGAATAGATGAATTACCCCAGGGAAATGTGATTTCTCTCTCCAAATTTCTATAGTGTTTCGATTTTAAAACTGATAGGGGCACTTATTACAGACTCATATATATTTATTTATTGCCAGCCTTGTTCTAGAGATGATGTAAGGTGGCTCTGCCTTATACTATAGTGTGAATTCTTCAAGAGAAAAGTAATATGATCTGCTCAGTCTAGCATTTGAGCTAGAAAGGTATGTAACAAGTATTTGCTGAATGAACACAATCTGCTTAGGGTAAAGAACAAAAGTTCTACCATTTCTACTTTTTAACCGAGGCACCTACGTGATTACAACATTGCATGAAGCTTGCTTATGTGGCTATGGAGCCATTTTCTCTGTGTCCTAATTCTCTACAAGTCCCACCACCCAAAGTACTGGGGACAACCTCAGCGTCCTTACAACCTAGAAGAGCCTGATAACAACACAGTATCTCTACCAATGTCACCTTGAACACTTCATATAGCTCAAAAAAACATTTTATGTAACAAGGCTAATAACATTATTTCAGCACTTAGTGCACAGTCATACTACTTTGATGATCTGATTAAACAAATTTATTTTTATATTTTATGTCAAGAACTATGTGTAAGTCCTTTACATAAACTATTTTATTGAATCTGGCTAAACCAGAATTCCATTTTATTTTTATTTTTAAAGATTTTATTTATTTATTTATTTGAGAGAAAGAGAGAGCATGAGAAAGCACGAGCAGGGGGAGGGACAGAAGGAGGATCAGACTCTCTGCTGAGCAGGGAGCCCAACGCGGGGCTCGATCCCAGGACCCTGAGATCATGACCTGAGCCCAAGGCAGACATTTAACCAACTGAGCCACCCAGGCACCCCTATTTTTATTTTTTTAAAAAAGATTTATTTTAGAAAGAAAAAGAGTACACATGGGTAGGGGGAGGGGCAGAGGAAAGTGGAAGAGAGAATCCTAAGCAGACACCCTGCTGAGTGAGGGAGCCCTACATGGGGCTCAATCTCACCACCCCCAGATCATGACCTAAGCAGAAACCAAGAGTCAGACAACCAAGTGAGCCACCCAGGCGCCCCAAGATTATTATTTTAAACATGTCGGTAGACTACCAAAGAGTTTGTTTAGTAGTAACTAACATAGCAGAAGATAACTGGGTTAGGAGTCAAAAAAATCCAGGATCCAGTCAGGCTCTACCAAGACTCAGAAGTGATACATGGTTAAATTATTCAATGGCTCTGGGCCTCTTCAAGTTTAAAACTAGAATAATTTCTACAGGTATTGACTTGGATATGTTAAAGTACTAGATACATGTACTGATTGTATAGCAGATAGATTCTGTAAAGCACCCACTAACTGCTTGGCAAATGGCAAGCACAGCATTTTAAAATATAAAAAATTTCAAACATTGGGGCACCTGGGTGGCTCAGTCAGGTAAGTGTCTGCCTCTGGCTCAGGTCATGATCCCAGGGTCCTAGAATCGAGCCCCACATCGGGCTCCCTGCTCAGAAGGGAACCTGCTTCTCCCTCTCTCTCTCTACTACTCCCCAGCTTGTAAATCTTTAAAAAAAATTCTCAAACATCACAAAAGTAAATAGAATTGTACCATAAACTTCCATATTAACCATCCCTAGATTCTTAAATTATCAAATTTGCCATACTTTCTTTCTCTATCCTCTTTCCTTTGCTGAAATATCTTAAAGTAAATCCCAGATATGTCATTTTACCTCTAAATTCATTTTTAAGTGGACACTATTTTAAATGTATTTTAAATGTTATATATATATTACTATATTTTAAATGTAACTATAATGCAATTATTATACCTAATTAAAAATAATTCATGGTATCTTATATTCAGTCCATAATCTAATTTCCCCAATTATCTCAAAAATATCTTTTAAAAATATTTATCTTTAAATATATGTGTGTATATATATATATATTTTTATCAAGGTATAATTGACACACTTTTTCAGGTGTACAATACAATGATTCAACATACTGCAAAATGATTAGAAGTCTACTTAACATCTGTCACCATACAGTTACCAAATTTCTTATGATGAGAACTTTTAAGACCGACTCTCTTAGAAACTTTCAAATATGCAACACAGTATTATTAACTATAGTTGCCATGCTGTACATTATACCCTATAACTTTTAACTGGAAGTTTGTACTTTTTGACTCCTTTTACCCATTTCATCCACCCCCACAACCCCTACCTCTGGCAACCACCAATCTGGTCTCTATCTATGAGGTTGGTTTTTGTGGTTTCTTTTAGATTCCATATAGAAGATCATACAGTATTTGTCTGATTTACTTCACTTAGCATAATCCCCTCAAGGTCCATCCACACACACACTTATACATATACACTACTTCTTTATCCATTCACTCCCTGATGGACATTTAGGTTGTTTTCATATCTTGGCCATTGTAAATAATGCTGCATATACCTTTTTTTTTTTTTTTTAAGATTTTATTCATTTGACAGAGAGAGATACAGTAAGAGAGGGAACACAAGCAAGGGGAGTGGGAGAGGGAGAAGCAGGCTTCCTGCTGAGCAGGAAGCCTGATGCGGGGCTCGATCCCAGGACTCTGGGATCATGACCTGAGCCAAAGGCAAATGCTTAACGACTGAGCCACCCAGGTGCGCCTGCGTGTATCTTTTTGAGTTAGTGTTTTCTTTGAATAAGTCCCCAGAAATGGAATTGCTGGATCATACAGTAGTTCTATTTTTATTTTTTTTTAAGATTTGAGAGAGAGAATCCTCAAGCAGACTCCCCTGCTGAGCATGGAGCCCTACATGGGGCTCTATCCCAGGACCCTGAGCAGACCACTCAACCAACTGAGCCACCCAGGTGCCTATTTTTATTTTTTTGAGGAATCTCCACAGTGGCTGTACCAATTAACATTCCCACCAGTAGTGCACAGGGCTCTTGTTTCTCCATATCCTAGCCAGAATTAGTTATATCTTGTCTTTTTGATAATAGCCATTCTAATAGGTGTTACAGCTCAGTGTGGTTTTGATTTGCATTTTTCTAATGATGAGTGATATTAAACATCTTTTCATG
Organism: Halichoerus grypus; assembly: GCF_964656455.1. Lineage (NCBI taxonomy): Eukaryota > Metazoa > Chordata > Mammalia > Carnivora > Phocidae > Halichoerus > Halichoerus grypus. Next base: position 57,716,277 of record NC_135725.1, read on the forward strand.
TACCTGTTGGGCATCTGTATGTCTTTGGAAAAATGTTCAGATCCTCCGCCCACTTTTTTTTCCAGATTGTTTATTTTGCTATCAAGTTGTAGGAGTTCTTTAAAAAATATATCCAGAATATATAAAGAGTTTATTTATTTGTCAGAGAGAGAGACAGTTCAAGCAGGGGGAGTGGCAGGCAGAGGGAGAAGCAGGCTCCCCACTGAGCAAGGAGCCCGATGTGGGACTTGATCCCAGGACGCTGGGATCATGACCTGAGCCAAAGACAGACGCTTAACAGAGTCCCCCAGGCATCCCTCTTTATATATTCTGGATATTAACCCTTTATCAGATATATGATTTGCAAATATTTTCTCCCATTCAGTAGGCTGCCTTTTCATTTTATTGATGGTTTCCTTTGCTGTACAGAAGCTTCTTAGTTTGATGTAGTCCTACTTGTTTATTTTTGCTTTTGTTACCTTTGCTTTTGGTGTCAAATCCAAAAAATCATTGCCAGAACTGACGTCAAAGAGCTTACCACCTATATTTTCTTCTAGAAGTTTTATTGTTTGAGCTCTTACATTCAGTCCTTAATCCATTTTGAATTAATTTTTGTGCATTTGCATGTCGCTGTCTGGTTTTCCAACAATAAAATATTTATCTTTAAACATTTATGTATGCATGTATGTATTTAAAGATTTTATTTTTAAGTAACCTCTACACCCAATATGGGGCTTGAACTCACAACCCTGAGATCAAGAGTTGTGTGTTCTACCAACTGAGCCAGCCAGGCACCCCTAAACATATATATATTTTTAAAGGTTTGAGAGAGAGATCGCGCACGCGCGCACACACACACACACGTGTACACACGCAAGCGATGGGGGTGGGGGGGTGGAGGGACAGAAGGAGATGGGGAGAGAGAATCACAAGCAGACTCCCCGCTGAGCACGGAGCCAGGAGCCAGATGGGGGGCTCAATCCCATGACCCCAAGATCATGACCAGAGCCAAAATCGAGTCAGATGCTTAACCAACTGAGTCACCCAGGCACTCCCCCAAATATATATATATGTGTGTGTGTGTATATATATATATATATATATTTTTTTTTTTTTTTTAAGATTTTATTTATTTGAGAGAGAGAGGACGTGAGCAAGAGGAAGAACAGAGGGAGAGAAAGCCAACTGAGCACCAAGCTTGAGGCACGGCTCGATCTCACACCCCAGAGATCATGACCTAAGCTGAAATCAAAAGCCCAATGCTCAAACGACTCAGCCACCCAGGCACCCCTAAACAAATATTTTGAAAATATCTTTTTACAAAAATATTGTTTAACTCAGAATCTGAACAAGTTCCACACATTTGGTTATGTCTCTTAAGTCTTTTATCTTACACAGCAGTACCCCATCCTTCCTTTTTTTCCTTTCTATTCCTTGATTTTGTTGCATAAACCAAGTGTGTTCCAAGTATGAGACATACTAAAACAAAACAAAACATTGTTCATTTAAAATTCAATTTTAACTAGTGTCCTGTTTTGTTTTGGCCTAATCTTGCAACCCTATATTAGAATCAAGTTCCACATTTCCACATTTCAGGCAAAAATACTTCACAGGTGCTACCATGTGCTTTAAAATACATCACCTGGGCGCCTGGGTGGCTCAGTCGTTACGTGTCTGCCTTCGGCTCAGGTCGTGATCCCAGGGTCCTGTGATCGAGCCCCGCATCAGGCTCCCTGCTCAGTGGAAAGCTTGCTTCTCCCTCTCCCATTCCCCCTGCTGTGTTCCCTCTCTCACTGTGTCTCTCTCTGTCAAATAAATAAATAAAATCTTTAAAATACATCACCCTAGGGGCGCCTGGGTGGCTCGGTCATTAAGGGTCTGCCTTCAGCTCAGGTCATGAACCCAGTGTCCTGGATTAAGCCCCGCATAGAGCTCCCTGCTCCGTGGGAAGCCTGCTTCTCCCTCTCCCACTCCCCCTGTTTGTGTTCCCTCTCTCGCTGTGTCTCTGTCAAATAAATAAAATCTTAAAAAAAAATTTTTTGGGGGGCGCCTGGGTGGCTCAGTCGTTAGGCGTCTGCTTTCAGCTCAGGTCATGATCCCAGGGTCCTGGGATCGAGCCCCGCATCGGGCTCCCTGCTCGGCAGGAAGCCTACTTCTCCCTCTCCCACTCCCCCTGCTTGTGTTCCCTCTCTCGCTGTCTCTCTCTCTGTCAAATAAATAAATAAAATCTTAAAAAGAAAAAAAAAATTTTTTTTTTCTTTAAAAAAAATAAAATACATCACCCTCACATCAGAATATATGCAAATGTCTGCTAGAATTGCAGCCTGATTCCTTCATTGTAAAGTTCTCTCATCAGCCATTAATCCAACGGTTTCATCCAGTGATGACTGCTACCTGCCTCAATTATTTCATGAAGGGCTGCAAAATGGTGATTTTCTGAATATATCATTATTGGTGGAATTTTCCTGTAAAGAAAAACTTTTTGTCAACAACTAGAGCTACTTGATTATCCAAAGTAGAGTTTGTACATGAATGCAGGAGTGGTATCTAATGAGTTCCTTTAGGATTTGGATTTTGCTTTTTTTGGGGGGAGTAGGGTGCTTTTTAAAAATTCACTATTAACTCAAGGTTTTGTTTTGTTTTGTTTTGTTTTGCTGTTTTTAAAATATATATTCTACGTGTTTCAATTAGCTTAGTCTTTGACAGCTTCATCTTTTATATTTCCTGACCAAAACCTAAAATGAGCTTTCCGCCAAGAAACACTCCTCTGTCTTAGAAGTAGCTGCCACTGTCCCACATCCAGCTAAAGATTATGCATTCCCAGCAAGTCTTAAGCACAGAGGGCCTGAGCATTAGGGAAAGGAGGAGATCAGGAATAGCTCTATACAGCCACAACTAATCCAGAATGGTCACTACTTACTTCATATTTGAGTTACTGGATATTCTCTCTAGGTCAATTTTCAACTTCAGTGTCAACTCCAATCAATTAGTTTTGGCTTCTGGAAGTATTTATTAAGAAGGATTTTGAGTATTTTTAACCATTAATAGAATACAGGATGAGAATTGGGGGAGAGGGTATTGTCAAATCATTTCCATTTTGTTTCTTGTGCTCCTCATATATTGGGAGTTAAAAATTTACCACTGACACCTTTGTCACACTGTGATAAAATGATGTAAATAGACTTCTACAACATAAAGGTGATAGGATACAATATCCACTAAGAAGCAAAACTATCAGACAAATAAATGGTATTAGATCAAAATTTTTAGTAAATTAAGTATTTCAAATATTTTAAGAAATTTGACCTCAAATGTCCTCTACCGCTACTAGTTCGTAACATTTCAGATAAACATGACAAATGGATAAAGGAAGAGTTAGAGGGGCGCCTGGGTGGCTCAGTCATTAAGTGTCTGCCTTCGGCTCAGGTCATGATCCCAGTGTCCTGGATTAAGCTCCGCATAAGGCTCCCTGCTCAGCGGGAAGCCTGCTTCTCCCTCTCCCACTCCCCCTGCTTGTGTTTCCTCTCTCACTGTGTCTCTCTCTGTCAAATAAATAAATAAAATCTTAAAAAAAAAAAAAAAAAAAGGGAAGAGTTAGAGATCAAGGCTGACGGCTGTTGATTTTGTTTAGTGTTTGAGCATCCCTACTACATTAACTACAGAGCAAAGTGGGTAAATAAATACATATTTATACAAATACACAAGTACATATCTGCGCTTTTTCCCCTCCTATACCCATGGTAAATAATCCAAATCTATTCAGTGTTTTTTCTTATTAAGCCCTTATTAAAAGTTGGAATCCCCTTTTTGGGGTGTGTGTACACAGTAGTGTACAATTCCATGAATTTTGACAGTTGTATATACCTGTGAAACGACCACCACAATTAGAATGTAGAACATTTTCATAACTTTCAAAAGATTCCTCATGCCTCTTTGCATTCTATTCTTTTCTCTGCCCCTGGCCCTGGGCAACCACTGATCTGCTTTCTGTCATTATTTATTAGTTTGCATTTTCTAGAATTTTATATAAATGGGATTATACAATATAGTCTCTTTTGTATCTGGCTTCTTTCATTTAACATAATGATTTTGAGATTTATCTGTGATACACATCTCACTCCCTCATCTTCCTTAGAAAGAGAAAAACTGGATGAATCAATGAGTGGCCCAAAGTAACATAGCTCTCAAGTAAGTTCTAAGATTGGAACTTAAGTCTTCTCATGGCCAGTCCCATGTTCCTTCCACTATTCCAGCTGCCTCCTTCACAAGTAGGGGCAAAGACAGCCACATTGCCATCCCCCTGCCACGACAGACCTACTATCTACGCTGCTCAGCGGTCCAGGAGCCTCCTGCATCTATGCTGCAGCAGGGAATGCCTCCCACCTGCCATCACCAAGAAAATTCCCTGCACATCAGTGAAATCCAAATGGGGCCAGATGGGCAGGGTTTTGTGTGTGTGTGTGTGTGTGTGGGGGTGTTAATATTTATTTATTTGAGAGAGAAGAGAGCGCATGCGAGCAGGGGTGGGGGGTGGGGGAAGAGGCAGAGGGAAAGGGAGAGAATCTCCAGCAAACTTCCCGCTGAGTGAGGAGCCTGACACAAGGGCTTGATCCCATGACCCTGAGGACCCTGAGATCATGACCTGAGCCAAAATCAAGAGTTGGATGCTCAACCGACTGAGCCGCCCAGGCGCTCTGATGGGCAGATTTTTATACATAGGGCCCACTCACATTCAATGCCACAAGTATGCAGAGTTCTCTTTTGTGACACCCAGAATCTGCTAGGTCTCAGCTGTCGCGTTAACAATCAGAAATTACTCTTGGAAGAAATCCAATTGGCAGAAATTCAAACTTTCTTATCCTGGTGTTAGAGAAAATCAACTGGAAGGAATATATGCAACTTTATACACAATTAAGGAAGTTTATTCACATTCCAGGATGTGGATAAGATCCAACTATTTCACATGCTCTCTCAAACTCTCCATTCATCTACCTAAAAAATGTAACTTTATCCATTTAAATTGCCTGAAACTGAACTTGGAATCAGATTAACTCTCAGTCATCTAGCTGTGTAAACTTGGGCAAAGTCAGTTTCTCTGAGTTTAATTTCCCCTCTCAAAGGATGCAGTAAGAAATTTATGTAAAACTAATTTGAAAACTGTAAAGTACTCCATAAGGATGGCGACATGCTCTCTTATTCAGCACTGATCACTGTGCCTGGCATGTAGGAAGTGCTGGCTTCCTGACTAGATACAAATAGATGCACCATATGAAGACTTTTAACATTGTTAAAAGATAGTTTCTATTATTTGGTGAAAAGTTGAATATATAACAGAATCAAAAAGTAAGGGACTAGAGATACTAAAGTAGATATACTTGCAAAATATACTAATAGCAATAGTATGTGTAGGCTTCTATTAACTTCAAACTATTTCATCAATGACAATTGTACAAGTACTTTTCTCTCTTTCATTGGCATAGTTAACATAAATGTCTGATTACATATATAATATGGAGATATTAGATGATGCTATATATTAAAAGACTAACACTTGATACAAATATAAGTCATGTGTATGTGTGGTCTTATTTGATTTTTCTTTTAATCAACTTTACTTACATATAATAAACTAGACCCACATCAGGAGTAGAGTTCTACGAGTTTTGACGAAATACAATCAAGACAGTCCCATCAGTCACTTCTAAAATTTCCTAATACACTCTTGGCTATCAATCCTCTCCTCTACCCTGGGCCCAAGGTAATCACTGACCTGCTTTCTGTCACTATAGATGAGTTATATTTTCTAGAATTTCACATTAAATAAAATCATATAGTGTCATTGTTATTTTAAATCCATGTAACATATAGAGAAAAGAGATTTTCAACTGTGTGATTTTTCTTTCTTAGGCCTTTGGAAAAAAGTTAAAATGATATCAGTTTTCATAACTTTTTTCACTGACCTAGATGACATCTGCTAATAAAGGAAGACATTTCTTAAATCAGTCTAATTTTTTTAAGTCAACCTGAGAAAAACAAGGAGTTGGTGAAACAAATACACATATAGTGTCAATGACTTGGAAAAAATATTCCTTATAAAACTTGTTTGAAGCAATCCCATGGGTAAATTGGATATCGATAGATAGATAGATAGATATTTTTTTAAAGATTTTATTTGAGGGGCACCTGGGTGGCTCAGTTGTTAAGCATCTGCCTTCGGCTCAGGTCATGATCTCAGGGTCCTGGGATCGAGCACCGCATCAGGCTCCCCGCTGAGTCGGGAGCCTGCTTTTCCCTCTCCCTGCTGCTCCCCCTACTTATGCTCACTCTCTGTCAAATAAATAAATAAAATCTTCAAAAAAAATATTTTATTTGAGAGAGAGCGCGAGCAGTGGGGAGGGGCAGGGGCAGAAGGAAAAGCAGACTCCCCGCTGAGCAGGGAGCCCCATGAGGGGCTCCATCCCAGAACCTTGGGATCACGACCTGAGCCAGAGGCAGCCGCTTAACCAACTGAGGCACCCAGGAGCCCTGGATATATTTGTTTAAATTTTTATTTGGGGGGGGCCAAGGGGCGTATGGACAGAGGGAAAGGGTGAGAGAGAATCCCAAGCAGGCTCTACACCCAGCACAAAACCCACAGCAGGGCTTGATCTCACGACCCATGAGATCATGACCTGACCTGAAATCAAGATCTCACGACCCCAGGATCACGACCTGAGCCAAAGCAGCCGCTTAACTGACTGAGCCACCCAGGCGCCCCAGTAAATAGGCTATTTTTGCTAAAAGAGTTCTGTCTTCTACGTCAAGGGGGAGACAACTGAGTAACTAACATGAACCCAGTGGCAGGTATTAGTATTTCAAAAAACCTGAAGAAAATATCAGAATCCACTGTTATCTTCACAATTCTATAAGCAGACTATTCAATACGTCTAATAAAAGTTTCTGATTGCTATAAAAAAGTAGAAAATCTAAACCTAAGGTCTATATATTCCTTGCTAATCAGAAAAACTGGGGGAAAATGGCCCAAGTTCAAAAGCACCCAAGTTATTTTTAGTTTCCCAAATTCATGTGACATCACATATACTTGAATTATCAAAGAGGGAATAGGAAAAAAGGGTCAATAAATCCCTCCAGGACATCATTAAATTCTAACAACTTTACTGAGATATAATTCACATACCATAAAACTCACCCATTTAAAGTGTACAATTCAATAGTTTTTAGTATATTCAGAATTGTGCAACCATCACCACAATCCAATTTTAGAACATTTTTATCACTCCAAAAGAAACTTCTACCATTAAACTTTAGATATTACATTAACATCTAAAAGGGAAAAGCTCTTCCCCTAAAGCTTTCACTTCTATAATTATCAAAACCAAAGTTAACCATGGAAGAAACTGAGAAAATGTACTGAAATTTTCTGTAGAAATTTGAGCTGCGGGGGTACCTGGCTGGCTCAGTAAGTAGAGCATACGACTCTCAATCTCAGGGTCGTGAGTTAAAGCCCAAGTTGGGCATGAAGTCTACTTTATAAAAAGATGCACATGCTGAACACTTAGACTCTTCAAGCAGAGAATGAAAATCTCAAGAGCTTTACTTGAATAAATTAGAAAGGCATAACAAACATGTTCTAAGTGGGTGTGATGGCTATAGTTTTTAAAAAGTAATTCAAGGGGTGCCTGGTTGGCTCAGTCAGTAGAGCATGTGACTCTTGATCTTGGGGTTGTAAGTTCAAGCCCCACGTTGGGTGTAGAGATTACTTTAAAAAACAAAAGGGGGGGTAGGGGCACCGGGGTGGCTCAATCGGTTAAGTGTCTGCATTTGGCTCAGGTTATGATCTTGGGGTCCTGGGATGGAGCCCCGTTCTCAGGCTCTCTGCTCAGCAGGGAGTCTGCTTCTCCCTCTCCCCTCGCCACCCCCTGCCCCCGCTCCTGCTCTCTCTCAAATTAAATATTTTAAAAAACTAAAAATAAATAAAAATTTAAAAAGAGTAATTCAATATTAGCTTAATAACGGACAAACCAAAACCATTTTATTCAGATGCTTAGGAACTGTATTCTTATTTTATTTATTTATTTTTAAAAAATTTTATTTGACAGAGAGGGCAAGAGAGTACAAGCAGGAGAAGTGGCAGAGGGAGAGGGAGAAGCAAGCTCCCTGGTAAGGGTGAGCAGGGAGCCCAAGGTGGGGCTCAATCCCAGGACCCTGGGATCATGACCTGAGCCGAAGGCAAACGCTTAACCGACTGAGTCACCCAGGCGCCCCTCCTTATATATCGTACATAAAATAAATTTGTCTGCTTAGAAAAAGAAAAAAAAGCCTGACTCACTTGTACATGGACTTCAGGGTATTAAATAATCTTTCTGTTATTCTGATAATGGTTAACTGATTCCTCTTTAAAGGGTATTTATTTATATTATAAAAAATACAGTGAAGAGGAAAGTAAATGTGGTTTTGGGTAGTTTTTATAGTAGCTGAAAACCTGCATGTGTTCATAATCTTTTTAAAAGAAAAATATTCAAATTGATTACAGAAAAATTCATGTTCCCAAATTAAAAAAAATTCTCTCCATTCAACAATAAAATTTCAAATTATTTATTTTCTAAAATATTTTATTTATTTATTTGAGAGAGTAAGAGAGTGAGAGAGAGCACGGGGGGTGGGGGAGGCAGAGGGCGAGGAAGAAGCAGTCTCCCTGCTGAGCAGGGAGCCACACACAGGACTCGATCCCACCACCGTGAAATCATGACTTGAGCCGAAGGCAGACACTCAACTGACTGAGCCACCCAGGCACCTCAAAATTTCAAATTATTTATGCTAAGCAACTCCTGAAACAACTAAGAGTTCATAAATGCCAGAATTATCCAGATCATTTGTGAGGAAATTAAAAAAACACAGCCACACAGTAGACAGAACTTAAATGTAACTAATCCTATACAGAACCTGACAAATAACAACTTACAAAGTTCTTTAAATGACCATTAAGTTTTGGGGCGCCTGGGTGGCTCAGTCAGTTGAGCGTCTGCCTTCAGCTCAGGTCATGATCCCAGGGTCCTGGGATCGAGTCCCACATCAGGCTCCCTGCTCAGCGGGGAGTCTGCTTCTCCCTCTCTGTTCTCTCTCTCATGTTCTCTCTCTCAAAAAAAAAAAATCTTTAAATGACCATTAAATTTTAAGTAAATATTTCTGTATGGAAAAGCTTTTTTTTTTTTTTTTTAAAGATTTTATGTATTTATTTGACAGAGAGAGACACAGTGAGAGAGGGAACACAAGCAGGGGGAGTGGGAGAGGGAGAAGCAGGCTTCCTGCCGAGCAGGGAGCCTGATGCGGGCCTCAATCCCAGGACTCTGGGATCGTGACCTGAGCCGAAGGCAGACACTTAACAACTGAGACACCCAGGCACCCCTGGAAAATCTTTTAAAAAGGCTCATTTAGCAAGATACATTTATGAAATGCGAAAGGATAATATCTCCTTCTAAATATGATTTTATTCTATTAGAGAAAAAGTTCTTAATGAAATGGCAGAGAACATATGGTTCTTGAGAAAAAGAAAAGAGAGGTGCAGTGAAGCAGGTTATCTTCACCAGGGGAAAAGAAGTGTGGAAGAACAGAACAGAAAAAATTAGAGAAGGCAGAGCTATGGAGAACTTTCAGAATCAAGAATCATGGGGCTAGGGGTGCCTGGGTGGCTCAGTCACTGGGCATCTGCCTTCGGCTCAGGTTGTGATCCCAGGGTCCTGGGATCAAGCCCCGCATCAGGCTCCCTGCTCAGCGGGTGGCCTGCTTCTCCCTCTCCCACTTCCCCTGCTTGTGTTCCCTCTCTGTCTCTCTGTCAAAAAATAAATTTAAAAATCTTAAAAAAAAAAAAATCATGGGGCTAAATCAGTAATACTGAAAAACAGTTTGACATTATCTTATGAAGTTGAGCCTTCATATATCACAGAAGTAAGCAACTCAATTCCTAGGTATACACCCCACAAAATGTTTGCACATGCTTTAGGAGGCACATACAAATATCTTCATAGCCGCACTCTTCACAAGAGCCAGAAGCTGAAGATAACCTGAATGTCTATTGGCTGGAGAATAAATAAATTTGGATATATACATATAATGGAATATTATACAATAGTGATAAAAGAACTACAGCTACATTCAGTAATTTATCAAATCTCAGAAACATCATGAGAAAAACAAATCCTAGAAAACTGTTTTTATTTATAAGGTTCAAAAGCAAGCACATCCAATGTATTATTTAGGCATCTAAACATAAAATGTAGAATAGTGGTTACCTCTGAGGAGAGAGCAGGGAAATGTGCAAGAGGAGAACATAGGGAGATCATATGCTACGTCCTGGATATTCATTTTGTATTATGCTTTATAACTTACATATATGTTTCACACTTATTCTTTGGTATGCACCACGTTGTATTTCTGTAAGATTTAAAAAAAAAAAAAAAAAAGAAAAGGAATTCTACAGCTAGCCAGGTCAATAGAAATCATCTAGTCAATAGCTGATCTAATCTAGAATATTTAGCGCATGAAAGATTCCTTCATACCTTGCAGTTTGGCTTACAGAGCGTTTAAATTTTTTTTTAGAATTAGTTGCACTATTTAAAAATCAAGAGCAATTAAAAATAATCCAGTTTCTACTTTTCTTGAAAATTAAAAGATAGTTACATTGGGCCTACAATAAGATAAGTCAACAGATGAAAACTGAGTTGTGTCTGCTCTCTTTATAAGACCATATACTACCCTATACACCATGGTCTCTCTGCTCCTGGTTCCTTTATGCCAACCAACTTTATTCATTTACATTAATTGGTTAGCCCTGGGGGCATTTGAGTTTGTGAGCCAGGATGTAGTCCAACACTTTCATTTTATGTGGTAACTAAAGCTCTGAATGATTAAGTGACTTGCCCAAGGTCACATAGCTTTGGTAGGCTAAACCTCCATGGCCTCTTCAAACATCTTCCTATTTTCCACTCTCTATATACTCAATTATGTATGTTTTAAACAAATATGCTGTTCTTGAAAGTAAGGGACTACATAGGAAGGTTAGCATGCATTAGAGCATATTACACTCTAATTATTATTATAGTAGTATGAAAACAAAAGGACTAAAATTGCTTTCTTTTTTTTTTTTTTTTTTTTTTAAGTAGGCTCCATGCCCAGCATGGAGCCCAACATGGGATTTGAACTCAGGACCCTGAGATCATGACCTGAGCTGAGATCAAGAGTTAGATGTCCAACTGACCGCATCACCCCAGTGCCCCAACTAAAATAGCTTGATTGCCAAGAAATATTTCTTCACCTGAGTTCCCCTAAATTGTGACAATGACTACTTTTAGAAATATATAAAACAACTTTACTGAGATCTAATTCACATAGCATACAACTCACCCACTTAAAGTGAATTCAGTGGCTTTTAGTATATGTTCACATCCTAAACCTCCAACCCATTCAGCTGTAGGACACATTAACAATGATCACTTTTTAGGGGATTGCTAACAAAGTCACTGGGGTCTACTATACCATTAGAAATGTATATAATACAAACCCAACATTCTCAATCAATTTTCATTAAAATGTTTCTGTACCCCATGTTAGGCATAAGGTCCCTAATAATAACATAAGTAATTCAGTATTATCATTGGAAGATTAAAAGGTGGATGATAGAGTATACTTTTCCCCCAACAAGGGAGTTAGTTATTTCAAACTCTAGGGATTATTCTATCTATAGACTAGTGATCTCAACAGAAGACAAGTGATACTAAACAACTGCTCAAAACAACAGCTGCAAAGGAATGAGAATATATGACACTTAATGGAATTCTTAGGGCTAGATGTGGACTTTGGGATACCAATCATGTGAGTTATACCCAAAAGCAGTTTTTGAGAGATTCTTTTTTCAGTGGAAAAAGAAAAGGTTCAAGTTTATGGTTAAGTAGTTAATACTTTGCAATTACTGCAATTCCTTTCAAAAGCCCCACTATGAGCTTATTAAATTTCTTAGTTTGGTAAAAAGCATGGAAGCAATCACCTAAAAATAAACATAAGAAAATTGTTGAACCCAGTTATCTGAAAACAATAATAAGTATTACTCTCTCTAAATACAGAGGCTTAATTTCAAAGAATTTCCAGGAATAGATGGTAACCAATGTTGGGTTTAAATTCAGTGCTTTAATTTTAAAATCCTGGTCTAATCCAACTGTAAATTGTCATTTGCAGATTTTTGCCATTTTGCAGTTATAAAATACTTTCAACAAAATATATCTTCATGCGTTTCATTGGAAAAATAACTATTATAATCAGTTTTTTTTTTTTAAGATTTTATTTTTAGGGGCATCTGGGTGGCTCACTCGGTTGAGTGGCTGACTCTTGTTTCCTGCTCTGGTCATGATCTCAGGGTCCTGGGATGGAGCCCTATGTGCGGCTCCACTTTCATCGGGAAGTCTGAGGATTCTCTCCCTCTCCCTCTGCCCCTCCCCCAAGCTCATGCACATGCGTGCACTCTCCTTCTAATCAATAAATAAATCTTAGGGGGAAAAAAAGATTTTATTTTTAAGTAATCTCTACACTGAACATGGGGCTCGAACTTACAACCCTGAGATCAAGAGTCACATGCTCCACTGACAGGCTCCAGACGGCCAGGCTCCCCTATTATAATTAGTTTTTATAAATTACTAAATTACTAAAATGATATAGATTCTTTTACTCAAAGTTACATCCCTTTGGGAACTGTGGCCACAATGGCACCAGCAATTATTTCTAAAGGATGATGCTGAAGGTTCAACATCCACAAATCAATCAATGATACACTACATAAATAAAAGAAAGGACAAGAACCGTATGATCCTTTCAGTAGATGGAGACAAACCACTGGACAAAGTACAGCATCCTTTCTTGATTAAAACTCTTCACAGTGTATGGATAGAGGGTACATACCTCAATATCATAAAAGCCATCTATGAAAAACTTACAGCGAATATCATTCTCAATGGGGAAAACCCGAGAGCTTTTCCCCTAAGGTCAGGAACACCGCAGGGATGTCCACTATCACCATTGCTGTTCAACATAGTACTAGAAGTCCTAGTCTCAGCAATCAGACAATAAAAAGAAATAAAAGGCATCCAAATTGGCAAAGAAGAAGTCAAACTCTCACTCGTTGCAGATGATATGATACTTTATGTGGAAAACCCAAAAGACTCCACCCCAAAACTGCTAGAACTCATACAGGAATTCAGTAAAGTGGCAGGATATAAAATCAATGCACAGAAATCAGTTGTATTTCTATACACAAACAACGAGACAGAAGAAAGAGAAATTAAGGAGTCGATCCCATTTACAACTGCACCCAAAACCATAAGATACCTAGGAATAAATCTAACCAAAGAGGCAAAGGATCTGTACTCAGAAAATTATAGAATACTCATGAAAGAAATTGAGGAAGACACAAAGAAATGGAAAAACATTCCACGCTCACAGATTGGAAGAACAAATATTGTTAAAATGTCTACGCTACCTAGAGAAATCTACACATTCAATGCAATCCCTATTAAAATACCATCAACTTTTTTCACAGAACTGGAACAAATAATCCTAAAATTTGTATGGAACCAGAAAAGACCCCAAATAGCCAGAGGAATGTATGATCCTCAGAGGACAGCCAGAGGAATGTTGAAAATAGCCAGAGGAATGTTGAAAAAGAAAACCAAAGCTGGTGGCATCACAATTCCGGACTTCCAAGTTCTATTACAAAGCTGTAATCGTTAAGACAGTATGGTACTGGCACAAAAACAGACTCACAGATCAATGGAACAGAATACAGAACCCAGAAATGGACCCTCAACTCTATGGCCAACTAATCTTCGACAAAGCTGGGAAGAATATCCAATGGAAAAAAAGACAGTGTCTTCAACAAATGGTGTTGGGAAAATTGGACAGCCACATGCAGAAAAATTAAACTGGACCATTTCCTTACACCATACACAAAAATAGACTCAAAATGGATGAAAGACCTAATTGTGAGACAGGAATCCATCAAAATCCTTGAGGAGAACATAGGCAGCAACCTCTTCGACCTTGGCCAAAGCAACTTCTTGCTAGACAGGTCTCGAAAGGCCAGCCAAAAATGAACTACTGGGACTTCATCAAGACAAAAAGCTTTTGCACAGCAAAGGAAACAGTCAACAAAACCAAAAGACAACCAACAGAATGGGGAAGAAGATGTGGGCAAATGACATATCAGATAAAGGGTTGGTATCCAAAATCCATAGAGAACTTATCAAACTCAACACCCAAGGAACAAATAATCCAATCAAGAAATGGGCAGAAGACATGAACAGACATTTCTGCAAAGAAGATATCCAAATGGCCAACAGACACATGAAAAAGTGCTCAATATCACTCAGCATCAGGGAAATACAAATCAAAACCACAATGAGATACCACCTCACACCAGTCAGAATGGCTAAAACTAACCACTCAGGAAACGAGAGCTGTTGGCAAGGATGCGGAGAAAGGGGAACCCTCCTACCCTGTTGGTGGGAATGCAAGCTGGTGCAGGCACTCTGGAAAACAGTATGGAGGTTCCTCAAAAAGTTGAAAATAGAGCTACCCTACAACCCAGCAATTGCACTGCTGGGTATTTACCCCAAAGATACAAATGTAGGGATCCAAAGGGGTACGTGCACCCCGATGTTTATAGCAGTAATGTCCACAATAGCCAAACTATGGCAGGAGCCCAGATGTCCACTGACAGATGAATGGATAAAGACAATGTGGTGTATATATACATTGGAATATTACGCAGCCATCAAAAAATGAAATCTTGCCATTTGCAAAGATGTGGATAGAACTAGAGGGTATTATGCTAAGCGAAATAAGTCAATCAGAGAAAGACAATTATCATATGATCTCACTGATATGCGGAATTTAAGAAACAAGGCAGAGGATCATAGGGGAAAAGAGGAAAAAATGAAACAAGACGAAACCAAAGAGGGAGACAAACCATAAGAGACTCTTAATCTTAGGAAACAAACTGAGGGTTGCTGGAGGGGAGGGGGGTAGGGGATGGGGCGTCTGGGTGACAGACATTGGGGAGGGTATGTGTTGTGGTGAGTGCTGGGTGTTGTGTAAGACTGATGAATCAGACCTGTACCCCTGAAACAATGAATACATTATATATTAAAAAAAAAAAAAAAAAAAAGCTCAAGTGGAGTCCAACTAAAAATTCTCTTAGTCTCAGGGTTGTGAGTTCAAACCCCACCTTGGGTGTAGAGATTACTTAAAAAAAAAAAAAATAAATAAATAAAATAAAATTTAGGGGCACCTGGGTGGCTCAGTTGTTAAGCGTCTGCCTTCGGCTGGGGTCATGATCCCGGGGTCCTGGGATCGAGCCCCGCATCGGGCTCCCTGCTCAGTGGGAAGCCTGCTTCTCCCTCTCCCACTCCCTCTGCTTGTGTTCCCTCTCTCTCTGTCAAATAAATAAATAAAATCTTTAAGAAAAAAAAAATTTTTTTTAATTAAGAAAAAAAAAGGAACGATGCTGAAAAAGCAAAGAAAATTCAAAGAATAATTCCATTCAGCAGGATCTAAATTATTATTTTTTTTAAAGATTTTATTTATTTATTTGACAGAGAGAGAGATAGCGAGAGCAGGAACACAAGCAGGGGGAGTGGGAGAGGGAGAAGCAGGCTTCCCGCCGAACAGGGAGCCCGATGTGGGACTCGATCCCAGGACCCTGGGATCATGACCTGAGCCGAAGGCAGACGCTTAATGACTGAGCCACCCAGACGCCCTCAGCAGGATCTAAATTATTAATATGTAATTAATTGTGCTACCTGATTAATCTTCCAAGACTTGTGATACAAGGCAATTATCATCTCCCTTTTTAAAAATCAAGAAACCAAGGCATAGATAATTAAAAACAATTATATGAGGGGTGCCTGGGTGGCTCAGTTGGTTAAGCGTCTGCCTTGGGCTCAGGTCATGACCTCAGGGTCCTGGGATCCAGCCCGGAGTCTGCCTCCCTGCTCAGCAGGGAGTCTGCTTCTCCCTCCTCAGCAGGGAGTCTGCTTCTCCCTCTGCCTGTAGCCCTCTACCACTTGTGCTCTTTCTCTCTCTCAAATAAATAAAATCTTTAAAAACAAAAAAACCAACTATATGAATTTGGTATGTTGGCTATGTGATTCCATGCCACTAGTTTTAACCAATCTCAACACAAGCAGGTAACTAACTTAAAAGACTGCTCCTCAGGGTGCCTGGGTGGCTTAGTCAGTTAAGCGGCTGCCTTGGGCTCAGGTCATGATCCCAGGGTCCTGGAATCGAGCCCTCGTGTTGGGCTCCCTGCTCAGTGGGGAGCCTGCTTCTCCAGCTCCCGCTCCCTCTGCTTATAGGCTCTTTCTCTCTCTGTTAAATAAATTTTAAAAATCTTAAAAAAAAAAAAAAAAAAAAGACTGCTCCTCATTGCTGGTGAAACCTCAACTAGAGTCTTTCTGGCCTGAATATTGTACAGTATTATTAGTTGGATGCTCCTAGGATTCCAGTGTAACTTTAGTTCACCTCACAATAAAACTGACAATCTTATAGACGTCTTGCAGCAAAAACAAGCTGGGATCATTATCAAAATGTTTCCATGTTTAAGCATCTAAACTACCTGTCAGTAACCAAACTCATGACCTCCCCACAAAACCGCCCCTCCACCTTTCTTTTCCGTGGTAGGGGCGTGGGGGTGGGTAAGTGACAATATCACCCACCAGTGACTCAGAGCTAAACTGGGAAGCATCCTAGATTCCTTTCCTCTACTTTAATCCCAAATCTAATCAACAGGTTCAGTCAATTTAATAACAAATATTTGTCAAATTTCCCCTCTCTATTCTCATTCCAACCACCACAGCCTTGGTGGTTTCAGTCCCAGTATCTTTCACCTAGATAATTACATGTCTCTTAACTGCTCTTTCTGCCTGCCTCCGGTTTTGCCCCCTCCAAACCATCTTCCACACTATAGTTGACCATTCTTTAGAAAGCATAGTTATGACTATGCTGCTTCCCTTTACCTAAAACCCTTCAGTGTCATACTGTCATCTATCTAAAGGGCAAAGTCCAAGCTCCTTAGCACATCCTACAAAGCCTCCTATGGTCTACCCCCTTCCTCTTCCCAGTTTAGTCAACTTCTTAGACTGTTTTCTCTGTGCATTTATTCACATTGCACTTTTAAATGGTCTCTTCCCACTCTCATCAAACCTCATTTTACTTGCCTACTTCTTACCCAATGATTAAAGCATAAATGAGGTCTTTTCTGATCTCCCCGTATGTGGCTGGAAGTCCCGTATGTGTTCATATCATACCTTTTGCACGTCTCTAGCATTGCAGTTACATTCTGTAATAATTATCTATGAGGATGTCTATTTCCTCCACTAGAATATGATTTCCTTGTGGTAAAGGAATGTGTCTTATTCATCTTTTTTATCCCCATTTTTTTTTTTTAAGATTTTATTTATTTGAGAGAGAGAGAGTGTGTGAGAGAGAGAACACGAGCAGGGCGGAGGGGCAGAGGGAGAAGCAGACTCCCCGCCGAGCAGGGAGCCCAATGCAGCACTCGATCCCAGATGACGACCTGAGCTGAAGGCAGACACTTAACCAACTGAGCCATTTAACCAACTGAGCCACCCAGGTACCCTTATCCCCAGTTTCTAAAACAGTGTCTGGAAAAAAGTAACATTCAATAATTATTTAATGAATAAATGAATAAATATCCCTACACTATTTTTAAAACTATACAAAAGCATTTGATACCATTTACAGTCATAGGTGGTAGAAACTTTTGTATCAGGATAATTTGCTCAGGAAAACTCAGAGTTGGTGCCCTGACTCACTGCTCCTTTGGCAATAAAATGAAACAAGATTGTATTACTCAAGTGAATTGCTATGAACATAGCTATGGTCACAGTTCCAACAAGAACCTTTGATCCAGTGACTCAAGAAATCAATTTTGAGGGCCTTTTATGAACTAAGCCCTGTTCTAGACATAAGAGGATACAGCAGTGAAGAAAACAGATAAGGTCACTGCCCTCAAGGTCTATTATTGTAGTGGGAGGAGATAATATCAAACAAGATAATTTTAGATAGTGATAAGTATGATGAAAAATAAAGCAGGTGAAGGGTTTATTTCACATTGGATGATTAGAGAAGACCTCATTCAAAGGGACATTTTAGGTGAAATGTGAAATAATACAAAGGAATCACTCATGTAAAGATTAGGAGGAAGAGCATTCCAGGTGACTACATTGGCCTTAAGGTGGAAATGAGCATGGCATGATCAAGCAAGCATTCAAGAAAAGACCAGTTTGGCTCTAGCACAGTTGGTGAGAGGGAAGGGAGTATGAGATGACGACAGAAAGGTGGGGCCAGATTATGAGGGTCAAGTAATGGTGTCTGGATTTTAATCAATTATTTTTAAAAAGATTTTATCTATTTGAGAGAGAGCAAGCATGTGTGTGCACACTGGGGGAGGAAGAGGGACAAGCAGACTCTGTGCTGAGTGCAGAGCCCTACACGGGGCTGGATCTCACAACTCTGAGCTCATGACCTAAGCCACAATCAAGAATCTGATGCTTAGGAGCTAGGGTTGCCGGAGTGGCTCAGTCGATTAAGTGTAGGAGTCTTGGTTTGGGCTCAGGTCATGATCTCAGGGTCAGGAGATCGAGCCCCACATTGGCCTCTAGGCTCAGTGCAGAGTCTGCTTGAGATTCTCTCCCTTTCCCTCTCCCTCCCCCTCTCCTGCTTTGCCCCTCTCCCCACTCTAGCATGTTGTCTCTCTCAAATAAATACAATCTTAAAAAAAAAAAAAGTCTGATGCTTAACCAACTGAGCCCCCCGGCCATCCCTATTTATTTTTAGGAGAAGGAGGCAGGGGAGGGGCAGAGGGAGAGGGAGAAAGAGAATCTTAAGCAGGCTCCACACCCAGCATGGGCCAAATGCCCAGCTCAGTCTCACGACCCTGACTGAGATGATGACCTGAACTGAAATCAAGAGTCAGATGCTTAACCAACTGAGCCACCCAGGCGCCCCTGGATTTTAATTTAAAATGAAAGAGGAAGTCTCTGGATGATTTTAAGTGAGGAAAGGACAAGATCTTTAAAGATTACTCTGCAAGTTCTGTGGGAAATGGATTGTAGGGGATGGGCAAAAATGGAAGGAGGGAGATCATTTAGGAATCTGCTTGTAGTTAAAACAGGCAAAAAATGATAGTGACTTGGGAAAGATGTTTGCTTTTATAAGGATTAATTGGAATAATGTAAATAAAATGCTACATTCAGTATCTGACACAGAAGCACACAACAAAATGATACAAGATAATATAAAACATATATTGGTCTCTGCCCCTGGTTCCTGGCACAGAACTCCTAAAACCCTGGTAAATTCCTAAGTGATAAGAGTACTAGGAGCGGGCAACCCTGTCAGGACCCCTCTCACTCTTGAGAGCTTTTTCTGTATCTTCACTTAGTAAACTTCTATCATTTTACTCAAAAACAAAACAAAACAAAAAACCACACACACACAAAAAACCAAACGAGTACTAGGAGCATCTTTTGTTCTCACAAGGCAACTCTGGGTGGGCGTTGGTCACCAGAAAGATCAAGCCATAAGCAGAAGCTTGAACTTTTCAGTCCTACCCCCCATTTTCCAGAGAGGGAAGAGAAGCTGTAAATGGACTGAATAACTGATCACACCTATGTGACAAAGTTTCCATAAATATACCAAAAGTATGGGGTTCAGAGAACTTCCAGGCTGGTGAACACATTCATACCAGGAGAGTGACACACCTCAACTCCATGGGCACAGAAGCTCCTATCCTTGACACTGTCCCAGACCTTGCCCTATGTATCTCTTCATCTGGCTATTTATCTACATCCTTTATCGTAACCTTTAATAAACTGGTTAACTTAAGTGTTTCCTTCACTTCTGTGAGCCACTCTAGCAAATTAATTGAATCCAAGGAGGGAGTCATGGGAACCCCTGATTTGTAGCCAAATCTGACAGAAGTTGTGGATAACCTGGGGGCCTACTACTCAGAGTTGGCATCTGAAGTGGGGTGGGAGCAGTTTCGTCAGACTGAGCCCTTAACCTGTGGGATCTGACACCATCTCCAGGCAGGGAGAGTTAGACTGAGTTAAATTATAGGACCCACAGCTGGTGTCATAGAGAATTGCCTGGTGGGGGAAAAGTCCCCACACATTTGACGGAAGTGTCAGAAGTCTTCTATATGAGTGGTAAAGGAGACACACAGGAGGAAAAGAAATGAGGTTTTCCCTACACAGGAAGACATATGGGTGGAAAACTGAGTTTTCCCAATACAAATGGTACCTATTATTAGTTTATGCCTATGGAAGAGTCTTCTTGTTTAACAGGATGTGAACATCAAAATCCTTGAGACAATAACTAGGGAAGTATACAATGACCACAATACTCAAAGTATGAGTAAAACTATTACTCGTTTAACAAAATTCGTTGAGGATTTACTCTGAACAAATTACGAACAGGTTTGCTAAGGCAGTACAAGAGAGTGGATTAACTGATCAATTAACCTGTAAGGGACTGAGAAGAGTTCAACCCCTTACATTACAAACAATGAAATGGCAGCCCAAAGAAACTGCTATTCCTCCTAAACTGGAAGATGAGGATCATGCCCTAGTTTGCCCCACAGACATTGCATTAGTACATATAACAGTTAAAGATTTAAATTAATAACATAAACCAAAAGCTTTTAATGAAATAATATGTGGTCAGTACATTGATGTACTATGCTAAGAAAAATGTAATATTTATATAAAGCCCGGATATAGTGCTTTGCACAGGGTAAATGCTCAATAAATGGCAGCTCTCAGCTCCAGCTGTACAGTCCTTGGAAGGCTGAACGTGTGATGTTTACCTGACATCGATAACCAATTGCCTGAAGAAATGAACAGACATTTCTCCAAAGACATATAGATGGCCAACAGACACATGAAAAGATGCTTAACATCACTAATTATCAGGGAAATGCAAATCAAAACCACAAAAAGTTATCACCTTACATCTGTTAGAATGGTTAAAATAAAAAACACAAGAAACAACAAGTGTTGGTGAAGATGTAGAGAAAAAGGACCCTCATGCACTGTTAGGAATGCAAACTGGTGCATATGAATATGAACACAAAAACACTAATTTGAAAGTAGGGGCACCTGGGTGGCACAGTCCATTAAGCAACGGACTCCTGATTTCTGCTCAGGTCATGATCTCAGGGTCGTGAGATTGAGCCCCACACTGGGCTCGCTGCTTAAGATTCTCTCTCTCCGGAGGCCTGGGTGGCTCAGTCGGTTACGCATCTGCCTTCAGCTCAGGTCATGATCCCAGGGTCCTGGGATCAAGCCCCGAATTGGGCTCCTTGCTCAGCGGGGAGCCTGCTTCTCCCTCTGCCTGCTGCTCACCCCGCACGCCACGCGTGTGTGCGCTCTCTCTCTCTGACAAAGAAAAACAATCTTTGAGGGGAAAAAAAAAAAAATTCTTTCTCCCTCCCCCACTGCCCCTCCCCTTCTCCTCTTTGCACACGCACTCCCTCTCTAGAAAAAAAAGTATAAGGGCGCCTGGGTGGCTCAGATGGTTAAGTGTCTGCCTTCGGCTCAGGTCATGATCTCCAGGTCTTGGGATCGAGCCCTACATCGGGCTCCCTGCTCCGCGGGGAGCCTGCTTCTCCCTCTCCCTCTGCTGCTCCCCTTGCTTGTGCTCTGTCTCTCTCTCTCTCAAATGAATAAATAAAAATCTTTAAAAAAAAAAAAGCATAAATGCATCCTTATTTTTATTGCAGCATTATTTACAACTGCCAAGCAGCCCAAGTATTTTTTTTTTTTTTAAGATTTTATTTATTTATTTGACAGAGACAGACACAGCGAGAGAGGGAACAGAAGCAGGGGGAGTGGGAGAGGGAGAAGCAGGCTTCCCACTGAGCAGGGAGCCCGATGCGGGTCTCAATCCCAGGACCCTGGAATCATGGCCTGAGCCAAAGGCAGACACTTAACAACTGAGCCACCCAGGCGCCCCCCAAGTATTCTTTAATAGATGAACAGGTAAAGAAGATGGAATACATATACAGTGGAATATTATGGAGCCATAAAAAAAATGCAACCTTGCCATTTTGCAACAAAATGGATGGATCTAGAGGATAAAATGCTAAGTGAAGTAAGTCAGAGAAAGACAAATACTATATCACTTCACCCCATGTGGAATTTAAGAAACAAAACAAATGAGCTAAGAAAAAAAGAGACAAACCAAAAAACAGACTCTTAACTACAGAGAATAAACTGATGGTTACCAGAGGGGAGGTGGGTGGAGGGAATGGGTGAACAGGTGAAGGGGATTAAGAGGACACTTATGATCACTGAGTAATGTACAGAATTATTGAATCAGTGTATTGTACACCTGCAACTAGTAACACTGTATGTTAACTATACTGGAATTTTAAAAAAATAACCAATTGCTTAAGTTGATAGTAGAGTCACAGGAATTCTAATATAATTCAACACTTTGATTTTCCAGTTGAAAAAAAGTGAGGTATAAAAGGGCTAAATGACTTGCAAAGTCAGCCACAGTGAGTAGAGACAGAGCCAAAGCCACACCCTGAATCCCCAATCTGGTTTCCATTACATGTCACAGATCTGCAGTTTAGCTATATGGTTGTGGTCAAACTTTTGTAAGAGGATAATAATAACACAGCTACTATATCTGACTTTTTCAATCCTCTTATTAAAATCATTGATCTATGAATTTCACATGAGAATCATCAACAATCCAGATTGGCAATATAGTCTTATGAGTTGACAAAATAACAGTCTTGGTAATGCAATTCTATCATGGACAGCTGATGAATGGACAACTACCAGGGCAGCTGTTACATGCGCCTGAAGCAGAGTGACTACAAGGAGAATACAAAGGAGAAAATGCTTTAAAACCGCTTCCACAGCACTCTTAAAATGTGACAACAGCTGTGGGTCACTAAGAAACTGAGATACTCCTGGAGTTCAGCAACAACAGGAATGGTTTGTTTTAAGCAAAGACTCATTAAGAAGTTTAATAAAAGCATTGGGAGAATAAGACTAAAAGCCACAATACCAGAAGGGTTCTAGCAAGCACTCCAAAAAAATTTTTCCTTTCACCAACAGTGGAAAGGCCAATATGGACTTTCAGGTTCTACCGAATATGAGATTAGGGTACCCTCCCTCTACTCCCATAAAAAACAACAACAACAACAACAAAAACCCCTCTGAACGGGAGGGAAAACAGGGCAGTGCATAGAGGGAAACCCAATCCATTTGTGGTGAATTAAACTCAACTCAACAAGTATTTCCTGAAAACTCTACTGTGTGTAAGACACTGGGAATAAAAGATAGTCGCTCTGCCTCAAAAACCTCTCAATTATATGGGAGGAACGAGGAGAATGAGGCTCACGGAAGTACCCAAATAACCCAAGGCCGAATAGAAGTGCTCTAAGGTTCCACTCAGGGCCATGGGTTCAAAGGCAAGAAGATTTCGAGACTCAGCAAGGCTTCATGGGAGAAGTAGCGCTCGAGATAATCACTGAAGAAAAGGCAGAGATAAGGGGATGAAGGGTAGGAGAGGAGGTGAGCGTTCGAACAACCAGGAGAGGCCAAACCCGGGTTTCCTTGCAACCGCCGCCTCCTCTCACGCTCTGTAGGCGTCCAGCGTGCCCTCTCCCGCGGGGCAGAGGCCTACCCCTCTCCTCCCCGGTTCTCCCCACCATTTCTCACCTCAGTGGCTTCCAAGTTCCCCCTCGGTCAACCCTGAGGACAGAAGACAATGCCGACAGGAAAGAGCCCCGAAGTTGGCAAGCGTGCTGTCAACTCACCAGTTTTTGAGGCGCCGGCCAGGCCGCATCCCCATGGTAACGCCACCAAGCGCGGGTTCGAACGCCCGCGCCGGCGCCCGCGCGCCGGCAGCCCCGCCTCATCCACCAATGGGCGCCGGGGGAGCTCGTTGACGTTAGAGGCCTTCTTCTCGAGAAGACCAATCAGGGATCCGAGGAAGCAGTGGGCGTAACTCTCAAGCTGCGTCTTTCAACCAATCATATCGCATGAGTGAAGATCTCGCGACGTTCTAAGTGAAAGTACGGCATCTTTGAGGCGGGTGGAGGGGCCTTCTACCCTACCCTGTTGGTCGCTCTAAGCGCAACCGAACCTTCCGGATTGGTCGTCGTACTCCCCCTTTCTGTTCAAGGCCTGCCTCCTGCCGCCCTGGGCTTTGGGTGAGTAGTCTTAGAGAGGGGGATCTGGGTGCAGGGTTCCACGGAGGAACTGATCGTTGGAGCGATGGGAATCTGCAGCTGAATAATCTCCCGTCGCTGCACTGTCAAGGGTGGACGCACCAGGCTCTCAGTGAGGCGTGGGCAGGCCAGGCCCCGGCCGCTCGCAGGACCTCAGTTTTCCTCTATGCTCAGGGAGAGGGGAGGGTTCTATGGCTCTGAGCATTGCTGGCCCGCTTGCTGGTGGTGATGGGGTGGGACGTCGGAATTGCAGAGTTCCGGGTTTAGGGACCGGCGGCAGGAGTGCCGTTGGCCTCAGTTTCACTTTGTTGTTACCCTTTATACCCTGTCTGCTTTCCAGAAGAGATTTTGTATGTTCTAATGGCTTCATTTATTGAATAGATAATATCTTGGCAATTAGTAGTAGTAAAAAAAGAAAATCACACCAGAGTCCCACCATCTAAAACAGAACTTCCTTTTCCTTTGTTCTGGCCCGGTTTGGGGCCGTATGTATTTGTTATTGTATCTCCGAAAAAAAGGAAAGAAAATAGGGGTGGAGAAAGGCTCGGAGAATAACTGTGGGAGAACGGTCTCCACGCGCCTGGATTATCGCCAGATGCCCCCTGGCCAGCTCTGGGCCGAGCCTCGTCTGGGCCATGGCTAACGGCTGTGCTGGTAACTATGTTCACATTGGAAAGAAGGCAGCAGAGAATGATGAAACCATCTCCTTCTGGAGTCCAACAAGGGAGCTCTTCCGGGGCGCCTGGGTGGCTCAGCCATTAAGCGTCTGCCTTCAGCTGGGGTCATGATCCCAGGGTCCTGGGATTGAGCCTCGCGTCGGGCTCCCTGCTCGGCGGGAAACCTGCTTTTCCCTCTCCCACTCCCCCTGCTTGTGTTCCTACTCTCGCTAACTCACTCTCTGTCAAATAAATAAATAAAATCTTAAAAAAAAAAAAAAGAAAAGAGGGCGCCTGGGTGGCTCAGATGGTTAAGCGTCTGCCTTCGGCTCAGGTCATGATCTCAGGGTCCTGGGATCGAGTCCCGCATCGGGCTCCCTGCTCCTTGGGAGCCTGCTTCTCCCTCTGCCTTTCTCTCTCTCGCTCTGTCTCTCATGAATAAATAAATAAAATCTTAAAAAAAAAAAGAAAAAGAAACAATGCAATCAAATAGCCAAATGTAAAACGCTAATACAGAGTCGAGGTTAAGAGCAGTGATGTTGGGAATCAGGCAGACCTGCTTTTCTTTTTCCTCTTCTGAAAAATTGCGGGAAAGACTCAGAGGGTTGTTGTGAAGATTAAGTGAAATAATGAAAGTAAAGCACTTGGCACAATGCCTGGCAAGCAGTAACCCCTCAAAAAATGGTACCTATTACCTTCATAATAGAAACAAACAAATATACTAGCTAACAAGGCCAGTAGACTTACTGCAAGTACCCAATTTAGCTCAAAACTTGTCAGAGAAATAATTAAGGAAACCATTTTTCGCAAAAGAGTGAAATTTCTTCCTAGTACTTATTGAAAGGAATTTATCTTGTGGTACTTTATGCATAAGGAATATAATGGTGTGGTGAACAGTGTGTTCACCAGCAGTTTTGCTGGAATTATGAAAAGCCATTTATTTCTTGATTCAACTATCAATAGAAGCTAAGAGCTTGCAATTAAAACATAACACAGAAGCTTCCTGATAACCTTTTATGATAACAGGAGTGAAAGTGACTCATATATATTCAGTACTTCTGATATGTCAGATCCTATATATATGTTTTTTAAACTCTACAACAGTCATGTAAAGTAGAAGTTACCCTCATTCTACAGATGAGGAAAATGAGGCTTAGAGAAGTATTTTGCTTAAAGTAATACAACTGTTGAATTAGGAAGCTGGGTCTTTTTCACTGCAAAGCTAGCCATGCTTTTCCATGTTGTTTCTGTCTGAAGGAGGATAAAATGCTTTGAATACCAGAATACCAGATGCATAGGCAGACTTACCCAAGTGGAGGGAGGTGGCTTGCAGAGGTATCTATGGTGGGAGCAAAATCTTTCTCCAGTAGGAAATTTTCACCTTTGGAAATGAAGAGATGGAATGAGATGATCACTGAGCACAATTCCCTGTGTTCATTTACCTTGTGGGGTAGTCAGCAGCACTTCAGATTCATCTTTTCCCAAACAAATCATTAGCTTACTTTCTACTCCCTACTCCACCAACTTCTCTAGTCACCCAAACCAAACAACCTCTCCCTCCCTCTCTCTCTCTCTCTTCTCCCCTCTCCCCACCCCTCTTCCTTGGACAATGAAACATTTAAATACTGTTGGTTTTCTTTTTGAGATATCTCTCAAATTCATCCCTTCCTCTCCTTTCTCGGGGTCTCTGCCTTAATTTAACTCTATATCATTTGTCATCTGGACTGTTGTTGGCAAAAACCTTGTGACTGGTTGGTCTTCCTGCCTCCAATCTTCTAATCCATTCTCCACCTTCCTTGCTGCCAGAATTCGTTTTTGTAAAATGTCAGTCTGACCATATTGGCAGCCCTGCCTAAAACCAGTCAAAGGCTCCTCCTCGTTGCCTACAAACTGTTTATCAGTGGAATGTCATTTTGTGCTTGAGGGTCTTTACCCACACTCCTCCCTTTGCCTGGAATGCCCCTTGCCTCCACCTTGATTCTGCCTGGTGAATTCCTAGCCATCCTTCAGAATCCTACGGGGTGTCCCTTTGACCTAAAGATAATCACTCTCGCTTCGTTGCTTCCTTTCCATCTTATACATACCCCTATGGTGCACAAAATAAACTGGCAACTTGTCTAAGTACCTTCCACTTTCATGAGGCTGTGAACACTTAGAAAGCTGCGGCTTTATAATATTCAGATTCATATCCACTCTTCAATCCTGTCACGCTGCTTGTCAAAGGGGACACACTCAACAGATGTTAGATGAGTAAGTAAATCCCTTCAGGCTCTAATATTAGAATTCCCCATGTTTGCTTTCTAGAATTGTACAGCAGATGGCACTAATAGGCCACTTCACAGATCCTCTTTACTAGGAATGATTTTTGTTCCAGCCTTGTCTGACTTTGGCCTCATCCTAGAAGCCAATATTCATGCCATTACAGGTGAAATCTCCTGTTTCTGCCCCCGGCCAAATAGCCAAGATAGCAAGATGACTCAGCAGGTTGGCTTCTATGAGAAAAGAGAGTGGCAGATGTCCAGGAAAAGGTGCAATTGAGGGAACATTTTCTTTGTCTCAATTTATTCACAGTAGTTGGGAGCTTTTTCCTCTTCTTTTCTTTCCTTTTCCTTTTTCTCTTTTTGTTGTTTTTACAAGAAAGAGCTTTATTCACAGATGGGCACCTCATTTCTGTTCAGTCCTTTGAAAGGGAAGAGGGGAGTTGGAAATTCAGAAAAGACCATTATGATGTCGGAGGAAAGGGAAAACTGAGCAGTGGGAGTTGCTTGTGGGCAGGCAGAGTTGGCCTTCCTCCTTACAGTGGAGTGGCCTGGGCAACTTTCCTGGATACCAGCACCCTAAGTTAGTTGCTTGTGTGTTTGTCCAAGGCTAGCATTAAAGGTATTCCCAACACTTGGTTGTTGGGAACCCCCAGGCTACCTGATAAGGTTTTGAACATGTGATTTTAGGTTCCTGCTTCTCAGAGAAAAAGCAGAGGACCCACAGAAACTCTTATCAGATAGGCCAAGTTTCAGGGCCTCAGGCTACACTTTACCTCTCCAGGGTCAACTCTGGGCACCAGGACCTTCATCTACACACCCTCCCTCCTCCACCCCAACTAAAACCTGTCCTGTGGAAAGGATTCCAGCCAGGTACCTTAAAAATCCTCCATGCGAATATAGATCAAAGACTGGGAATTTGGGAACTGGAAATAATTGTATGAAGTATTTGCATGTCCTCTCTCAGGACCATCTGTGCTCTAAGCTCTGCTCTTTCACATTAAGCAGAGCTGTGGAAGGGGGTAAAAATATACACTTCAGAGTTAGGCTTACTTGGATTCAAATCTTGCCATTCACAGACCAGCTATGCTCTTGGGCTAGTATTTTAACCTTTTTGAATCTTAGTTTCCTCATCCAAAACTGGAGACAATCCTGCTTATGATGCAGATTTGTCTTGAACATTGAAAAACACACACGTAAAGAACCTTGCACAATGTAGCTGGCACAGTGTCGAGGCTTAATTGATAACATAGTGGCATGAAAGAGTTTCTGCTAAAGGGATTTTAGATGATAAGGAACACGCTGAGAGGATTTGGGGAGCTCTTTCTGTATCTAAAGGTATATTTGTGAGGGCTTTTGGGGGTTGAGCTATGCTTGCAATTGCACACTGATTAATTTGATGAAAACATTAGAACACAACACATCAGTACAGCCATTTATCTGTGAATTATTTTTTGGCACCTAGGTCCTGAACCTCCTAAGCTGTAAGGGAAATGTGTATATAGAGAAAGGCAAGAGCACTTTTCCTTAGCTTCTGGAACCTTCTGATGACATTGAGGAGTTTTTTTGTTCAGGTTTTTTTTAACCACCTAAGGCACTTTGCCACTTTTCTGAAGTGTGAATTGCCTGCTGTCAGCCTGGAGTTCTCATCTCTGCAATCCTGGCTGCAAGCACATTTGCATATTGGATGCTGTGTTCTTTAACCCCCTGAGGTTTGAATCCACTTGGAGTCTTGTGTGTGTGCTCGCGCGCGCGCGCGCGCGCGCGCGTGTGTGTGTGTGTGTGTGTGTGTGTGTGTGTGTTTCTCTATAAGCTGGCCTCTTTCAAACCCCAGGACAGTTTCACTCCATGGTCTCCAGAAAAACAGAAAACCTACAACAATAGCTCCATTGACTTTTATGTAAATGGCACTCTTCAGGAAAACACTGGGCTATTTCCCAAAATCCCAGAACATACCCTGCGCATTTGTTCGAGTGGGATGTGGGGAGAGTGTTCTGTTGAGTCAGTGAACATCTGTTGAGAGCTGCTGTGCTGGGTTCCAAGGAGACAGAGTGCACAGTCTGGACCTTCCCTGCCAAAGGTACAGCCTGAGACTTACCAGACTAGGTACTGTGCTCGTGGTGGCTTTGTACTGTGTCCACTTGGCTAAGCTGGAACTGTGTTTCCCAGGATTCCCTTCCTGTATGGTTCCAAGTTAGGGTCGACCTCAAGAAAATTGTGTGCACGATTTGGAAAGCTGCAGTGAAGTAGCAGCCAGCACACTGTGAAAGACAGAGCAGGATACCAAGCATGTGGCAGTGCATACCTTTGGATGCTGATCTGCTGGTTCACCTTATTGGTGCCGGATAAAGCACCCAGGCCTGCAGCTCCCCAACTCCTGCTGAATCTACTCCTTCAGATACTCTGGGTGCTGGGCCAGATGAACATTCAGCTCTATGGCAAAGGGCTCCAGCTCCTCGAAGTTACCCACGTTAATGAGCTTGGAGATGGTGAAAGGAAGTCACAGGTTTCAGTTTGTCCTCAGGAGTTCTACTTGTCCTCATAGGATCTGGTTTGTCTTCACAAGTTCCAGTTTTCCTTGCTCTCCTCCACTTCGCATCCAGCTTCCCTTCCCAACTGCTGGCCTTGCTGACCTATAGAGACTTCAGCCTCAACACCGGATGCAGAGGTGACAGAGTTGCATGGATTTCTCCATCGACTTCCATAATTGCACAAGATCTAATCCCTACACTAAATCCTTAATTGTCTCATAGTGTTCTTCTCCGATCAAACCCTACAGAAGTTTATTCAAGCCGTGTTGAAGGCCCAGAAGATGAGATGATTAGAAGCCAGAAGGCTTCACAGAAGAGGTGACACTGAGCTGCTTCTGAAAGCATGAATAGGAAGTAATGTGTATGGGGAAGGAGAGAAATTCTAGAGAACAGCTGGCTCAAGCCAAGCAACTGAAAAGGGTAGATCGGAGTTTTGCCTTTCTAGAACAACTGTCCTCTCCATGGGTCCATAGCATAGGGAGAAAGTGGACATCTGATCCTAGCTCTTGATTCTAGGTCTTCTGGTTCCATTGAGATGAACCACTGGTTGGTCTGGTTCTTAGATGTAGTTATCCCTACACATTGGTATCTACTGAGATACATTTTTGCGAGGTGTGCCCTTGTCACTACCCTAAGCTTCTCCCCCCATGGGAAAATATTGGCCTGCTCCTCTCTTTCCAGTGGCTCCACATGGCCACCCCAGGCCTGTCTTTCTTGGCCCCCCCATCCAGCTACTATTGTTTCCCCATGATGTATGGGTGATGGTTGTGGTGTAGAGCAATGCTCCGGGGCTTCCTGTCCAAGGCAGGGCACTGCCCTCTAGTCTTAGATCCCTAAGCCTCTCTAGGGATTCCAACATTCATTCCATGAGACTCTACCCAAAGCAGGAACAAGGTGCCCTTCACCTGGAACTTGCTAATACTGTATGAGCAGCTTGATAGGAGGGCAGGGGATCAGGTACCTGTTTTTGCCTGAACCGGAACCAATAATTTGAAATCTCTGTTCACCAGTTCTGTGGTGACAGGGTGCTTCTTTCTGGTTTCCAGAATGGGGAAAGTTCTTGGCATAAATAGGGAGACCAGGGAAATACAATATAATGTTTTAAAAAGCCTGCTACCAGGGTGTCTGGGTGGTTCAGTCGTTTAAGCATTTGCCTTCCGCTCAGGTCATGATCTTGGGATCCTGGGATGGAGCCCCATGTGCGGCTCCTGCTCTGGGGAGTCTTCTTCTCCCTCTGCCCCTCCCCTCCCCGCTCATGCTCTCTCTCTCTCAAATAAATAAATAAGAAATAAGATCTAAAAAAAAGGAAAGAAACATTTGGAAAGATCACAGTGTTGCGTGCATTTGGTTTTTTGGTAAACCATCTGTTGGCAGTCCTAAGGAATGAGTTTCAGTTTGGGTCTGATTTTTGTGCCTTTGACAGATGCAGGCTCATCTTTTTTTTTAAAAAAACATTTTATTTATTTATTTATTTAAGATTTTATTTACTTATTTGACAGAGAGAGACACAGCAAGAGAAGGAACACAAGCAGGGAGAGTGGGAGAGGGAGAAGCAGGCTTCCCGCCGAGCAGGGAGCCTGATGCGAGGCTCGATCCTAGGACCCTGGGATCATGACCTGAACTGAAGGCAGACGCTTAACGACTGAGCCACCCAGGCGCCCCTAACATTTTATTTATTTATTTGAGAGAGTGAGAGAGAGCGAGCGAGCGCGCACAAGTGGGGGCAGGGTCAGAGAGAGAGGGAGAAGCAGACTCCCCGCCGAGCAGGGACCCTGATGGCAGGGCTCGATCCCAGGACCCAGGACCATGACCTGAGCCGAAGGCAGACGCTCAACTGACTGAGCCACCCAGGCGCCCCAGGTTCATCTTGATTGAGTAACAGCATGGGGGCCGTGGAGAACATTCCCTCAGCTCCAGCCATCCTCTCTTCAGCCCTGCTATCTGTGCAGCAGCGCCTTCTTTGGCCCTGCAATCTTGCAGATGAGGCCCTACTGACTTAGGTCTTTTCCTGCCTGGGCCACTGTCCTAGGCCTTTGCTGCATTTGAGACACCTGATTTTCTTTCAGTTCTGCCATCCTACCTCAGGGCCTTTGCCCATGCTGTCCCCTCCACCTGGAACATACTTTCTCCCTCCTTCCCATTGCCAACTTACCTTTTACTCATCCTTACTTCTCTGCTCAAACATCCCTTTTTCCAGGAAGTCTTCCTTGATCCCTCAGACAAGGTCAGGTTACCTATCACACATTTTTCCTTTGTAGCACATACCTTATTGGCAATTATTTTTTAAATTGCTTAATTATTTGATTAAATTCTGCCTCTTCCAGGGCATCTGGGTGGTGCAGCTGGTTAAGTGTCCGACTCTTGGTTTGGGCTTAGGTCATGATCTCAGGGTTGTGGGATCAAGCCCCAGAATGGGCTCTGAGCTCAGCATGGAATCTGCTTGAGATTCTTTTCCCCCTTCTTCCCCCCCCAACCAGCTCATGTACATACTGTCTCTAAAATAAATAAATAAATCTTTAAAAAAAATCTGCCTCTCCCATTAGAATATAAACTGCATGAGAGCAAAGGCCTAGCACAGTACTTATTACATAGTCAGTACTCAGTAAATATTTGTTGACTGAACCAATGACACATTTTCTTTAGTGAGGCCTTACATAAGAGATCTTCCATATTTTTTGTTACCTTGATGACATGTCCCCCTTCAGATGATGAATTGTTTTTTCACTGCTGCAGATACTCCTACTCTTCTCCCTTTCTGTCTTTTGTTGTTGTGTACGTTCTTTTCTGAAATGGAAAGAAAAGTAACTGAGGGGCACCTGGGTGGCTCAATCGGTTAAGCGTCTACCTTCGGCTCGGGTCATGATCTCAGGGTCCTGGGATCGAGCCCTGCATCGGGCTCCCTGCTCATAGGGAGCTTGCTTCTCCCTCTCCTCCCTGCTTGTGCTCTCTCTCAAATAAAAAGAAAATCTTAAAATAAAAGTAACTGAAATGGAAAAGACTAAAAAATTTTAGTCTTTACTGAATTGGTGATTATAAAATTAATAAATGTTCTCTGTGAACTTCCAAACAATGCAGAAATATAGGGACTAGAAAATGAAAGTCTCGCCATAATCTCGTCCTCCAGAAAACACTATTAATGATGTGTATCCTTCCAGACATTTTCCTATGCATATTGAAACCTACCGAGTGCTCATTACATGCCAGGCGCTGTTCTAAAGCCCTTTACAAAAGTTAAGTCATGTGATCCTCACAGCAACCCTTTGAGGTAGAACTGTTACTATCTTGTCTCACAGCAGAGGAAACTGAGGCTTAGGAGCTAAGCACACAGTGAATAAGTGGCAAAGTCAGAACTTGACCCCAGGCTGCAGAGTCACACTCTTGACCCACTATGCTAGTGTGCTTCTCATTGGGTGGGAAAAAGACTTTCTACTGTGTGTGTCTTTTTGTACTTTGAATTTTGCACCATGTGAATGTATAACATTCTAAAATGTTTTTAGTACACCAAGCTACCTTTCCTAAGTGACCCCTCAGGCCATCAGAAACCCCATCGTTGGAGTCTCTGCCGCGCAGACTCAGGCTGGAGGCTGAGGGAAATGGGACCATGGGTTTGATGATGTTGTTCCTCATCTCTCCCATTCCCAGCATCTCTCCAGGTTCAGTGGGTTTGCCTCCGAGGACCTCCGGTCTCTTAACACACTCACACCAGCCCTGTGTCTTAGCAGGGAGACCTGGAGGAGTTGGGATAGAGCTGCACAGACAGGGTAGGGGCCAGGGTCCTACCATCATTCACAAATCAGTCTCTGATTCCTCATTTCCCCCCACCGGTCCTCGGAATGCTGCCTTTTTCTGTAGTTGATGAGGTCACTATTAGCTGATCTGTGCTACTCCCCAGCACCAGATGCTGCCCCCAGGATGGATCCTCCTGTTTTGTGTAACTTCCCAATGTCTCCCATCTTCTTCAGTCCTCAAATAGACCATGGCCCTGAGAGCATGTGGCTTGATCATCTTCCGAAGACGCCTCATTCCCACGGTGGACAAACCTGCAATTGAGTTTCTACTGCTGCAGGCATCAGACGGCATTCATCATTGGACTCCTCCCAAAGGTGCAAGGCAGAGGGGCTGGCTCTCGAGAAAGTGCCAAGCGTTGCTTAGAAAGCTACCCTATCAGGCACCCATAAAGCTTACATCCCAGTGACTGGAAATAGAACTCTGTGATTGAATCCCAGGGCAGAAGCAGCGTGTGTGTGTGTGTGTGTGTGTGTGTGTGTGTGTGAGATTCACTGGAGCACCAGCCTCTGTGGTAAATGGAGAAAAGGCACTGTGCTGGGAATTGGGGACCTTGGGGTCTAGTCATTACTGGGTTACAGGTCAGGAGCCCTGTGTGAGCAGTCCCTAGACAGAATGGAGCAAAGACTTTAAAGGGGAGTGCCGTGGGAGAGGAGTGAACAAGGATCCAGGGTTGGAGGAAAATAAGGAAAGGGGAACAGGAAATGAACTTTGCACATTTGCATTTCACTAAGGAGAAATAAGGTGAAAGAAAGGGACAGAAGTGTCACAAATACTATGAATAGGAATATTCACACTTGTCTCCTGATTGCCAAAGTCATTGCATAGTACCTCTCACTGAAAGATTTCAAAGGACCTCTCCAAATTTTGTTGCTTGGGCCTAGGGAGAGGTTGTCCTGTTAACACTGATGGGAAGATGGAGCACAGATGCTGTTGGGAAGGGCATGTTCAGGGATTCCCCACACTTCTGAGTGCGGATGGGGCGTGAGGATCAGCTCACCTCTCTCACCACCAGCACCCCTTTCTCCCCGCCCCCCCCATGCAGTACCTACCTGGTTTTGTGTACACGGCTACATGAGGTGCTATACAGAGAAAATTCTCCAGAAGCCATGAGCTAGGTTGGGTTTTTAAGTCCTGACTGTGGGAGCTGTGCAGCAACCTCTCTGACTCAGGGCACTGCTGTGAGAACCCCAGGGAAGGAGGAGAGCTAGGATATAGCCCTGTCTCGGAACCAAGAAGGGAACAGCTAACAATTCCTGCTCCCCAGGAGCTCCTGAACCAGGAGGCCCCCAGCAACTCGCTGGAGCCCTGTGTTGACAGAGGCTGCCAGACTCCTCCCTGTCCTTCTTGGCCCCTCCAGGCAGGCTGAGAATTTGCAGGGAAGGCCTGGAGGCAAGACTGAGGGCTGCTCCCAGCCTGCAGAGCTTCAAGCTCTCCTACAACAGTTTCTTGGCAGCTGTCTCCTTGGGTTTGGGTCTTGCCAACAAATTTTCTTAGAACTGGCTCTCAGCTTGTCCTTAGTCTAAGTTCCCATCAGGAATTTCCCTGTGAAACTGGAATCTGGCCTTGCTCCGTTAGAAAGATGAAAACAACATGGAAAAGCCTTGATAGCTACTTGGAAACAGCTGCTGGGGCTGCAGTGCAGGGCTTGGAGCCTGTTGGCCCTGGGACTTCAGGGACCAACTAAGACAGTGTTAAGTCCTCACTGTAGATTGTAGGCAAAGTGCTCCCTCCTCAGCCAGCTCCTGTCTGCCAAGAAGGGACTGCCCCTCCTTCAGAAAATCGATTTAAGGTCTCCAAGGGAAAGGGCTCCCTGAGAACATGGGATGAGGAGGGCTCCAAAGGATAAAGCAGAGGTCTGAGGGAGGCCATCTCTCTCACCACTGAAGAGCCGTCTTCTAGACCAGACTTGCCAAACACATGGTCTGTTTAACTCTCTGCAGAGAAGATGGGGTGGGGAGGAGGAATTGCCCAGACGCTACCGGCTCTGCGCCCCATTCCTAGGCATAGTTAGGATATGGCCAGTCTCTAGGCCCCCTTGAGCCTAGCAACATCTAGAAAAGCCGCCAAAGACCCCCATCTTTAATCGTCAGACCTGAAAATTCCACCTTTGCTGAAGATTCTCTCTTGCTCCCTTTCCTCTTTTTTTCCTAACCAGGCCATGTGGAACCAGGAGAAAATGACTTGGAAACGGCCTTGCGGGAGACTCAGGAGGAAGCCGGCATCGCAGCCGGCCAGCTGACCGTCATTGAGGGCTTCAGAATGGAGCTCAATTATGTGGCCAGGAAGAAGCCTAAAACAGTCATCTACTGGCTGGCCGAGGTGAAGGACTACGATGTGGAGATCCGCCTCTCCCAAGAGCACCAGGCCTACCGCTGGCTGGGGCTGGACGAGGCCTGCCAGTTGGCTCAGTTCAAGGAGATGCAGGCCGCGCTCCAAAAAGGACACCAGTTTCTCTGCTCCTCAGCATCCTGAGCTGACCAGGGCAGAGTCATTTACCTCAGTGGGATCCTTGAGGGCCTTCTGAGATGAACAGTGTCAGCCCGGGGAAGGTTGTGTGGGTCTTTGGCTCATCGTACCAAAGAGCAGATCGGTTAGTAAAATCAGCTGAGAACTTCAGAGGAGAGCAAACAAACGTCTCAGCTGGGTGAAAAGGAAGGCAAATGAGGAGTTTAAAAAAAGAAAAAAGTCTAGGCGCAGTAAGTTCGTCCTTGTATTTTATAAATAAACTTCAGGCAGTTTATCTGTCCATCTAACCTGTTGTCTTTATTTCTTGGACTCTTGCCCTTGGTGCGGAGAAAGCTAAAGTGAAATGGAGCTCTGACCTTAGCCAGAGAGAATCTTGTGACCACGCACTATGCCCCAGAGAAGCTGAGGGAGGAATTGGGAGAGGAGAGAGCAGACACTGCCAGGGTGGTTCTCCTGCCTCAGGAACTGCAAACACTCTGACCCCAGCCCGCCAGTGTACTCGAGACTGGGACCTGTAGTCGGACAGGATATACAAGCCAGTGGGGCCAGAGCATAGGAATTGGGTGTGTTCTACTCACTGATGCACCCTCTCCCTGGCACCAGGCACATGTTGTGGGTGCTCAGTTGATCCTTCCTAAAATAGAGACCCAAGGAATTTGTGACG
The DNA here is from genome assembly GCF_964656455.1 of Halichoerus grypus. Classification (NCBI taxonomy): domain Eukaryota; kingdom Metazoa; phylum Chordata; class Mammalia; order Carnivora; family Phocidae; genus Halichoerus; species Halichoerus grypus. The sequence goes on from NC_135725.1 coordinate 57,752,936, forward strand.
TATCCCAGGTCACAAGAGGGAGACAAGGGACAGACAACTCTGGACCACCAGGCCTGTGACACATGGACCCCATGAGTCACCAGGGACCTGGTCAGCATGGCTGAGGTCACTGGCAAGAGGCATGCCCAGGCCTGGGGGACTCTGCTAGGCTACCCAGCAGCCCCATTACTCCACCTGTGCCCTCCTTGCCTGCAGCTGCCTTCTGCACCCTTAGCAAGCTCTCATCGACATTTCTCTCTTCCTACCTACTTCCTTTCTCTCCAATTCAACTGTAAGACCCAGAGGCGCGGGAGTTGGGTCTCAGCCCTGTTCTCCCTTGCTACTAGGGCTCAAGGAATGCGGGGCAGGTGTTAGATCCTCCAGCCCTTCCAGGAGCTGTTAGCAGATGGATTCATGTGGATTTTATTAGAGGGTTGTTGCCCAGTGAAGTGCAGAAGGTTGGATGCGAAGGGGCGTTGGCAAAGGTCAACTTGGATTACCAAGGTCGAGAACAGCCACCCCTGAAGGAAAGAGAGAGAAGTCACCCAAGTCTTTAGCAGGCTTCCAGATGTTTTCCGTCACTGGTTCTCTGTGCAGACAGGGCAAAAATACTAGCGAACAGGATCTTGGAGCACCGCCAAGGACCTGAATGGTTTTGTTCCTCACCCCTCTGAGCAGTGCTCTCTGAAGGAGGCCTGCTGCAGGAAGTTTTTGGAGCTTAATGTTCTCTTTCCAGGCCAGCAGGGACCACATCCCACTGATTTAATAAATGCCGGCTGGGCAGTGGTGCCAAACCACAGACTAGCTGCCTCCTAACAAGGGCTGGCCAGCCCTGTGCTCTCAGCATGGGAGGCTGTTGAAGCTCAAAATGCTAAAACCTTATACGTCAGAGTTGGAAGGGACCTGGAAAATGACCTAATTTTGCTGCTCATTTTTATAGCTGGGGAAATTGAGGCTTAAGAAGGTAGATGGTGGGGCAGTTGGGTGGCTCAGTCTTTTAAGCGTCTGCCTTCGGCTCAGGTCATGATCCCAGGGTCTTGGGATAGAGCTCCTCATCAGGCTCCCTGCTCAGTGGGGAGTCTGCTTCCTCTCCACCCCCGCACTTGTGCTCTCTGGCTCTCTCTCTCTCTGTCAAATAAATAAATATAATCTTAAAAAAAAAAAAAAAAAGGTAGATGGCCCTGGCAGTTGCCTATATGTGGGGTGCTTTGAGGATGAAGTGCCCAAGGGAAGACTCTGCTTTAGAATACCATGTATGGCTTTGGAGTCATTCCTCTGGGCCTTACAGAGTTTTCCATTAAAACACAGGTACTTGGGGCGCCTGGGTGGCTCAGTCGTTAAGCGTCTGCCTTCGGCTCAGGTCATGATCCCAGGGTCCTAGGATCGAGCCCCACGTCGGGCTCCCTGCTCAGCGGGAAGCCTGCTTCTCCCTCTCCCACTCCCCCTGCTTGTGCTCTCTCTCTCGCTGTGTCTCTCTCTGTCAAATAAATAAATACAATCTTTAAAAAAAAAAACAAAACACAGGTACTTTGGCGAGGGGACCCCCATAAATTGTATTCATCTACTCTCTGAAGGAAGAATTCATGGCAGGGTGGGACCAGGGCATGTTACGGGAGGTGGATGAGGTGGGAGAGAGTGAACCTGAGACGGACGTGACAGGTGAGTAGGCTTTGTCATCATCACCACTTTGCTTCTGGCCAGCTCGTCCAGAAATGTGGGACTGAGACCGCAATTTCCCCTTCAATCTGAGGCCCTCCAAGCTCCAGAGCATGTCCTCCCGGAAGCCTTCCCTAATAACTACCCATCCTATAAATACTGTCCTGTTTCCCCACCTACACCTAAAGAGGCTCCTCTTGAAACTCCACCTGTTTCCCCCAGTGCCGCCTTCACCACCCCAGGGTGAAGAAGCATTTACCAGACTTATCCCCACCAGGGTGGGCTCTGGAAAACTAAAATGCCCTCTTGACTCTCAGACACAATACCTTACACGCCCACAGTATGCACTTCTTTGCTGAATTGAAGACCCAAAGGAATGAAGTTATAATGGTAGCTTCGATGGTAGAGTTTCAATTGAAATACTTGTGCAGGTATGAGACCTGCACAAGTGGGGCCCCCATGTTTGGGGAGCAGAGGCTTACATCTCCATTGGTCCAGATTGTTGGCCCAACCTGTCCCTTCTTTTCTAGAGGAAGGCTGTGCCAGCCCCGCTGCTGCCCCCTAGAGGCTGTGCTATAGGTGCGCAGCGAAATTGGCTGTGCCTTTCTCCACCCCTACCCCCTTCCCTTCCCTTCCCTCCCCTCCCCTCCCCTTTCCCTTCCCTTCCCCCTCCCCCTCTCCTCCCCTTCCCTTTCCCTCTCAATCCACCTCCTGCTCAGGATTGTGTAATAGGAAGTCCTCAACTGGACTCCCTGAGGAGGGAAAAGGGGGCTAGGGAGGGAAAAACAGCATAAAGATACAGAGTACAGAGGCAGTCTCTTCCTGTTCTTCAGACCGGGGACTCCCAGGGACAGGACCCCCTCTTCTGTCTTTTCCCATTCCTCACCCAAGCCCAACCCCAGCTTAAGGTCATGAATTCTCCCATCCCCTAATGGGTGAAGGAGTCAAAAGGTACAAATTTCCAATTATAAAATTAATGTCATGGGGATGTAACATACATCATGGTGACTATTGTTAATAAAACTATTGTATATTTGAAAGTAGGTAGGAGAGTAGATCTTGAATGTTCTCATTGCAAGAAAAATATTTTTTGGTAACTACGTAGGGTGACGGATGTTAACTGGGCTTACTATGGTGATCACTTTGCAATACGTAGAAATAGCCCATCATTACATTGTATACCTGAAACTAATATAATGTTATATCAATTATATTTCAATATAAAAAAGAGGTCAGCTTCTGTTTTCCTGTATAATCCATTAAAATGGTAAAGTGCATTAAAAAAAAAAAAGGATTCTCCCTTCCCCTCAAGCTGCTGGAAAGATCCTTGGTCATGATGAAGTAAATGACTAGCCTTAAGATAAAAACCAGGTTGTTCCTTGGGAGCTGGGGTGTGTGCCAGAGAAGGGAGGGTGTCAGCAGAAGTCCCACTGAGTTGGACAATGGCAGGAAAGGAAATCACCCAGTTGCCACTGTGGTTTTCTTTAAGGCTGAGTCCAGGCAGGCCTCGCCTTGCAGGGATGGGCTGTGCAACTGTTCCCAGAACAGAAGGTAGTATTTCTTCAAATGCTTTTCAAAATATACTCATAAGTATGTGTGTGTGTGTGTGAGTAAAACAGAAACAGAGGTATGAGAAGTGTTCAGATATTAGAGGCCTTGAACATCAGAGCTTGGATATTTTCCTAAGTGATTTGATTGAATTTCAGAAAGGTTTCCTTAGCTGCTGTGTGGATTAGATTGAAGGGTCCAAGAGTTGAAAAAGTTAGACCATTGCAGTGGTCCAGGCTAGAACCGATAAAGCGATGGAGAGGTCACCATTAGCCTTGGACCTGAGGAGGGGAGAAGCAACCAGAAACCAGCAGAAGACTTGCTCTGGAGCCAACCAGGGTGAGAGACACTTTACCCGAATCTTGGGGAACAGGGCAAAGACCCTCAGAAAACTCACATCTTGGGCTTAGAGGGCTTGGCTAGGGTTTAGCTGATTCATATGGTATTAGAAGGGAGACTAAGGCAGACTCTCAGGGTACACAGGGTCACAGAATGGGGACATTAGGCCCCAGTCCCAGATTTCCTGCAGTGGCCACTCTGATCCTCTCCATTACCTCTGGAGGAGTTCCCCATTCCCACAAATCAGTCCCCACCAACCAGCCCAGGGGTACAGGGGAGACAAATGAGAAATCCTGGCCATACAAGGTGCTGGAAGTTCCCTTGGAGTAGGGATAGTCCCCCCACCCAGATGTGCAGAGAGACATAAATTTGGAATGCACGAGAGGATGGGGCGCTGGACAAGTCTGGAAGGGGCCAGAATAGGGGAGAGGTAGCTTCCAGCCCAGTTCCCCCACCTCCCCCTATCTTCCCAAATCCAGCTCTTTCTCATGGCTCCTACCATTCTAGTCCCCCGACCCCCACTTCTTGAACATCTCTTTTTTGGTATCAGTGGGGGAAGGGGAAACACTGCTTGACCTAGAACCACTGGGCGGCAGCTTCAGAGATACATATTTCAGCTGGCTCCCCATCCTTGGTGGTATATGGACCAGGGCTGGGCGATGCTGTTGAAAGGTAGGACAATACCGGGTAGGAGATTCTAGGTGTCTGGATGCAGAACACCAGGTTCCAGTCGAGTCTTGGTTACTAATCTCCTGCCAATACCCTCCTCTCTCAGTGCTTCAGTTTGTTCATCTTGCCTTTGTGATTAACGAGACTGGCAGAAGCCTGACTAGAAACCAGATCGCAAGCTAGGGGCCGGTTTGCTGGAATTTGGCCGGACAAGGGCACTCTTCCCTTTGGCCCTGTCCCAGCATACAGTGAGTGCTCACTGGGTATGGTGTGCCTCCTCCCCCATCTAGGCTGTGAAATGCTGCTGCCAGCCCTTCACGCCCTTATACTGCTCCTCCTCTGGGCCAGATTACTCAGGCCTTACAGACTGCTTTATCCCTCCCCAAGCCATCTCAGGCAGCGCACACTCCTCCATCTTGGTCCACCAGAACTTTCTGCAACCACAATCTGCCCTGTCCAGTAGGTCAGCCACTGGTCACACATGGCATTTAACACTTGAAATGTGGCCAGTGTGCCCGAAGAACTGTCTTTTAAGCTTTATTTCATTTTAATTAATTTTAAAATTAAATTTAAGAAGCCACATGAGGGCAGTAGCTACCACATTGGACAACACACGTTCTAGGCAGAGCTTCTCTTTGTTTCGTGTTTAGTGTCCCTTGTCTAAAGTAAGAGTTGATAGGAGTTACCATTTATTGAGCACTTACTATTTGCCAATTTTTGCATAAGTGCTTTACGGGCACATCTCAATGAATCCTAGAAATTCCATTGAAAAGATGAAGAAACGGGCGCCTGGGTGGCTCAGTTGGTTAAGCATCCGACATTTGACTTCGGCTCAGGTCATGATCTTAGGGTCATGGGAAGGAGCCCTGCATTGGGATCTGTGCTGGACGTGGAGCCTGCTTAAGATTCTCTCTCTCCCTCTCCCTCTGCCCCTCCCCAGCTCTCTAAATAAATAAATAAAGAAGAAGAAACCGAGGCTCTAGAGGTTGGTTAAAATGGCTTCAGATTGCACAGAAACCTGGAGGGCCATTCAAGTGTGAGTCATGCTCTCCAGCCACTTAGGGAAACTTCCAGGGCCCAGCCTCGGTGTTCTGCGTCTGTGGCTGCTTCACAGCCTGTGGGGGGGGGGGGGTGCCCCAGGAGGTTCATCATTGAGTACTGATTGGTGGATGCTCTTGACAAAAAGGAGAAGGAAGCTAATTCATTTACTCCCCATCTCCTGGGGACCCAGGAATCCTGGCTCCTGACATCCCATCTTCAGATGTCTCTCCTCTTGCCTTTTTCCTGGACCACAGTGTCCTTTGGGTCACAAACTTAGAGCTCAACTGGGTGCTATGTGCAAAGATTTGGGAAAAGTTTGTCACAGGTAAGCCCAGAGGAAGCCAGTTGGGCGAGGAGCTAGGGCCTGGAAAAATCCTTGTTATTTTTGTGCAAACCGCCCCCCCCCCCAAGAAACAGTATAATAGTATAATAGCTACCTTTTATTGAGCACCTACTTGTGCCAGGCACTTTACATACATCTTTGCTTATAATTCCCACAACAACCTGGGAGGTAGGCATTATCATCACCATTTTACATATGAGGAAACTGAGGCTCAACAAGGTTAAGCAGCTCGCTTAAAATCAAACAGCTTATAGACACGAGTGGTAGAAGCAGCACTCAACATGGACATCCGAGAGTGCCCCAAAACTTTCATTAGGCATTCTTCACATAGGGGAAATAGAGGGGGTGGAGGAGTGGGCAAAAGGATGCATTCTTTAGGGGTTGAGGGAAGCTGAGCCCTGCCCTGTTTCCCACCTCCCCACTTTGGCAAGCCATTTCTTCCTCAGACTCAGCTGCAAAGTCAGCAACAACTCACTCTGGCTGAGGTTGCTCTTCTTAGAAAGAGAAAATGGCTGAAACGAAAGCCCTTACCCTGTTTGTGTATTTACAGGTGCTGCTGTGCCCACAGAGCTCATGCGCCGAAGCACACCACCATCAGAATGAGAACAGCGCTCCCTTTTAGGCTACACTCCTGCCACGTATGCAGGGAGTGAAGCAGCTGAGAGATCTTGAAAGGGCTGTTTATTTCCTACTAGATTCCCAGGGACATCAACCAGGAGGGGGCCAGCTCAACAATCAAAACCTCCAATTTGCTCCCTGCCCCTCTTTCCAGGCTTATCCAGCTTCAGAAGTGTTGCGTTCATTCCGTAGATTCAGGGACACATGGTGCCTCTCTCTCTCATACACACACACACACACACACACACACACAGACACACACACAAAGGTTCTTGAGTTAAGGCACCAAGTCTGGCCTGCGCGGCCTTGCAAGTCCTTGCCCATAGGCCATGGCCCTGGCCCACGGCTGAGCCCATGTGTTTACATAGACGGGTAAGTGCAGTGTTAGGAGTCTCTTCACAAATGAGGGACAACATTGATGGCTCTGTGCTCTGCCCAGTCTTCCTGTCCTCTGGGATGGGACCTCCTTTCTCCTTGTCAGTTGCCCAGACACCTCCATCCCCTCTCCCTAGCTGGGGTGGGACCAGGTCCGCCATACTTCAGGCCGGTGCTGGGAACTTTGGACCTGGCTTCTGACATCACGAATGTGCCCTTCTAAGTGTGGCAGGGGGCTATTTTGGGACCTTAAAGAGGATCAAGTCCCCACCTCAGAAGGGCAAAGATGGCCATTCAGGCCAGGATGGAGGGTAAGGTTTCTTTTTGTGCTTTTAAAACACAATCATGTGTAACAGGAAGAGAGCTGACCTTTTCCTTTCGAGTTCTCTTCCACCTCACTCCAGTCTGCAGACTGGAGTGAGTGTGGAGGGGAAAAGGGTCTTTCGGATTGTGCCATAGAATGGGAAGTTGCTTCAGCGCCCCTTCACCTGGCCCTACCCGAGCTGGCTAGAGCACATTTATGTCGGCACCCACTTAGTGGGTGGGGCAGAGGTGGGGACGTCCTTGGGATACACGATGTGGTTGTGATGGAGGGTTAAAGGCCTGCATGAAGGCAGAGGTTAGGGCTATGGGGTTCCTGGGTCCTGAGCTGGGTCAGGATGCCCAGACGAAGTAGGCGACCTCGTCCAGGTCGACGGGGTAATCGGTGAGCAGCACTGGGGTTTTGTCAAAAAGCTCGCCCTTGTAGCTGCGCCACTTGCCTGCAGGCAGGTAGACGTCTCGCTCCTGCTTGCCGGGCTCCAGGACCGGCGCCACCAGCAGCGTGTCTCCAATAAGGAACTGCGAGTCGATACGGTGTGCCGTCTCGTCACCGGGCGCAATCCACCAGAGGGGGCGCACGATGGGGTCGCCTGTGTCAGTGACCTCACCAGCCAGCTCCAGCAAGAGCGGCGCTACGAGCGAGGCCCTCAGTGCGGCAAACTTGTGCGCGATAGCCACCACTTCGGCATCATATTGCCAGGGTGGGACCGAGAACTGCATAGCGGGCATGAAGGCGGCCACCTCCAGCCAGCGCACGTAGAGCTCGCGCTCGGGCACCTCGCCCCCGCCCGCTGTGCGCTCAGACACTGCGTTGCCACCCACCATATCGGGCAGGATGAATGGGTAGCCCAGCATGCTGACAGTGAGCACGGCGGGGATGAGTGAGCGCAGCCCCAGATCATAGCCCCACACCGAGTCGCGGTCCACTAGGCGGAAGAAGCATGAGATGTTCTGTGACTGGTAGCCCACGCGGACCTCCGCCAGGGAGAAGAAGGGCAGGGCCATTTCAGTGTAGCGGCGGCTCCATATGCTGGGGTCGGACAGCGGCCTGTAGGTGCTGAAGTCCCGGGGCAAATAGCTGACTTCGCCTGCGTCAAATTTGAAGGAGGCCACAGCGTAGCGCGAGCGCAGCCGCCGCAGGTGCCCCTGGAACCAGTCTCGAGCCTCCGGGCGTGTGAAGTCGAGCACCGCGCCGATGCCGTTCCACCAGCGCACGAGCGCGGGCAGCCGGCCGGTGGGTTCGCGCACGAACAGCTCGCGTTCCACTCCCTCACCAAAGCACGATGAGTTGTAGTTGATAAACGGGTGAACCCAGAGCGTGACGCGGAAGCCGGCATCACGCAGACGGCGGAACATGTCGCTGGCATTGGGGAACTTGGTCTCGTCGAAGTCGAAGTCTCCATAGGCAGGTGTGTACATGTCATCTATTTCCAAGTGGCTGCTGTTGAATCGGTGCTGGCGGATCTGCTGGGCGAAACGCTGCACTTTGTCCTGGTCCACGGCACGCCCGTAGAGCACCCACGTGGACCAGATGGGGTCCCGGAAGGCCTCGGGTGCTGGCACCCTCGAGGGCTTGTTGAAATAGCGCCGCACCATGTATTTGTGGATGGAAGTGACGTCGGAGCCGACACACACGCGGTAGCTGAGCTCCGGCGCGGCAGGGCGGCCCGCAGGTGGCTTGTAGGGCGTGTTGTGGTAGCGTGCCTGCAGCCGCAGCGAGCGCTCCGTGCCGTTCCAGCCCAGGTGGAAGGGCACGGAGTCGTTGACCTTGATGGCAGCTGCACGCGATGACAGCCAGTAGCGCTCGAGGATGCCTCCGAATGCGGCGCCGGAGGAGTAGACATCGCTGGTGACGAAGGGCTGAGGCTCCTGCTGGCCGTCCAGGCGGATGGGCCAGTGCTGGGTCCTCATCTCGGCACCACCGTACCAGTGTGCCGCCGCATCGCCCAGGAACATAGTGTGTTCCACCTCGCGCCCCGGAGCCGCCTCCTCCCAGCGCACGCGGTAGCACATGACCGTATCCTTGGGCCTCACAGTCTGGATGAAGAAATGCAGGGGGCGCCCATCGGCTGTGCGAGAACAACCGAGGACCGCGCCGTCGCGGCTGCAGGAGTCGAGGTCCAGCGCGCCTGAGCGGAAGGCCAGGCGGAAGACCTGCTCGCCCTTCTGGTTGCGGATGGAGAAGCCGCCTCGGTTGAGGTCCAGCAGCTCCGCGCGCAGGCGTTCCGCTTTGCGTAGAGAGGCGCTGTAGTAGCACCAGGCCACCACTGCGGCCAACACCAGCAGCAGCCCCAGGACCGCGGAGCCGAGGAGCGGTTTCAGCTCTTTGGAGGGCTTGGGCTTGGCCGGCGAGAAGTTATCAGGCAAGAAGGTGTACATAGCTGCAGCTGGGATGACCTTGGGGCTCTTACGGTTTGCGTGGCTCCCAGGGCGGCGGCGGGGGTAGGCTTGGCTCTCCTCCTGAGGGTTCTGGGGCATGAGCCCCCAGTTAGGGAAGGAGTGGGCAGTGGGACCACCCGACAAAGCACATCTGAACCTGGACTGCCTGACTCTGGAAGGGGAAGAGAGAAGTAGAACTGAGCTTTCTCATTCCACAGTATTTCCCTTTGCTGCATCAGAAAGAGGAAGTGTATATTTGGGGAAGGTTGTATTCTGGGATATAAGGTCTGGGACATAAAGGCTTGACCCTTACCAGGACCATCTGTATGTGTCTAAACCACTCTTTTTTTTTTTTTTTTAAATTAACATATAATGTATTATTTGTTTCAGGGGTACAGGTCTGTGATTCAACAGTCTTACACAATTCACAGCGCTCACCATAGCACATACCCTCCCCTCTAAACCACTCTTTCTCATGAGTGCCAGTTTTTGCCAAAATTAGTCAGGACTCTGGTTGGGGAGGGGCAGATGGCATGCATCCCCATTTTCCTGGTGGAGAAACAACCCAGACAGGGTCAGGGAGCTGTCTAGGATCACAGAATTAGCCAGGCTTCCTTGGATCATACATGGGGGCAGTTCAGGCTGAGGAGCAGGCGAGGGGTCTGGAGAAGGCCATGGTGGGAGAGGGAAGATAATCCAGCCAGCTCTTTAAGATCTTTAACAGGGCAGTAGGCTGGTTTTCCTGTCCCCACGGGGGGAGAGGAGAGAGGAAGGGGGAACATCTCAGGCATGGAATTTAATCTTGAGTCAAAAGCCAGATTAAATCTGGAGATTAGAGAAGATACCCAAAGCCAGACGCAGTCATGGGCCTGGTTTGGAGAGAGGCAGGGTTGGGTTTGTACATTAGGGCTGGTGTAAAAAGTCTAGCATGGTGGCCATGGTGACTTCTCAGGTCACCCTCTCTTTGCTCTCAAACTCGACCCTGTTCTCAGCAATTGATCACCAAGTCCATTTCCCCACCAACCTTCCTGCTCTCCTCCTGGCAACACATTTGTGGCCAGCTACCTCCTGGCTTTGTCTCCACTATGCACCCACTCTCCTCTGCCCCTGCCCTACTTTGGGCACTGTCATTTCTCCCATGTATCATTGCAGTACTTCCCCAATAGGCCTCCCTGCTTCCACCTTCTTTTTCCCCAATGCTCACAGCAACCATGGCGATCTTTTTAAAGCACTTTATGAGACAGTATCTCTTCCTACTTTAGAGCATGACCCCCAGGTTTAAGTTCAGAAGTATAAGCTTTGCAATTGAGGGTCAAGGCATGATGTGGTCTCATCTGCTTTTCTGATTCCATTTCCAGCCAGGCCTATCCTATGATCACCAAGCTCATTCCTTCCCTAACCTAAATCCTTCAGCCATCTGCTCTATGAACTTTCACCTACCCACACTGAACCAATGTCTCTCCCCCACCTATCAGCTCTCCAAGGAGTGGACACCCCCTACTGCACACATAGACTCTCATATACTGTATGTTAAACATATGACTGCAGAAAAAAACCCATAGACTTGGCGGGGGGGTGGCGGTGTGTGTCCCAATCTGCTGCCCAAGGCCACTGACCATATCTCAGCCCTCAGGGCAGAGTTCAACAAAGAAATAGCACCAGCCAGGTGCACACACAGACATACATGCTGCCAGCTAGCCAGCTGCCCATCTGTTCCAGCTGGGAGGAAGGAGAGAGGGAGACTGGCAAACAGTAATTAGCCTCCTCCCAGATGCCAGTGTCTGTCTCTAAGTCCTCAGCTACTCCCAAGGAGATGCCAGAACTGCTCAGGGTCCTCACCTCCCCCACCTCTCCCACGAAGAGACTATCATCAAGAATGACAGGTGCAGGGTGCCTGGGTGGCTCAGTTGGTTAAGCGTTTGCCTTCAGCTCAGGTCATGATCCCAGGGTCTTGGGATCGAGTCCCACATTGGACTCCTTGCTCAGTGGGGAGTCTGCTTCTCCCTCTTCCCCTCCCCTCTGCTCATGATCTCTCTCTCACTCTCTCTCAAATAAATAAATAATCTTAAAAAAAAAAAAAAAAAGAATGACAGGTGCAGACCAGAATTTTTATCTCAGATATCAATATACAGCTCACTACAATGCCTCCCCCCTCCAAGGACGTGTTGTCTTAGGGCCTCATTCTCTGTGCTCCCTCCCCCTAAATCCCTAAGCTGGTCAGTTCCAGCTGGTCTGAAACAGCCTCTTACTCCCTGCCTCTCATCCCATACAACTTAGCTTTCAAAACCCCCACCCCTCTATTGCATCCCCTACCTGTGGGTACAGGTTAGAAAAGCCCTCCTGCAGAATGCACACAGTAGCTTTTAGCTGACGCCCTCAAGCTCAGCAGAACCCAAATGTGGCCTTAGGTGGTCCAGGCCAGACTTGCTGTATATTCATATTGATTCATTCAGGACAACCAAGGCCCCATCCTGGGCACTGAGGGAATAAGGGGTAAGGGTCCATATCTGAAGAGGACAGAGAACCCCTCATCCTCAAAACTTTCATATTAAGTCAGCCCATCTCATGACACTGGAGGCATGGAGAGGCCACCAAGATGACCTCAAAAGCCATTTCCAATAGGTTCTGAGAATCTTAATGTTCTAGGATTCCAAGGTTTTTTGGTGAAGGACAGGGGCCCACAGTCTTGGGCGCCCACTCCATGCAGGCCCTGTGCTGGTCTCTCAAATGCCACCACAGCGTCCAACCCTAACAATAATACTGAACAAGAGGCATAGCTGTAGTGCCCATTCTGCAGTCGAAGAAACTTGCCCAAACAGAAAAAGGAACTTGTTTGAAGTTACTAGGTGGCAAGGTTGCCTAAATCAAAAATCCCAGCTTAACCCTCCACAGCATAATTTTTAGGAGATGAGAGATAAATGGTCTGACTGGCAGTCTGAATGCAGCAGAGGAAAGGAGCTTTGTGAGTCAGAGGGTGGGACAGGCTCCCCATCAGGTGGGTGTGTGCATACTGAAGCCTATCTTCTCAAGGGCTGGTGCTGCTGCTTGCTCCAGAAAGGCTCCTTGGGGTGGGAAAAGGGCAATTTTAATGGTATCTGGGACCGGGGCTGTGGAGGAGGAACTGGTTCCTGTGTTAACAGCGCTAGAGACCCCTGTAATCTGCCGCCTCCGTCATCTGGCTAACCACAGGTTAATGCCGGCAGGTGGGGTCTGCCCTAGCCAAACCTTTCCCCACTTGACACTCAACCTCGGTCTTGGCTGCCAGCCCCTAGCCGGATCTGAGGGGGAGGGCCCGGCCCGGCCCCAAAGCGGGGAGGCCATGCCAAGCTGAGTCGTTTGTCGAACATAATTCCAAGGAGGGGGGGAATGTCAAAGGCAACTCGATCCAGCCCATCTCCCTGCCCTCCCCAAGGACGAGATCAGAGGGGATCGAGTGACTGCGCCTACAGCTTGGAATACTCCACCCCCACCCCAGCGCTACAGCTACAATGTCCGAAGGGACAGACTGAGGTCAAAGGGCCGGCCGCCCTCTGGGAACCGCGGCTTGAGGAGGGGCCCAGGTGTCCAGCCTCGGACCCCCTACTCATCAGTAGGAGCGAAAGTTCAGGAAGTGTGTTTCCTCAGCAACCCCCCAAGGTCCTCCCCCTGGGCTCACTCACGGCAGTGACCCCAGAAGTGGGGGTGAAGGGAGGCTCCCGAAGATTCCCTCCGAGCTAGCCGGAGTTGGGCTGCCACAGCGCGGCGCGGGGCGCTGCCTGGCTGGGAACAGCTGAGGCCCTCCTCGGGACCCGCCCCCTTGCTGCTCGGCCACGCCCCGGTCGTTCGGTCTCGCTTCGGGCCTCGGGGTCCAGCCCCGCCCCTGGCGCTCGAGCCCTCCTCCCACATTGTCACGCGGACTTGAGGTCCCACCCCTTAGCCCCCACCTTTCTCCCACTGCTCTGTGCCCACCTCCGGGCAACTCTGGCAGGCCACCCCAGTGTCTCCTGGCTCCGCCCCCTGCCTGCAGGCCCGCCCCCGCTGGGCCGTTGCTTACTGCATGCTAGCGGGGCTCTGCCCTAGGCCTTCTGGGACGTGTAGTTCTGGAGAAAGGAGCAATTGTAGAGTGTAGGGGTTCTCGCACCTCTAGGCTAAATTTGGGATGTGTATGAGGAGGAGAGAGCGGCAGGGTAAAGTGGGTAGGGTTGGCTACTGGGATTCCTTTCCCTCCAGATTTGGGCAGGTGGAGGCCATCTTGGTATAATGCTCTCATTAGCTCTTCATGTGGAAAAAGTTTCCCATATGGAAAAAGTTCTCTCATATAGAAAAAGGGTAGCGGAGTTCTGGGCGGATCACAGAGGAGGCTCAGTGCAGGGTGGATCCAATCAAAGACCCCACAGAAGGAGCCTAGTTCCACCAGACAGGAGGCCCAAGTTGTCGGTTCCTACCGGACCAGACCAGTAGTATCTGAGGTTGGGGACCTCAGTATTTTGCAATGCCCCCTCTGATCTCCCCCTGCAACACACACCCCATGGTGACACCATTAGAAATGCCCGTGCTGTGAGGTGGCAAATGTGCCCCACCATACCCCTGCTCCGTCCGAGGAGGAGTTGGGCGCAAAAATACTAAAAATCCCAGAGATTCCAGAACACCTCACCTCTTATGTCTGGAGGGACAGAGAAAGAGGGCTTTGCTTTGTAATTTGAGTTTCTTAGTCATGAAACCCTCCAAAATTATGTTTTAGACTCTTGAACTTGGGTAAGGGAGGGCAGCAAGGATGTCTGAACATAGACTTTTTCAGGGCTGTGATGGAGACTATGGGAGCAGAGATCAAGAACTTTGGGGACAGGGACAGGTCTCTGCAGAATGGAAGACTCTGCGTCTACTGAGATGGGGGGTGAGGGAACATCTAGGTTTGGGGGATACTGAACAAATGTCAGCTGGAGGGTCCTCTTGGGGTGGCCCTGCATGGCTAGGTAGACCCATTAGTTTGGGTGGAGGGAGGACACCAACCATTGTTATGTGTCAGGAGGGCACTCAGGGCCACCCAAGGGAAGTACTGAGATATGAGGGCAAGAAGGGCTCAGGGCAGGATGACTAAGAAAATGCACCTCAGTTGAAGGGGCTTCGCAGGGGCCTGAGTGACTGGCTCCTCACTGCCAGATCCTGTGGGGGTAAGGACTCAGGAGGCAGCCTTTGGGGTGAAGAGTTTATTTACTGCTCAGCCCCCTTGGCCCTGCCAGCCTGGGGTCTACCAGCAGTAGCAGTCAGGATAGGTTTCAGACACAAACTCAGGGTGGACGACATAGTTGTTTCTCTGGGGGCCACCGGTCTTCTTGAAGTGACTTGTGTCCCATCTGTGGGGAGAAATGGGTCAGCCCTTTTGGACCCTCATAGGTCTGATTCCAATTCTCAATGCTAACAGTATCCCAACATTTTGCCCCTAATATTGACCCCATGCTCCAACACTGACCTCCTAAGACCTCAGGTTCTACTGTTAAATTTCTGATTCCCAATACTGGCTCCATAACATTAATTTCTTCTCCTCTACTTCAAGCCCTGAACCTAATGCCCTGATCTCTTGACTCTGGGCCCCACTGCCAACCTGTAACCCTTGGAGGTCAGCCTCAACGCCCTCTCATGGAGGGTGCTCCAGTCCCTTGCCAGCTTGGACGACCCCATGACACTAGCGCCCCCTGGTGGCATTTTCTACTCAGTGCATCGCAGCGGACAGTTCCCGCCCCAACTCGTCCCCGCGTTCCCCGCTGCGCCAAACGCCATTTGCGCGGGACTTACCTAAGGTTCGGACAAGGGTTGTATGACGGCGGGGGAGTTATAACAGCACATTGCATTCCGGGCCGGTGCTCGTAGGGCAATACACTCCTGGAGGAGGAAGTGGTGGGCAGGGAGAGGTCGGGCCTCAAAACCCAGACTAGGGCTCTGAGCGGCGCTCTTCCCCTCGGGCCTCTTGGCCCTTCAAGACCCCATCGAAGCTTCCCCTCTGGGAAGATACCTGAAAGTCCCTATCCTCGTTAGGCCTGGTTTCCGCTGCCCAGGCTGGGCTGTGGGAGTACGCTGGATTGTGTGTGTGTGGGGGGGGGCGGGCTCCAGTCGTTGAAGAGCTGGGAGCCCCCAGGTCCTCTCCATTGGAGGGCAATTATTCCAGCACTAACGACATTTCTAAGGCTCAGGCACTTTCTCGCTCCCCCCTGCCCTTGTGACGGATGAGACTCTGCCTCGCACAATTAATCAGACTTTCTGCCGGGGAAGGGCGGGGGGAATCACCGTGGGGTAGGGGCAGGATCTAGGGGACCCCCCCCCCCCCCCCGCCACCTTCCTCCACAAGCTCTCTAGACCGACGCGGACTTTGGAGTTCTCCCGGGCTTGGCCCGCCTTGACTGCCACCTGGTGCAGGGGGAAGGTTGCGCCGCAGTCTGGGTTGTAGCTGAGCGCTTGGGCCTCAGTTTCCTCAGCAGTAACACGCTAGGCTGTCTACCTTCAGAGGTGGTGTGGGGCTCTAAAGCCAGGACCCCTCTGGTAATACGGTTACCATTTCCTTGCTCACATAACACCCGGCAATGACCCTGCCCATTATCGACGGTGACCTGAGACCCAGGAACTGAAGCCGCTTTTTTGAGGACACCTGGCACTCCAGAGGCTAGAACCTGCGTCTCTAGGGCCGGGTATCCAGGTAGGGAACCAGGTGTGGGAAAGGGATGTGACTGGTGTGTGGGGTGTCTTCCTCAAAACAAACAAACAAACAAACAAAAACCAAAAACCAAAAAAAAACCCCACCTTCTGGCGGGGCCTCCAGAGCTAGGTTGACCTTGAGCCCAGTTCGGGACGGAGAGGGTCGGGAACCTGGGGGAATCTTAATGCAGGTTCTCCGGTCTCAGCCGTCAGCTCAGGCCCTGGGGCCGGAGGGCGGGAGAGGACAGGGCCCAGTAAGGGGATAGAGGCGGCGGGCGCCGGGGTAGGGTCTGGCATAGAGGCAGAGCAGAGCTGGAACTGGTGAGGGATGGGGCGCGCACAGCTGGGGTGAGGCTGGACTCGCGGGGGTGGGGTGGGGTGGGATGGGGGGGCTTGTTGGGGGCGGGGCCTGCCTAAGGCGGGAGCGGCCCTGCGAACCTTACAGTCGGTTCCTCTTTGCACAAAGGCCGGAAGCGGCGTTCCGTGCAGGGTGCTCCGGTGACGTAGTAGTCCATCCCACGTAGACAGTAGTGGCGGCCGGAGCAAGGGCTTTCATAACCCTGGAAGGGCAGGCGGCCGGGCAGAGGATCCACGCACCCGCATCGGGACGTGATGTGCGGCAGCGGCTGGTTCCGTGACAGTGAGTTCAACATGTTCACCACCACCTCGCGCTCTGCTCCCGCGGACCCAAGCCAGGGAGACCCGGATACAGAGTTACAGGAAAGGGAAAGGACAGGGTCAGAGATAGGAAGAGATGGAAACAAAAACAGGGACAGATAGAGGAGACAGGGTCACAGCCCCATCTTTGGCTTCTGCCGCATCCCCCAGGTCCCATCCCATCGTCCTTCTGGTCTACCCCACTACTGCCCCCACCAACTGTTACCATAGGCGTTGAGTCGTTCCGGCTTAGGAGGGCACTGCAAAGGCATTCCTCGAACAGCTGTCTCCATTCCGGCCTCCTGAAAGTGGCACACATGCTACCTCAAACTCTGACCCGGAAGAGTTCCTCCTTTTGGGGGTCTTCCCTGAACACCCAGACCAGTCCCAGGCCGTGTCTTCTCCCGCCTTCCAGATGCTCCCCTACTCTCCCAGCCTCGGAGTGTTTAGGGTTGTCACCGGGCAACGCAACGCGGTTACTCCGCCTCTGGGGTCGGGGGAGGGGGGATAGGAAGGAAAGGAAATGGAGCTATAGGTGGATGGGGTCTGGACCTAGGCCTCAGGCACCCCTGCCTCAGCGTTTGCCTTTGATTTTACTTCTCTTTGTCTAGCTGACTCTGTGTAGTTATGTCTTGGAGTGTCTCTAACTGGGGAGAGGTAGTGTCAATATTATAATATTGCCTTCCCATCAGAATCACCTGGAGGACTTGTGAAAAAATCCTGATTCTTGAAGTTCTGATTCAAAAGGGTTCAGTCAACCCGAGGTCAGCCATCAGCTACAGTTAAGAACCTCTGCTCTGGCCTCCCATCCTCTCAAATTTCCTCTTTCCTCTGGCCTGGGCCTGCAGCTGGGCTCCTTCCTATCTCCTTGGAAGACTCTCCTATTATCTATCTGTGCTGCAACTGGGTGGCCTTGCTTTCCCTTCTCTTGTCCTTGCTCACATCACAAAGGAGGGAGAGTGGAGCAGGTAGGCTCAACCTATCATTAGCCAGACCATGTGGGAAGGGGCCAGGTGGCAAGCTTCAGGAAGGTAGCAAGTCAGGGAGTGCACACTCACTGTGTCCCCACAGAGCCCAGCCAGAGATTGGGATCCGGGGGATCTGGGAGCTGTTCACACAGCTCCACTCCTGGGCTCCCCTGTCTCCTAGAAAATACAAACCCTAGTTTCACACTTGAGAAAGAGCCCTGGAGCATTGTTGATGGGAAAGGGATGAGGAACTAATGGTGAAATATCAGTCACTGTGGTTTAGCAGTGGAGGGAAATGTGTGTCCCAGACCCCAGGTGTCTGGTCACAGTAGATACCTTAGGTAGCCGGGGAAGGCATGCGGTATATTTGTTCCAGCCGGTGCAGTTGTAAGGTCCCATCCTCCATGTGTTATACCGGTCACCACAGAGGTAGTATGGGGTCCATTTGTCTATTTGATCATAGGGGTGGAAACACAAAACATTGTTACTCCTTATTCTACCCCAGGATCTGCGTCCCCCTAGATGTTTCTCCTCTGATCCCCAGCACAAAGCTGGACTCTTACTAATATCCCTCAGGCCAGTCAAGCCCAGCCTGGCCCCAGATTTACACACTGAGATGCAGCCCATTTCTCACCTAGGGCAAGTTTCTGAGTGGGGTCTGGATCCTTTGAGCCCATCACTTTGCAACCTGGGACCACCTTCTCTGAATCAGCCTACCTGAAAATGGATCCTCTTCCTCTTTCCTCCCTCTCATTGTCCACATCCAGGGTCCAAAGTTTGCTTATTCTGCCTCCTTAAAATCACTTGAATCTATCCCCTCTTCTCATCCCCCATGATCTCACCGCTGTATCTCGGCAGTGCCGTAACGAGGAGACAATATCGTGTCATGGTTAATAGAATGGACTTCACAGACATTTGGGATTCAAATCTCAGCTCTGCCAAATAGCTCTGTATGATCTTGACTGAATTAATTTCACTGTGTCTTAATCTCCTCAATTTTAAAATGGGGGTAATAGTATTATCTACCTCATAAATTGTTGTGAGATTTAAATGAGTTAATACATGTAAAACACTTAGAACAATGCCTGGCACATAGAAAACTATTACTACTATTGGCCTACTAACCTCCCTACCCCCTTTTGAAATTCTACAATCCAATCTCTACATAGATTTTCACAAATGAAAATCTGACCAAGACACTTCCTTACTTAAAATCCTCCAAAGCCTCACCCACCCAGTCATCTAAGTCTGTCCTAAAGACCCTCCATGATCTACTACCCTAACAGTCTGAAAGAACACATGTGCAAGACACCAGGAAAGGAGGTCTGGGAGCCCTAGAGGAAGAGCAGGTGTATATATGTGTGGGGCAGGGTGTTGGGATTTGGAGTTCTGGATTGGTGAGTTGGACATATTAAGTTTGAGGTGTTTGGGGACATTCAGGTAAAGTTGACCATAATCAGATGGAGAGTGGAATTCTAGTGAGAGGTCAAGGGTAGAAATAAAGACTTAGAGTTGTTGGTTAAGACACTGGTTAGATAAAATGGTCTCAGGAGAAGAATAAGGAGAGAAAGGAGAGAAGAGAGCTCAGATTAGCACCCTGAGGAACCCCACATTTCCAGAATGGGGGAAAAAGAGACCTAGGAAATTGAGGCATCAGAGAAGCTGAGGAAGGAAGGAGTATCAAGAAATAGAGGGTGCCTGAGTGGTTCAGTCGGTTAAGCGTCTGCCTTCAGCTCAGGTCATGATCCCGGAGTCCCAGGATGGAGTCCCACGTTGGGCTCCCTGCTCAGTGGGGAGTCTGCTTCTCCCTCTGCCCTTCACCCCTCTGTTGCTTTGTTGCTCTGTTGCTCTCTCTCCCAAATAAATAAATAAAATCTTAAAAAAAAAAGGAGTGGTCAGAGCGTGAAATGCATAATGTAGGTCTCATTGATTGAAGAGTCCCTTGGATGCGGTAATTAGAACTACACAAGAGCAGTTTTAATGTTTGAATGTAGGAGATACAGACTCCCAATTTCAATTGGATAAATATTTATCATCAATTAATTCAATAAACACTTATGAGGCCTGGTTATACTAGATGGAGGGGCACAGCTG
This sequence comes from Halichoerus grypus, assembly GCF_964656455.1. Classification (NCBI taxonomy): domain Eukaryota; kingdom Metazoa; phylum Chordata; class Mammalia; order Carnivora; family Phocidae; genus Halichoerus; species Halichoerus grypus. Next base: position 57,772,589 of record NC_135725.1, read on the forward strand.
TGAATAAGAAAAGACTCTGCTCTTTTGGAATGTACAGTGAGGACATCACAAACACCTAACCAAATGGGAAAGATAATTTCTCATAAGGTGTAACAAGGACTGAGGAAGTAGAGACTGTGAGTATAGACTATGTTTCTAAGAATCTTGGCTGTGAAGGGGAGGAGCAAGAGAGAATTTTTAGGCAGGAAGGGGTTAGAAAAGGCTTCCAGGTCAAGGGGAAAGAGGTGTGGTGGGGCAGAGAGATGCAGGTGAGATGGAGAAACTGATGGAACAGGGTCGCTAAGAAGATGGGAAAAGATGCCCCTGGAATATACCTGGAGGGATTTGTTTGGAAGAGGTTAATACTCCCTCCATCTCTTTAGGGATAGGACCCAGGCCTCTTCCAGTTCTTTGGCACGAATAGGAAACTCCCAAAAGGCAGGGCCTGGATCTCCTCCTTCAGGGTCAGGGTTAGGGTCAGGTCAGGTGGTTGGGAGTCAAGCTGGACTGGAGATGATTGGAGAAGCCCAGATTATGGGTGGGGATAAAGTTGATATGGGATCAGAGTGGAGGTCAGGACTCAAGTTGGGCTCAGGTTAAGGGTCACTGTTGAAGTCTCTGAGTGGGGTCATTGTTGGGTAGGTAAGGGGTGAGGTCCTACCTTCCTCTTGACAGAGCCAGTATTTCTCAGGAAAGTAGGGGTGGCCTGGTATGGAACCCTTATAGCTGTAGTCCTGCATGGCACATTTGACCATCTTCTGCAGGGCTTCAGGATCCACGTGGTGCTGCATGGTCTGAGTCAGGCCCTGGGCAAGGGGAGAGGAGAGGAGAGGAAATGACTAAGTGCATAAAGGCCCCAGCTTTGGTGTCCTGCTGGACTCAGATCCAGTCCCTATTGAGAAAGTCAGCCCAATTGGGTGTCCTCCCTATGCCAGAGGGATCCCCATGCCAGTCTTGACCCCCTCTGCATAGTTTTTTGTTTGAATCACACTTTCTTCCTTTCTTTCTATCCAAGGCTAGGGCTTGGAGCCAGGCATTTGTCCTCAGAGTGCTTTTCTGATGTTCTCATTTCTGTCCTTTCCTTGACTGGGAGCTCTTTAAGGGCAGAGCTGGGTGTTCCTGTTTCCTTGCAGACTGTGTGCTATCTGGGAGCATGGCCTGGGTCTCCCCAAACAGACCAACAGTCCCCTGGTATAACCTGGAGCCTCAGGAAAGCCTGGCTGCCCTGGGAGCCAGCTGCCTTATGCAGGTGTTTTAGAAGGGAGCGCTCTCTGGGAATTTGGCACCTTGAAGGAGATGAAGGATGGGGCTGGAGGGACACCTAATTTAAAATCTCATTCCTGAGGGTGCCTGGGTGGCTCAGTCATTGGGCGTCTGCCTTCGGCTCAGGTCATGGTTCCAGAGTCCTGGGATCGAGGCCCGTGTGGGCTCAGCGGGGAGCCTGCTTCTCCCTCCCCCTCTGCCTGCAGCTCTCCCTGCTTGTGCTCACTCTCTCTCTCTGTGTCAAATAAATAAATAAAATCTTAAAAAAAAAGGAAAAATAAATAAATGAGAGGATTTAAAAAAATCTGATTCCCTGACTCCAACCTGACCCTGATTCTACTGTGGCTCTGATCTTGGCACCAATATCACACTTGACTCTGACACTCACTTTTCTTATCCTACCCTGACCTTTTTCCTGATCTTGGTTCAGGCCCTGGGTTCCTCTGCTTCTTGGGGTTTACCTTGTCTTATCTCCTTCAATCCCTTATTGGGCTAGATCTGTGGAATTCCTGATTAAGACCTACCTCTGGATCTCCCTTGTCCTCAGCTGAGGGCAGAAGGAATGCCAGGTTAGTTGTAAACCAACAGATCTCTGCAAGCAGCTGGTGTAAAAAGGCAGCTGGGTCACAGGGGTGGGACACCCAGCGAAGTCAGAGACTAGAAGGGACTTCCTCACAGTGGACAGCAAGGTGCTGGGATGGTGACACAGCTACCCTCATTTCCCCCTTATGATCTAAAGAGCAAAGGCTTCTCTTGGCCAAGATGAGACCTGGTGCTCCTACTGCCCTGAGAGCCACTCAGCTGAGGGCTTTACTGGATCTCTGTGCCCAGCCGAGGTTTTGTTTTGTGGGCAGATCCTGCACAGTCATACTCCATATAGGTGAAAGAGCCACATGACTTGGCATTCCCTTGACCTTTACACATAGACACACACACACACACACACACACACACCCAGTCATTTAGGAGAACTCATAGACGTCATCAATTTTCCCCTTAGAGGCTTTCCTCAGATGTCTGTATCTTTGATTGTCAGCTCATGGTTATGAGTAGGAGACTAAAAAAGCTTAGTGGAGGCTCTGAGCTGTGTATGGGTGGGCTTCGTCAACCAAGAGCATCATTGTAGGATGGTCTGGCTAAACCTATTTTTGTCAAATTCTGTCAGTATCTGTAGATCTTCCCTCTTGGGCTGATCAGATTCTTCAGAAGACACTCTCAATCTTTGGCCTCCGGGTAGTGGCCTGGCTACCAGTGTTCTGAGAATCTAGTGGAGAAGAGGATTGCGGGGGTGGGGGGGGGCTGGCATTCAGTATGTGGAGGTTCACCTGTATTTAGCATGGTACCCTGCCCTCAACTGGGCCTGGTATCCCCAGTCCTGAGATCCTTGCCAAAAAATTAGCCTTCTGATTTTTGCAGAGATGGGACGGGCAGTCACCCGTGGCATGGAATAGAAGAGGGGATTAGTGGGCTTAACTGATTTTTTAAAAAATATATTTAAAAAATTATTTATTTGAGAGAGAAAGATAGAGTGTGCCCATGAGTCAGGGAGGGGTGGGAGAGGAGCAGAGGGTGAAGCAGACTCCCTTCTGAGCAGGGAGCTGGATGGGGGGCTTGATGCGATGCGGGGCTCAGTTGAGGGGCTGACTGACTGAGCCACTGAGGCGCCCCGGTTTAACTGCTTCTTAAACAGCTTTCAAATCATCCTTATTTTAGCTGCAGTCCTGTCCTATCTTCAGTTCCAGAGAAGCCTAGTATTACCAATTCCTGAGCCTTTTTGAAAATTCTGCAGTTTTAGTTGAATTATGTCTTGTGTTTCCCACTGCTGGCTTTGGATTCAGCTTTCTCAGATCTGCTGTCAGGTACTAGTTATTGATCATACTTTCTAGCTTCTGAAATTTTGTAGCCATTGTCCTTTCTCTCTCACTAGTTTTGTGAGTTTATGTGTCAAATATCCATTTACAGGTGTTCTAGAGGGTTTCAGGAGAGAGTCAAAATACGTATGTTCAATTTCAACCCAGAAAATTAGAGTTGTATATTCTATATACTAATCTTTTGTCAATTACATGTTGCAAATATCTTCTCTCAGTTTGTGGCTTGTATCTTCATTTTCTTTATAGTGTCTTTTGATGAAAAGAAGTTCTTAATTTTAACATATATGAATTTATTAATCTCTTCTTTTATGTAGTACTTTTGTGACTTGTTTAATAAATACAACCATACTCTCAGATAATGGAGATAATGTCCTATATTTTCTTCTAAAAGCAAATAGTTTTACTTTCCATAGTTAAGTCTTTAATCTGTCAGGAGTTGCTATTGGTGTGAGTTAGGGATAAAAAAAAACTTTTCTTTTTATCCATCTGGATAACCAACTGTCCCATTGAATAGTCTATCCCTCCCCACACCGCCCCCCCGCACCAATATATAATGCTATTCCAATTCTGATATATCTTTTCCCATAGCTTTACTTTCAGTCATCTCTGTTGTGTATTGTTCCATATATATATGGCCCCATATCTGATCTGTTTCATTCTCTATCAATCAATTTGGCTATTCCTACAGTAATACTATGCTTTATAAATGTTTGTCACTCTTCTTATCTACATGCATGTTATACCTCTCCATTTATTTATTTTTTAAGCAAAGTTTTATATTATCCATACAGTTTTATACACATTGTTAGATTTCTACTTACTGTTGTTTTTTGCTAGAATGATATACGTGTGTGTGTGTGTGTGTGTGTGTGTGTGTGTGTGTATTTTATTTTTTAAAATTATGCTTCCTGGGGCACCTGGCTGCCTCAGTTGGAAGAGCATGCGACTCTTGATCTCGGGGTCATGAGTTTGAGCCCCATGTTGGGTGTAGAGAGTACTTAAAATGAATAAATAAATTAAAACTTAAAAAAAATAAAATTATGTTCCCTAAATATTTGCTGTTGAGGTAAAGAAATGTGATTGACTTTTTATCTTATATTCACCCAACTTTCTAAATTCTTATTCTAATAATTTGTAGATGCTACGTACACAACTGTATTGTCTGTGAATAATAAGTTTTTTGTATTCCTTTCTTACCCTTGTATCTTACATGATATTGTTTTCCAAAATACAACTTATCTGATATTGTTTTCTAAATTTTGGCACTTTCCTTAAATTTCACAAATTAAAAATCATAATTATTTTCCATTGACATTGGTTGCTTAAATTTAACTCACGTTTACCAATTTCTTAGCTCACCATTCCTTCTTGCATCTCAGACCTTCCTTTTGTGATCACTTTCCTTCTCCCCAAAGTATATCCTTTAGAAGTTCCTTTATTACAGGTCTGATGGTAGTAAACATTTTCATTTTGTTTGCTGTAAATGCCTTTATCTTTCTTTTGTTCTTGAAAGAAAGATACTTTGGGCGCCTGGGTGGCTCACTCAGTTGAGTGTCTGCCTTTTGCTCAGGTCGTGATCTCTAGGTCCTGGGATCCAGCCCCAGCGTTGGGTTCCCTGCTCAGTGGGGAGTCTGCTTCTCCCTCTCCCTCTGCCCCTCCTCCCTGCTCGTGCTCTCTTTCGCTCTGTCTCTCAAAAAAATAAATAAGATCTTAAAAAAAAAAAAAGGAAGACATTTAGACAACAATTTTTCTCTGTCTGTTTTTAAGGTCATCTCTTAAGCTGGTGTTGGGCAGTTCCACTGTGAGATACTGATGTGTGAAATTCCTTCTATTTATTCTATATCTATGGAGTCATTTCTTTTATTAGTTCTGGAAAATATGGAGCCTTTTTCTCTTCAGATAATGCCTGTTCTCCTTTCTGCTCTATCCTTCTGGGACTCTGAGTAGATGTGTATGAGATCTTCTCCTTCTGTCTTTCATATTGCCTAATGTTTTTTTCATATTTTTTAACCACTTGGTCTCTGTGCTGCATTCTGGGAAATGTCTTTCTCTCTTTCATTTCACTAATACTCTTTTTTTTAAAGTTTTTATTTTAATTCCAGTTAGTTAACATACAGTGTTATATTAGTTTCATTTGTACAATATAGTGATTCAACAATTCCATATATCACCCAATGCTTATCACAAGTGCACTCCTTAATCCCCATCACCTATTTCACCCATCCCCCCACCCACCTCCCCTATGGTAACCATCGGTTTGTTCTCTATAGTTAAGAATCTGTTTCTTGGTTTGTCTCTCTCTCTCTCTTTTTGTTTTAAGATTTTATTTATTTATTTATCTTTTTAAGATTTTATTTATTTGACAGAGAGAGAGAGCACAAGTAGGCAGAGTGACAGGCAGATGGAGAGGGAGAAACAGGCTCTCCGCCGATGCGGGGCTCGATCCCAATACCCCAGGATCATGACCTGAGCCGAAGGCAGCCGCTTAACAGACTGAGCCACCCAGGCGCCCCAGATTTTATTTATTTATTTGAGAGAGAGAGAGAGAGCATGAGCAGGGGAAGGGGCAGAGAGAGAGAGGGAGAAACAGACTCCCCTGCTGAGCAGGGAGCCTGACGTGGGGCTCGATCCTAGGACTCTGGGATCCTGGCCTGAGTCAAAGGCAGATGCTTAACCAACTGAGCCACCCAGGTGCCCCTTGTCCCTCTCTCTTTTTTCCCCTTTGTTCATTTGTTTTGTTTCTTAAATTCCACGTGTGTGAAATCATACGGCATTTGTCTTTCTCTGACTTATTTCATTTAGCATTATACTCTCTTGCTCCGTACATGTCATCGCAAATGGCAAGACTTCATTCTTTTTTATGGCTGAATAACATTCCATTGTATACATATACACCTCATCTTCTTTATCCCTTCATCAGTCAATGGACACTTGGCTGCTTCCATATCTTGGCTATTGTAAATAATACTGCTATGAACATAGGGCTTCATGTATCCCTTTGAATTAGGGTTTTTGTGTTCTTTAGGTAAATACCTAGTAGTGCGATTGCTGGATTGTAGGATAGCTCTATTTTTAACTTTTTGAGGAAACTCCATACTGTTTTCCAGAGTGGCTGTACCAGTTTGCATTTCCACCAACAGTGTAAGAGAGTTCCCCTTTCTCCACATCCTCACCAACACCTGGTGTTTCTTGTGTTGTTGATTTTAGCCATTCTGACAGGTGTGGGGTGATAGCTCTTTGTAGTTTTGATTTGCATTTCCCTGATGGTAAGTGATGATGAACAGCTTTTCATGTGTCTGTTGGCCATCTGTATATCTTCTTTGAAGAACTATCTGTTCATGTCTTCTGCCCATTTTATTTTATTTTAGAAAGAGAGAGAGAGAATGGAGGAGGGCAGAGGGAGAGGGAGAGAGAATCTTAAGCAGGCTCCCCACCCAGTACACAGCCTGATTCGGGACTTGATCTCATGACCCTGAGATCGTGATCTGAGCCAAAATCAAGAGTCAGACATTTAAGTGCCTGCGTGACCCGCGTGCCCCTCTTCTGCTCATTTTTAAAATTAGATTATATTTTTTGGGTGGTTGAGTTTTCTAAGTTTTTTATATATTTTGAATACTAACCCTTTATTGGATATATCATTTGCAAATATCTTCTCCCATTCCCTAGGTGGCCTTTTAGTTTTCTTGGTTGTTTCCTTTGCCATGCAGAAGCTTTTTACTTTGATGTAGACTAATAGTTTACTTTTGATTTTTTTTCCCTTGCCTCAGGAGACATATCTAGAAAAAAGTTGCTTCAGCCAATGCCAAAGAGGTTAACAATACTTGTTCTTCCAATCCATGAGCAAGGAATGTCTTTCCATTTCTTTGTGTCATCTCACTGACACTCTTAAGCTATGTCTAATCTGCCCTTTGACCCATCTACTGAGGTTTTGGTTTTAACACACATATTTTTTATTTCTAAAATTTCTATTTACTTCTTTTTTTTTACATTTGTCTGGTCTTTAAAAAATATAATCACTTGCTTGCTCATTTTGATGATTTCACTTCATTTTAAAAAAATGTGTAATAATTATTTTGTATTCTTTAACTGTTAATTCCAATATCTGAAGTCCTTGGAGGTTTTAGTCTGTTGTTTGTTATTTCTGCTGACTGTCAATATGGTGGTTTGTTTCCTTATACCTCTTATTGCAAACTCAGATTTGATTGGCCTTACTGTGAAGGATACTTGGAAACCTACATTGAGGGGTATTTTCTACTACAGAGGATACACATTCATTGTGTGTGTATGTGCGTGTGTGTGTGTGTGTGTGTGTGTGTGTGTGTGTGTGGTAGGGCAGGGAGCCAGAGATCACTAAACTTTCTGGTTCATTTTGGAGTTTAAGATTTAGTTTCTTCACCTCACTTAAAGCTTAGACTCCTACTTGTAGTGCTGATATTGGCATTCATCCTCAGGGCATCCTAAGTATACTGACCACTCACCTCTATGAGAGTCCAGAAAAAATAAAAGTAAATTTTTATGCAAGACCTAGTTGTTTTAAAGCAGGAGGGCCCTTGAGAGTTTCTAGATCAGCATACTGCCAGAAGCAGTATGCTTCCTTCTTCATTCTTAATCCCACTGCTGTCTGGCTTTCACTCCTCTCTACTCACTGAAGCTGTCTGGCCAGATTGCTAAGGATTACGACATCCAAGAGATCCATGTCTGTGTTGACATTTGGCACTGACCTTTGTCTAAAATGCTGTCTTTGTTGGTTTCTCCTTGATTGTCCTCCTATCACCCGGTCTCCTTTTATGGCTCTTCTTCCTTTACTTACCTCTTAAATAATCTGTATTCTCCAAGGTCCATCCTTGACCTCTTTCTTATTTTTCCTTGGCAATCTCATACACTCCTATGGCTTTAGCTATTGCCTGTATGTTGATGATTTCAAAATTTGTATCTGTAGCCCAACCCTTTTCCCTGTGCTTCAGATTAAGTATATCCAACTACCTACCAGATATCTCCTGTTAGTCCTCGAATATTTTTGTCCCAAAATGAACTCCCAATCTTTTTCTAATCTGCAATTCCAAATCTCAGAACTACTATTCCTCTAGTTGCCAGAGCCCTAAACCCAGGAGTCATCCTAATCTCTCCTCTCTTCTTCATACCCAGTTGGTGACCAAGATCTATTGATCTACTTCTTAAAATTCCCTCCTATTGAATGTCAAAAAGCAGGCAGGCACTCTCATATTTTTTTGGTGGGCATGTAAATTATAACCCTTATTACAGCAATTTGAAGTGTATATCAGAAGTTTTCAAAGTGTGCATATCCTTTCTCCCAACAATTTCATGTCTAGTAATTTATCCTAAGGAGATAGTTGATGTCTACAGATGTACACAAATGATTGTACTAGCAACATTTTGTAAATAACCTAAATTTCCAATAAGATTCTTTAAACATAATTTGGTACATTCATAAAATAAAATACCATAGTCATTAAAATGACATTATAGAATATTTTTACACAAAAAAATGTACCTGATATGTGGTTATATGCAAAGAGCAAGATTCAGAGTGTTAGTATACAATGTGATGCCTTTTCATAAAAAATGTTTGCTTCCTAAAATGGCATATAATAATAAATTAACAATGGTTAATTTGGGTAGTGAGATCATAGGCCTTTTTTCTTTGTGCTTCTGAGTTATCCCAATTTTCTGCATTGAGCATGTATTTTATAATTATAAACACTATTTTAAAAATTCTCCCCTATTCAAAAAATTCCCTTTTCACTGCCACAGTCTCTCCTTATCTCTCACCTACATCCTCCTTTCCTTATCCTTCACCACCTCACTGGGCTTCCTGCCCTGAGCCCCAGCCCCTCCAATCTCCTGCCACTGTGGCTCCTCTCACCATTGGGCTGGCCTCCCCCACTGTTCCAGTTCTTAATTCCTGGTGGATCCTTGTCCCGAGGCTGCCATTTCCCCTGACTCTTTTCTGTTGGAAGCCCCCTCCCTCAAGATCTCTTAGTAGACCTGCCCTTCAAGAACCAGGAATGCTCTCCCAATTTTCCAGCTCTTGTATCAGTACAACCACTGGGCAACCCTATTTTGTTCACTTGTCTGCTGAGAGCTCTTCACAGGCACAGCCTGGCTTTTCATTGTTGTATCTGCATTGTGCCTGGCACATGTAGATACTTGCCACTTGTTGGACGGTACACACAGATAAATTCCCTTGGGCAGAGTCACAAGTAGACTCACAGATCTTGTCTCCATTTTGTGAATGCTGCACAGACCCACTTGGCCACTCATCTTCAAGTACAGACATACAGACACAAGAAGACTGTGATATATATGCATGAAAACATGCCTATAGCACATTTTCTGGCATATCCCACAGGCAGCCTCAGGGCCTTTGCATTTTCTGATCACTCTGCCTAGAACCCTATTCTGTCAGCTAGCTCTTCATAGGGCTAGTTCTCTCTTATCTGTCTGGTCTCTGCTCAATGTCACCGTGAGAGAGAGGTCTTCCATGACCTCCCTATTTAAGTAGCTCTGCCTGGTTACTTTCCATTTCCATTACCCTGTTTATTTCCTATCCAGCATTTTGGATAATTTATAAAACTTGTTTATTTTTTGATAATTATTTGTCTCTCTCCACCTCCTACCCTAGTGGAGTAGGAGGGCACCATGAGGGCAGAATTTTGTACTATTTTATATATTATTATAAATTCCATGCCTAGGCAAATGAATAAAATCCATACATGCATGCGTGTGCGCACGTGCACGCACATGCACACATACATAGCTACAAATAATTACAAACACGTAATGACAACCACACACTACCAGTCATTCAGACACACATGACCATTCACTCTGGCCTGTCCACCCACCCAGCCTCTACTTACCGGCGTCACAAACTTGTTGGCTTCCCAGGCCCACAGAGGTGGGTCTTTATAGACCTCCTTGATAGAGGTAGGAGCCCTGTAGGACTCACTGTAGGTGCTGATGGGGGTCTTGGTCTTGTGGGAGAAGAGGAACATCGTGAGGTCTAGGGGATGCCGTGGTGGGCTCTACCTACCAAGGGCTCCTGTAAGACATCAGTGACCACTCCCTCTGCCAGAAAGCCCACACCTCCAGCCTGGCAGGTGCCCCTAGCTGCTGTGACCCCCTCCTATGGAGGATCTCTCAGCTGCCCTCCCTCACAACCTTCCTGCTCCTACCCCACCCTGCTTCCTCCACTAGGATGGGCACTGCCCATTATGATATCACCTGGCTCAGCCCTATCCCTGGGGAGGTGAGGAGATCCAATTCCCTTCCTACCCCCAGCCTCTTCCTGCCTCGAGCCTCTCAAAAGAGTCCAATTTCCAAGAGTTCAGAGGGTCCCTGGAGATCATCTAGGCCAAACTTCTCACTTTGATGAAGAGAAATGGAGGTTCCGAGACATCAAGTGACTTGTCGAGGGTCACGCAGCAGGTCAGTGGCAGGCCTGGCCTGGGAACCCATGAGTGGAAGCAGAGTGAAATGTGTATCCAGAGAATCAGTTCTCTCCCCTTCCCAGCCCACCTGCCTCTTGCCCACGACCCAGGTAGGGAGCTGAGGCTGGCTTGTTTGATACTTTTAATATCATTATTTGTGTTACACGATACACAACCAAGGATGATGGTCAATACTGCGATGGAAATGTTAAAAAAAAATATTATACACGGCTCATGTCTTCCACACACCTTCCTGGAAATAAATTAGTGAGCACGGAGAAACCTGGCTGGTTGGCAGCCAGAGCTGAGGGTAGAGGGAGTGTTAAGGCAGTATCTACAAGGGGGAAGGATGACGGGGAGGGGGGCAGGGGGCAAGCTAAGGCCTCAATTCCTCCCCTCCAACATCCCAGACAGGGAAGGAGGGACCCACACACTCTCCTAGACCCAGAAGGTGCTGGCTACCAGCTTCCTCCTTCTCACCACCACTTGCACACTGCCTCAGTTGGAAGCCCTTGCCTGCCAGGGAACTAGTGTGTCCTGTGGGCAGCGAGCTTTTCCCTGCTTCCTCAGGGCCAGAGAGGTCGAGCAGTGGGCCAGTCATAGAGCAAGTCAGCAGCAAAGGCAGTAGTCTAAATGAGCCCTCATGGGGGCCCTGCCCGGAAAAGAGGAGGTACCCATGTTCTAGATGGGTGAGTCAGGGAGCCCAGGGTAACGATAGCAGTGGTAGGAAGCTTGGCTGTGGGGCCCAGCTGACGGGGTGGGGATGCGGACCAGGGTGGCAGAGAGAGGTTCAGATGGGGGCCAGTATGGACCTTGCAGGCCCTGCAGGTGCCTTCTTTTACCTTGCCTTCCTTTGGTCCTTTCTCATCACCTAACCAGGGTCCCTGCACTAGATGAGGTAGGGGAGGGTGGAGGAATTGAGGGTAGAAAGCTGCACCTCAACCCTTTGGGGTTGGCAGCCTGGGGGTGTGGTGCATGGAGAGGGGCTACCCTTCCTAAGCCAGCAGCCTTATTCTGTCTTCTCACTCCGCTCCCCTCCTTTCAGCTCCCATCTCCCAGGAATGGCAGCCAGGGAGTGGGCCGTGGGGGCGTCCTCCGCACACCTGCAGCACACGAGTGATGTATCTGAGAGTGGGGACACCAGCATGTGTGGGGTGTCAGCACGGAGGAATGGGGAGTACACCCTGGTCCTGGGATATGAGGTTTGTGGGGCGTAAGACCTGAGCAGTCTTAGGCTCTCTGTGCTTTCATATTTCTTCATATGGGGGCAGGTCTCTATTGCCTAGTCCAGGGGTGGGGGGCTCGGTCACCTCCTCCCTCTCGATTTTCATCCTCAGCTTTTCTGCCCTCTCCCTCCACACCAGCACCAGCAGAAGCAGCAGTACACACACTCCGACTCACAGATGCCACAGACAGCCACACACACCACATATACCCCCCCACACATACACGTTCACAGAATACACACGTATTCCCAAATAGATCCCAAGCACACACAGGTCCCTTAGGAACTTCCCCTTTCCTTTCCACACAGACACACAACTCAGGAAGTCCCACAGGTGTATTCAAAGACACACAGAGACCTGCCTACACACCTCCACAGAAATTTCTATGAAGAAATTCCTTCAGGTTTGAAAAGACCTTAAAAGTAATTTCAGACACCACTCATTTTACAGTTGAGGAAACGAAAGCCCAGAGAAACAACACAAGTGCTTGTTGAGATCACGGAGAGTGCTAGCACGAGGGCCACGCCCCCAGCTTCTGACTCCCGGGCCAGGGCCAGGGCTCTGAGTCCCGTGCTGAGCAGCCTCTCACATCGTAACAGACCACACAGTCTTTCCCGCCATGGACACTCACATCCATGACAGAACCAGACATCTGGAGAGACAGGCCCAACACAGAGACATAGATACCCACCCTGACAGCCTCACACACACACACACACATTCTGCCAAGTTCTCCCTACCATACACATGCAACCACTCTTTTCTCCTAAGCTTGCCTCCTTGAAGATTCTTGCTGGGAAGCGGTGTCTGGGATCTTGTGCTGGAGGGAGATGGGAAGGGGGCATCTGAGGCCAGCCCTACCTCCTGCTTCCAGCCTGGGATGGAGACCAGTGAAGAAGCGTGGGGGTGGGCGGAGCTGGCAGAGAAATAGATGCATTGGCTGGGGGTGGGTGAGGACAGATCATATCACCCCAAACTGGCCTGTCTCTAAGGCCCACCTTACCCTTCTCCACAGCCCGGAGAGCAAGGAAGGGGGTGAATGGGGCAAAGAGGAAGAAGAAGGCAGTGATTTTATGGGGGGGGCAGTATCCCACCGGACAGCTTTGTCAGGCTTCTCATCTGGAGAGGAGGGTGAAACAAATAGTTAGGGCCGGCGGGGGGCGTGTGGAGGGGGCTCTGAGGTGCTAGGCCCCGCTCCCACTGCCCTGGGCCTTTCTCCCTCCCAGCCCCTTTCCTTGTCAGGCTGGGACTGGGGGGCTCATGGCTTCGCTGGGGTGGGGCCAAGCCCCTGGCTTTGTGATCCCTACCCCCACTCATTAGTGTTGGCCTCCCTGCTGTCTAGTCCTTCCTCTCCCCCACTGGACTGCAGCTTTGGGGAGGGGGGCAGGGTGCTGGGCAAGGTCCCCCAAGTAACTGAACAAACAGCCCCCACCGCTCCTCAGCCCCCGGGGTGGAGAAAGACCCGGTTTTGGTTTCTCCGGCTCCATGAACACACAGAGGTACACGTCCTACCATAGGAGGAAGCAATGACTGTTACGAGGTTGGCGGCTGTAGGGGGCACAGGGGCCGGGGGCAGGCGGACAAGCTGGGGAGGGGTTGGCCCCTGCCCTGTCCCACCTGGCCCACGGGGGGCCCTGCCCCGGGCGGCCGCAATGGCCCCTCCCGCTACTGAATGTGGCAGGCAGTGGAGGACGTGGCCTGGCAGCACATGCAGGTGGGGTTCACGGACTTGGGGGGGATGAGGTCCAGGTCCTCGTCATCAGGGATCTCGTCTAACCGGTAGCCGTCCTTCAGCAGCTGGATGTTCAAGTCTTGGTTGATCTGCTGTAGACAAAGGGGAAGGAGGTCAGGCTTGGGGCTATCCAGAGGCACCACCCACAGCCGGGTCGCATCCCCAGGCCATCTGCACCCCAGCTCAGTTCCATCGCAGGTTACCGAAATGCCAGGCTTTGCCCCTTCTTAGGCCCCAGCTTCAGTTCTGGCCTCACTTCCTTACAGATACATCCTTGAGGCCCCACCTCTCTACAAAGGGCATCCCATTCTAAGGGCAACTTCTGCCTCTATTTGGCTGGCCCCTATTTCAGGTCTAGCCCAATAAAGTGTCGCCTGGATTTCACACTCCATTCTGTTTAGGAGCCCTGTTCTAACCACAGGCTTAAGCCTTGCCCCTAAAACCGGGCTCCCCGCACTTGAGGCCAGTGTCTAAGAGCCTCCAGGTTCCATCTGACACTGTCCCATCCCAGGCCCCACCCCATTATGCCCCACCCCACGGGGCTCCACCTAGCTTTGCCCATCGCTCCTGCAGGGTGTGATTTGGTGTCGGCCCCACCCCTTTTCCTGGATGGAGGTGGTCCTGCTCAGATGCGTCTAGGGTCCTAAGGAGTGGGGCCTCACCTCAGCAGAGGAGTAGCCAGAGGAGGAATATCTGGACATGTCAAAGTCATCATCGCTGGTGGTGGAAGAAAAAAGACAGAGAAGTGATTCCCTGATATTAAATAGAAAACTCCCTGTACCCCAGCCCCTACCCCATCAGTCCAAACCTTCCCCCTCCCCCACACTTCCAAGTAAACAGCAGATCTAAATAAAAGATGGTGCTTGCTGTGCAAACGCCCAGCTTCCCCAGCCCCGCCCTTCTAAATGAATTGCCGCCTGTAACCTCCTTCTAAACAGAGCTGTTACATCCTTCACCCCCATTCTTCTCACCTTTTTTCTAGGCACAAATCCCCCTGACTTGTTGGGTTTTCCCAAAGTTCAAGTGTAGCCAGGTGCATTCCCAGCAGTCAGGCTCCTCCCTTAGAAGGAGCAGGACGGTGGACATTGCATCAGGGCCCGTTCAAGGGGCAGCAATCGCATCAGTCGTCTCAGGACAGCATCAGACTGTGCCAGTCCCCTTTTCCTCTCCCTGCTCTTTCCTACTGCCAGACAAAAGAATTCCATTCCCTGGGGGATTCATCGCTGGCGAGCTCCCGGCTGCCTGAGGAACGCCCCACATCCCAATTCTGACGATAGAGCAGGTGTGGCCACTACAGCCCACGCGTATGTTCACACAGGTTCCTGTGGCTTGCCCGGCTGCCCCAGCATCCCTGTACACACCTGTCCGTGTCAAGGGCTACCAGTGGCTTCTCATCTGGGCTCTGGTCAAGCGAGGAGTAGCCTTTATTGGGGACGACCAGCCTGGGTAGAAAATTTAGGGGATTGGATTGGCAACTGGAGCGCATAGCCTGGTGAGGAACTGGATTGGGCCCTGACCCACCACTTCCCCCTGCCCCTTGGATCCTGTTGAGACTCCCTCCTCTCAGAAAGGAGCTGGGCCTGAGGAGGGAGGGAAGAAGGAGAGGCGTAGGACCAGCAGAAATAGATGTTGACTGGCAGGGTCCAGGTGGGGTAGGGGGGCCTCTACCTTGTTCGGGCCATGACATTGTTCTTCTTGGGTTGCTGGTTGACGGGGCTACCCATGCTGCCATTCTTCAGGGAGCCCTTCCGGGCCAGCTCCCGCTGCTTCTCTGCAGGAGAACATGGGAAGGAAGCTGTGTCCTGCTCCCAGGGCCATCCTACCTTACTGCTCAGGACTGACTGGGCTGGGCCTCCATTGTGAAACCCCTTGCTTCTCTAGGAGCCGAGGCAGGGATCCCAACTCCAGGCCCTGCTGCTTGGTGGAGACAGTACTTGGCCCTGCACAACCTGAGGTAGATAATAAGAGGCAACAGGAAGAGGCTGACCCCTGTCTTCCAGAAGCTGTACTCCCATGTGGGGCAGTTAGTGTATGCTTGATGCCAGAGAAAGGCTGGAGAGGGAGTGATGAAGCAGAAGGATGGAGAAGTCAGGGCTTCTTGCAGGTGATACCTTGAGCTGGAGAGAGGAGGGCATTCTAGGAAGGAGGGATAGCATATACAAAAATGCATTTACAAGTGAGCAAAGTAAGTATGGATCCAGATGGGATGGAGGGGTGAAGTTGGAGGGAGGTCAGTTTGGAAAAAGAGGATACATGTGTTCAGTCATTTATTTATTCGCCATTCACCTTTATGTCTTAGATCCTGTGTTAAGGGGTTGGGGCTCCCTCTGGTTACAAACAGAGCTTGAAGGCCTTGAATGCCAGACAAAGGAACTTAGGATTATTGCAGAAGCCAAAGGAGCCACTGAAGTTGTGGAGTGGGAGGGGAAGAATGGGGCTAGTGGGGTAAAGGGCAAGAGGCTGGGGAGCTCCTCTGGCTATACTTGTGCCAGCCTTTGAGTTCTCCAAGGCTCTAGAGTCTACCAGATCTATGGGGCTGGCCACCAGGTGACCCACTGTCTGGTACGTGACACTGTTACCAGTAGCTAGTAGCTGCCTGGGCCTTGGAGGGGGCCTGCCTACCCTTTCCTACTCATCTTAAGCCCAGATGTGGAAAAGGGACTGTTGGGCAGCAAAAGGATGCTAGGGGAAAGTGCTCATAAAAAAAAACACTAGCCCTAGAGAGGCAGGATGGAATGGGACTTTCCAGCTGCTGTGACTCTGAAATTTCCCTTGACCTCCATGTCTCTAGTTTCTCATCTCTCAGTCTCTGACCCTCTGTCTTTGCCACTGCTCCTCTGACTCCAGTTTTTTCCAGCTTCTTTCCAGCTGGCAGCAGCTGCCATAACCACTCCAGTACTCTAGGGGGTGCAATTTGCCTGAAAGTTCCCGGTGGTGAGTTTCCTTAGTGCAAAGGGAACAAGGTTCTGAGTTTTCATGAGGAGCTTTGGTGGTACTATAATGGGGAGGAAAAAAAGTGTTATTTTAAAAGCATGTTGGAATTGTTTGAAATAGTGAAAAAAAGGCAAACAATAAACTGGCAAAACCAAACTATGGACTACTATGCAACCATTTAAAATAAGTGTGAAGTCATTCTTTATATACTGATATTGCCAGGGCCTCCAAGGCATTAAATGGAAAACAAAAACAAAAACAAAGTTTCAGAAAATGTGTACAGTATGATACCACTTATGTTAAAATATAAAATAAAAGAAGAAAAACTAAAAAAGCTTAGAATGATTATCTCTGGGGAGGAGAATGTGGTGGAGGAGGGAGTAGAAAGAGGAGTTACACTTGTTAAAATACTTGTATTGTTAAACAGTAATAAATAAAACTGGCTGTAGTTGGAGTCCGGTGTCTTGGGAAGATGAACAAATCCACTGAGAGAACTGCTCTCTTGTTTAGAAAAACAGCCTGAGGAGATCCCAGGATATGGTCTGGAATGAGAGAAGCAAGATAAAAACAAAACAAAACAACCCTCCCCCCCACACCACAAGAAAACAAACAAACAAACTGAATAAAAGAATAGGACTCTGTGAAAAGGAGCTCCAGCAGCTACAAGGAAAGGGTTTTACAACAGATGGAAAAAGGTTCCTAGGAGGAGGGGTCCAGTATTTACTGGGCAGCTGGAGTCTGAGGAGAAAATGGCCAAGAGGGTAGCAGGGATGGCAGAGGAGTTTTGAAGGACAGTCATGAATTGTATTTAATTGTAAACTGTTTCCTGGATGCACTGTGCTGTAATTCTTCTTCATGAAACCAAAATTTAGTAAGTCTGGTATATGCAGCGGCCTTTGGTGAGTGAAATTTTGGCCCCTGAAGGGAGAAGGGCAGTGTCTGGCTTAGGGTGAAGAGAGAAGAGCAGCTGCGGGAGCTATGGGCAGTGGTTGGGAGCCAAGTGGCTTCAAGGAAGCAGGCTGCTTCTGACTGCCTTCAGAATGGACATGAAATAAACCCCCAAAGGAAAGGTGACCCTGGAAAGGGGGTGGGGAGATAGTTGGGCTTACTAAAAAACCAAGGGAAAGCTCCCCAAAACAGGAGCCAACCAGGCCCTGAGATCTCTAGATGGATGAGGGAGGAATAGGGAGAGGATCTCAGCTTCTAGGTTTTGGGATCCTCACTCCTTTCTACCCCTCAAACATAATAACTGACACCCCACCTGTAAGGCAGTTTCCTCCCAGCCTGGCCCAGTGTTTGATGGGACTTCTAACCCTCTCTCTGGGGTTGCATGGTTTTATCCCTGAAGCTATCCCCTAGAACACCTGGAGTCTTCTTGGCCTCAGAGATGCTCCCTAGAGCTTTGGGTCCTGCAGAGAACTGTAACTTCCCTCTTTGCCTTGCAGGAGATAAGGTGTCTGGCAGTGCCGATGATTTGGTGGCTTGAGTCTTGGAATCATCTAGTCTGAGTTGGTTTATTTGTGCCACCTCATTGCAGACCCAGCCCAGAGCACCTTGTCCACTCCCCACATCTCCCTCACCCCCCGGACACACTCACCCAGCTTCACTTGGAGCGGGGATGGTTTGTAATTCATGGCTACTGACTCACCCTCCCGGGCGTCACAGTCCCCGTCTGAGATGGAGGCGGCGGTTGGGTCCTGTGGGGAGAAAGTAGAGAGACAGAAAGTTGTTAGGTAGTGAATATATGGGGCTGCTCTCAGTCCTGAAGCTGGTCTTCCCACCCATCATCTGGGCTCATTCACCCCTGGCAGTAGACAGGCGATTAAAGAAGGGAAGGGCAGACCCATACACGCTGGAAGGAAGACCTTGAACTGGATAAAAGAGCCTCGGATCTCAGCCCCACTTACACCCACCTGGTGTCTGTCTTCAAAGGCCTGTGTGAGCCAGGCTTCCCCCAGAAAATCTACTGTGATTCCTTAAACCCACAGGATCTCCTGTCTAACCTCCCATACTAGTTGCCCTGCTCCTCAGGGGCCTTCCTGTATACTTGTTTGGAAAGGTCTTTCCAGGTTTCTGTGAGTTTAAATCTGGATTAAAGTCAGAGTACATGCTCCCTAAGACAGGCCTTCTCCTTCTGTTTCCCCTAGCATTGGATGTGTCCCTTCACTGGACCCAGAGAACTAACTGGCCAAGCCAGGCCAGACTTCAAGACTATAGCCAATGGACAAAAGAGTTCTCATGAGAACTTCTTCATTCCACAGATGAATCCTAAAGAGTGTCTCCTGAAAGGTTGGCTGGGTATGGTAGGTGAGAAGATGAATAATGGCAAATCAGCTGGTGACCAGTTAGTCCTGTGCTACTCAGTAATCAGGCCTCACTGTTTCCTCCAAAACACCCCAAACCTCTGCTACAAGGTCCAGGGCCCTGGCCCACCCTACTGTAGTCAGTAGGAAGGGGCTGGAGTCATGCACATTCTCCCTGAGAAACTGATGACCAACCACTGATATGGGTACTGCCACTCTAGACATCTGCCTAGGATTAAAGAATGGTAAGCCCAAGGTCTGAGACTGCAGAGTAGACCCAAGGCTCTGTCTGTTCTGCCTCTGGGGGTACAGACAGCAGACAGACAGGTAGAACGCTCCAGGATTAGCCCCACAGTGTCAGACCCAGGGATCTGAGTGACCCAGCAAGGGAAGGACATATATAACTATTATGGTGGCTTCTGTTCTCTTTAGAATGAGGCAGTGGGGATGAAAACAGGCTTGTCATTACGGGGAAAGGAAAAAGTCTAGAATGTTTGGAGGGAAATCCTAGCCTTGCCCGTGTTCTTTCAGGCCATCCAGAGTACGAGACCCTGGGTGGGCTCTGTTGCCACAGTGGTTTGTGATCCTGAGGGCAGAACTTGGGCTTCTGTCCTCTGCTCTGAACTGCACCCCTTAGCTGGGATTGTAGGGGGCAGGGCTCAGAACAAGTGGGGTGCTGCAGTGCCCCAGTGCATCTCAGGCAGCTTCCCATGCTGCAATCCTCTCCAGTCCTTTATTCTCTGCCTCTTTGTCTCAGCTCCTCCTGAGAGACTCCTGATGGATATCAGTTGTCCCATGCAGACCTGGGCCCATACATGCCTCTCTGTGGCCAAAACAGCCTTGAGGTGTTACCTACAGGGTGCATGAAGACCTGACAGCTGGGGTCTGGCTTTCCCCTTAGGCCACAGGTAGGACCTACTCCCAAAGCAGCTTGAGGGATGACTTCTCAAATGGTAAAGGCCATAAAGATGCCTGTGGGATCCCACCAGGGAAGCAGTGGCACCTCTCCAATTTCCTTCATCACATTACTTTTTCTGTAGCATTTCTCACATGTCACACATACCATATCCATTTGGATATGGTTTCTTCTTCTGGCTTCGAGGACACTGTGATCCTTGGCTCATGTTACCTCTTTAACCATCATTTTTTACTCCCCCCACAGCCCTTTGTCTCTTCAGCAGTTTCTGGCCCTCAGCCCGCCTCTCTCCTTGGGGAGCCCTGATGTCTTCTACAGTTTAGAGTAACATTTTTACACTGGTGACTTCTAAATCTATGGCCTTCCCAATCATGCATCTTCTCTGGAACCCTCCACTCCATCCATCCATGTAAGCCTCACTGTCCTTTCCCTGGGGGTGACTTTAAACACGTGAGCCCCTCAGGCATTTGGGGCTAACCCTTCCCTCTTCGGCACAGATGAGTTCATCAGAGTTGCTTCTCAGTCTGGAGGTACTGGGTAGAAATGGTAACAGTGGAGGGAAACTGCAGGAAGAATAGGGTCTGAGTGGGCCTGGGAAGCTGTTGAGCAATTCTGGTCACAGGGACCCACATTTGGTCCTCAACGCCACTGGGTTGGTCTTGGTGGCTTTTGATCCCTGAGAGAAACTGCCAGTTCCTATGGGTCATAAGCCAGGGTTCAGAGCCGTAGGCTTGAGAGGTCCCATGCAAAGCCCACCATTCAGCGTCTCCCCTGTCACTATCCATGATAGAAGGCCATCTTAGTGGCAAGGACAAAGATCTCGGGCACTGTGCCTGAAAATTCAAGTCTTTACTGTGGGCTTCCTGTATGTCTTCCCTGAGAAACACAGCCAATGCACCATGACCATCACATGGAAATGTAATCAGGTTAAATGTGAAATATTCATAAATGTTAAGTATCAGAGAGAATCCAGGCAGAAGGAAACGTCTGACTCCAAGAAATCAGGGAGAATTTAAAATGCCCCCCAAGGACATCTGACAGGAGTTAGCTAGATCTGGGAACTAGAGTGCAGATTAGCAAGATTATTAAACACTCAGTGGAGACAGACATTGAAATGCATCTCTAACAGCAACCCATGTTTCTGCAACCCTTCAAACAAATTCTCCACAGACTGCAGAAATGATTAATAGCCCAGTCTCACTGTTTCTGGGACAGGATATATAGGCTAATGGCCAGTGCAAAGCCAATATAATTAGAGGAAGGCAAAAGTGCCAGAAGAATTCTTAGAGTTAGTCTGGTCCAGTGATTTTCATTAAACTGTGTTCCCTGAACCCTGTGCCTTGGGCAGGGCTGAGTGCAAGAGGGAAGCAATAGTAGTGAAAATGGAGATCCTCTCTCTTTTTTTTTTAAGATTTTATTTATTTTGACAGAGAGAGAGACAGCGAGAGAGGGAACACAAGCAGGGGGAGTGGGAGAGGAAGAAGCAGGCTTCCCGCCAAGCAGGGAGCCCAATGCGGGGCTTGATCCCAGGACCCTGGGATCATGACCTGAGCCGAAGGCAGACGCTTAACGACTGAGCCACCCAGGCGCCCCTGGAGATCCTCTTTTATTTCACTTACACACCAACCTTTCTACAAAATTTTGGTTGGAGAAAGGGTTCTGTTGCAACAACAACAACAACAAAATTAAAATCCATTGATTTGAGGTGCCTGGCTGGGTCAGTTGGTAGAGCGAGTGATTCTTGATCTTGGGGTTGTGAGTTTGAGCCCCACGTTGGGTGTAGAGATTACTTAAAAATAAAATCTTTAAAAAATCCATTGATTTAATCTAATCTGATCCTTTAAAAATGTGTTATTATGGAAATTATTAAACTTACACAAAAGAAAAGAATGTAGTGAGATCCTGGGTACTTATCATCAGCTTCAACAAATTCAACTCATCAACCCATTTTTTTAAAAAAAATAAATCTTGGCTCCTCCATTTACTAGCTGTGTAATCTGGGCTTCAGTTTCCTTATCTGTAAAATGCGACTAATATTAATACCTACATGAAAGGTTCTTCTGAGGCTAAAATAAGTTAATAGATGTGAGCACTTTATAGTACCTATTAAGCAATATATCTGTGCTAGTTATAGAGGTATTAGTAGAGGTTCCTTAAGGCCCACACAATCATGGACAGTATGCCCTAGGAGTGACTGGCCCACAGCTGCAGCCCTGGCATCTCACAGGTTGGGGCCTGGATTATGTAGGGAAGTATCTGTGGAAAAGGTATTCCCTCCACAGGGTGAGGAGGGGCCTGACCAGGGGGTATTCTGCCTCCTCCCTCTCCTTACTCTGACACACTATATTTCCTTCATTTATTTATCAGTGGCAAGCCTGGGGCTCATAAATATAAACAGAAAGTAGTCCCATCCTTAAGGAGCTCCCTGTAATTATCAACAGTGTCAAAAAACCAGATGAGTCCCAGAAGATAAATACAGTATTTAGAAATAAGGAAGTCATAAGTGGCCTCAGAAAACACAGTTTTAGTTGAAGAGTAGGAACAGAATCCAGATTACATAAGATTTAGGAGGTAACAGGAAAAGAGAAAGTAGAAACAGTGAACACAGATATTCTTTCAAGGAGCCAGACTGAGAAGAGAAGGAATGAGAATAAATTATAGCCAGAGGGAATTTTGGAGTTGAAGAATTTCTTTGGACCTATGAAATACTTGACCAGTGTTCTAGCCTGAGGGAAAGAAGCTAGATAGAAAAGGAGATGTTTGATAGGGCATGGTCCTGCAGGACTCAAGAGGATATGGAAACAGAGCCTTGGGCCAGAGAAGGAAGGTTCCCTACTGAAATGGAAGGGAGGTGAAGATGAGTGGGGGATGCAGAGAACATGGAGGCAGAAAGGTAGGTGGAAAGTTAAAGGAGTTCATTCCTAAAAGCCTAGTTAGGTAAAGGAAGAAGTTGAATACTAAGAGCTTGAAGAGAAAAGGGGTACTTGGTGATTGGCCAGAGAGTAAGGAGATCAGACTGGATGGGCTTGTAGCTACAAATCCTTATCTTTTACCTAGGTGCCCTTGATCTTGTCACCAGGATGAAAGACGCTCTCCGTGGTGCTGAACAATTTTGCCCTTGCCTTGTGGACTGAGCATGAATGATTCAGAGCAGAGACATGATTCAGTTTTAGCTTTCCCACAAGAAAGGTAACCTCTGTCCTCACCTCCAAGCACTAATTCTCAGAAAAATGGAAATTTAAGTGGATTCAGAATGAAGTATGAAGAGGCAAAGTGCTTGTACCAACATTATCTAACCTTTCTTCACCGAACACATGTGAATTTTCGTCTAGGTTTATTAGAGAGTTAGCAGAGGCAGTTCTGAGTTGTGAAAGGCTACCTCTGGAACAGTCCTGTCTGTACCCTGTTCAGTTCCCTTGGGTGGAAGCAGGAAGCAGGGCAAACTTAGAGCAGGAACAGGGGCAGGAAGAAAGATAACACTGATACGGAAACAGGAAAGCAGGGAAGACCTAGGGCTCAGGCCACTCTCTGACACATGGGTACAGCAAGAAAAGGCATCAAAGACCAACTCTCATTTCTGTCACAATTTGTCCAGAGATCAGCTCAGAAACTACCTGGGGTCTCCTGTTTTCAAGATTATGCCACTCCCCAAAACATCTCTTGACAGTGGGTGGAAATAAACATGTTTAGATATCATATTTTAGAGACAGATACAGAAAATACAACTCAATGCCTTTATGTCCAATGTCCACGGCTGGGCAGAAAACTAACCTCCCATCCAAGAATATTCAGTAGCAATGTAGGCATTGGTTAGACCTCTCTACTTCCCTGCAGATGGCTGTTTATTCAGCCTATAAGCATTTCCATCTGTTTCTGACTCCACATCTCAACATGAGAATCATTTGACCAATAACAGCTGTTTGTGTATGACCTGAAGTCCTGAGTCCTATTTCCTGGGTCTGAATTTTGGGCAGCTCCCTAGCTTCCTTCTCCAGGATTTCTCCAGGAGCTGCCTGTAGTGCCAGGCAATTGGCTGGGACTTCTATCTTTTGGGGACATAATAAGACCTTTATGGGCCCACTTATGAGAAAGGACAAACACCTCTCACAAGTATAAGGTCTTTGGGGAAGATCAAGGAAACATAAAAGAGACCATCTTTCTAAATGCCACTAGTGGCTTTTACAAAGAGGGGAAGAAGAACTGAAAAAAAAAAATCTGTGAAGCCTAAATTTGCATGAGGGGGGCAGAAGATCCTGCTTAGCTCAGTGAGGCCTCTCTTATTAGTCTAAATCTCCTTAATCTTCTAGGTTTTTCCTCAAAAGAAGGCTCAACTCAAATAAAGTCAACACATTGAGTGTCCACTCACTTTCCAGCTCTGGAGTAGCTACTGGTTGTTGCAAGCAAAGAAGGAAAGCACTCTTTCTTCATACACACCACACTTCTGCAGAGGCATTTTGGGGCAAAGTAAAGTTAAACACAAAGAAGTAGAAAGGATTTTTATGCTACAGCTAGTGTGAGAACTCAAATTGGTCCTGTGATTAACAAAATTTTCTGTCTCCTTAAACAGCTTAGTGGAATTCACTACCAAAAACAAGCACCACTAGGCTTTAGTATCTTTGTAGTGGCTGTCATTGGGAGAACCAAAATGGAGAAGAGTTCTGCTGACCCCAGGCCTAATAACAATCATAGCCACAACAAGTTTAATAGATTTTTTTTTTGAAGAATTTATTTATTTATTTAAGGGAGAGACAGGAGAGCGAGAGTGCGTGAGAGAGAGCACGAGCGGGGGGGGGGGCGGAGGGGGAAAGGGAGAAGCAGGCTCCCCACTGAGCAGGGAGCCCCACGTGGGGCTCGATCCCAGGACCCTGAGATCATGACCTGAGCCGAAGGCAGATGCCTAACCAACTGAGCCACCCAGGCGCCCTTAGATTTTTCTATTATAAAGTAATACATGCTAAAAATTTCTAAAATTCATCTTTAGTTTCACTACCTTGAAAAAACCTCTGTTAATGTTCTAGTGTATTTAAGTCTTGTGTGTATACCACAGTAACAACACTCTGGGGTTTCCCTCTCTAGGAGTTGGTGTTTCTCCTCGTGGTCAAGGGGTGGGCTCCAGGTACCATGTTGGTTCAGTGTGGTCCCACTCTTTTTTGGATCAGATGAAGCCAATCAGAGTCTCCCCCAGAATAGGAAGTAGGACTAAGAGGAGATGTAAAGCTCAAGACTGTAGATTAGGTAGCAGAGAAAGCCACTGGGCAGGGAGACAAGAATAAAGTTGATGTTCAGAAAGAAGCAGACACAAGAGATAAAGTCCTTCCAAGGCTCTGATTCTAGAACTTGCTCTACCCTTCTAAGGCTTGAAGGGCACACCTGTCCTTGAATACTATGAGAAATCTAGTGTCCTTATAGTCTAGTTTCCTTTATTTTATTTTATTTTATTTATTTATTTATTTTTTTTTTTTTTAAAAGATTTTATTTATTTATTTGAGAGAGAGAGAATGAGAGACAGAGAGCATGAGAGGGAGGAGGGTCAGAGGGAGAAGCAGACTCCCTGCCGAGCAGGGAGCCCGATGTGGGACTCGATCCCGGGACTCCAGGATCATGACCTGAGCCGAAGGCAGTCGCTTAACCAACTGAGCCACCCAGGCGCCCCAGTCTAGTTTCCTTTTTAACTTAAACTAGCTTGAGTTTAAATTTGTTACTATAACCAGAGTGCCAGCTAATACACATGCATAGAACAACATTTAAAGAAAAACAAACTGGGGCGCCTGGATGGCTCAGTTGGTTAGGCATCTGCCTTTGGCTTGGGTCATGATCTCAGGGTCCTGAGATCGAGCCCTGTGTGGGGCTCCCTGATCAGCAGGGAGTCTGCTTCTCTCTCTCCCTCTGCTCCTCCCCCTGCTCCTGCTCTCTCTCTCTCACTCACTCTCTCAAATAAATAAAAATAAATAAAAACAAACTATCTTACATTCTGCATTTTTATTTTTTGAGAGAGAGAGAGAGAGAGAGAGAAAGAGTACAAGCGGAGGGGCAGAGGGAGAGGAAGAGAGAGAATCTTAAGCAGGCTCATGACCCTGAGATCATGACCTGAGCCAAAATCAAGAGTTGGATGCTTAACCGACTGAGCCACCCAGGCACGCCTTATATTCTGGATTTTTAAAAATTAGTATTAGAATATAATCAACTCTCCATATTTTTACATGGTTTTTGAAATCATCAGTTTAATGGCTGCATAATATCCATAGAGGGGATGTACAGTAACTTTTTTTTTTTTTTTTTTGTACACTAACTTTTTAACCATTCACTTATTTTGGACATTCAGGTTGCTTACAATTTTTCACTATTATAAATAGTACTATGCTGAAATCCATATATATTTGCATTTAGAATAATTTAAAAAAAAAAGATTTTATTTATTCATTTTAGAGAGAGAGAGAGAGAGAGAGTGCGAGTGGGGGGAGGGGCAAAGGGAGAGAGAGAGAGAGAGAGAGAGGGAATCTCAAGCAGACTCCACACTGAGTGCAGAGCCCAATGTGGGGCTCAATCCCACATTGTAAGAGTCAGCCACCCAACAGACTGAGCCACCCAGGTACCCCTAGGATAATTTCTTAAATAAAGTAGAAGTATAAGGTCAAAAAGCAGGAGTGCTTTTAAGATTCTTGATACATGTGCCAAACTGCTTTCCCAAAGGATTGTCCCAATTTATAATGCCTCCAGTCATGACTGAGGGCTATAGCTGATTTTTAATATTTTATTTCTCACTGTGTGCCTGGGTATTTCAGGTCATCATATCTATCCATCATCTTGCAAGAGAACTGTGCCTCAGTCCTTACTTACCTGGTGGTCTCTGGGGAATCTTCTTTCAAAGAATAGAATTCCCTCTGGGCATCACCTGCCAGACAAAATATGCCTGACTTGAGGCCACCAATTAAGAACAAAAGGAGAGGGGCGCCTGGGTGGCTCAGTCATTAAGCATCTGCCTCCGGCTCAGGTCATGATCTCAGGGTCCTAGGATCGAGCCCCGCATCGGGCTCCCTGCTCAGCGGGAAGCCTGCTTCTCCCTCTCCCACTCCCCCTGCTTGTGTTCCCTCTCTCGCTGTGTCTCTCTCTGTCAAATAAATAAAATCTTTAAAAGAACAAAAGGAGAGAAGACTTTGCTACACTGAAGTTGGGGAAAAACTCTAAATGGGGACAGTACTGCCTGGTGGCTGGCCACCATGCTTCAGCTGGTCCTTGGCCTGTGCCAGCACATCAGCTATAGGAACCGTGACTAGTGGCAGAGCCAGGAGGCAAACTTCAGAGAATGAGTATCCCTTGCTTTCAGACTTGGGGTAGGAGAATTAACCAAAATGGTTCTGGAGTTATCCCAGCGAGAGTGGCAGCTCCTACTCCCTTACCCATTATTTAGCTTTCAAAAATAGCTACTCAGAAACTACTGAGGGGAAAAAAAAAGAATGGTGAAAGATATGAAGCTAGTACTGGGATGGCAAAGAACTAGATTCATTTTTTAAATGGGGAGACAAGGGGTCAGTGAGGCTTTTAAAAAGATTTAGAATTCTGCTCTTCTCCTTCATGGTTAGGACTGCTTGTCCTAGATTGATGTTCTGCGTTTCATTCCCATTCCTACTCACCTGGAAACCCTATGACTAAAAAGCCTTTCTTTGGGAGATAGGACAAATACCTCAACTCAGGGACACCCATTGTAGCAGCTGTGTCTTGAAGGAAGCCTAGGGGACATAAAGGCCTAGGGGACAAACCTCATAACCCAAGAGGTAGGAGCCAGAGCCAGAAACTGAGAAACCTTGGTTCCTCTGGGAGGCCTAGCCTGGCCTGGCCCCTGTGACTTTCATCCCTATCCTTAAGCTTATACCCTGAAACAGATGTTCAAGAGTCTCCTGCCTTATTTTGGACTAGCTAGAGACACAGGTCTTGGCCTATATAGTCTTGTGACCTAGAGGGTTTCCGAGCTCCCTATCCTGCCACACCTCCCCTGGCCCCCATTTCCACCTCTTTAGGGAAAGACTATCTCACTTAATGGAGAAAGGGGTGAAGGTGTAAAGTTCTTTTAAAATAGGTTAACAATGGTTAAAATGGCTAATTTTACGTTATGAAAAAAATGGAAGAAAATGGACTGGTAGGGCCTGAGGCAGAAGGCGAAAATGTGTGAGGGTGGGTAGTGGATAGAAGGCAGTCCCTTCTCTCTCTTTCTCCTTCTTTCTTTTTTGCTTCAGTTTCAGCCAACACAGACTTTGGAGATGAGGCCTATGAAAGGAGAGGGGAAATGATTCTAAAATCAAGGGAGCTGGAGGGGTCAAGGGATTCTGGGTTCCTTCTGCTTAGGCAGGGCCCAGAGGAGGGCAAGAAGGGAACCAGATATTCAGGGCTAACAAAGCTTTGGGAAGCATGTCCAGAGGATCTTTCAATTTCCTTCCAGAATGTGAATTCTAGTTCCCCAAGGTAAGGACGGAAGCACAGAACATTGAGGAAAGATGCTGTCCAGGAATCAATAAGGGCATTTGGTTGGAGAGACCTTGAGACTGGTCCTTCAGCCCTGCACATGGTAGGAAGCTGAAGCAGGAAAAATGTCAACAGATATTAACATTTGGTCTAGGCCAGACTGACCTGTGGATCCTCATCTGGATCTTGGCCCCAAATGTCATTGGAGGGTTTTTGGTAAGCTTCAGTTACTCAAGGACTGAGCCTGTCCTGCACTAGTTCATGAATCTTTTGGACTCCTTGGTTTTCCCAAGAAAACAAAGTAATAATCTGGCAGTCTATGGGATGCCCTCACACAATTGCCATTTCCAATTCTTTTCCTCTGGCCTTGGAAGAGTAAAGAGCTACTGTCTGCAATGGACAATGGACTCAGAGGACTGATATCAAACAGCTTCTCCCTTCTGTGGAATTTCTTCATCTTTCAGCCTGTTCTAACTCTCTAACCTTCATTATGCCTGGCAAGCACCACATTTTGCTCACAAAGACAACTTGCAGCTCTAAAGCTTAGCTCTCTGGACAGAGCAGTCTCGTATTCTTGCCTTTTTGTCATCCCAATAATTAAACATCAGTGAGCTCACCACTTGTTAAAAAACCTCGATAGTCATTGAATACCAACATGGGGCAGATGGGGAACAATGTACTTTGGGGTGGGAAAAATACCAAGACCTGCTTCTTGCCAAGAAGACTTT
Source organism: Halichoerus grypus (assembly GCF_964656455.1). Taxonomy (NCBI): domain Eukaryota; kingdom Metazoa; phylum Chordata; class Mammalia; order Carnivora; family Phocidae; genus Halichoerus; species Halichoerus grypus. The sequence goes on from NC_135725.1 coordinate 57,801,449, forward strand.
TGTCTAATGTAAAAAGAAGACAGGAACACATAGCAGCCCATTTAAGGCAGGAAGAGGAGCATGAGAGACAGGAATGAATGAAGGGTGGTAGAAGCACAGAGGAGAGATTGACAGTGGTGAAGATCTGTTATCCTCCCTAACACAGAGGGTTGGGCCTGGGCAGAAACCTGGTGAAACCAGAGGCTCACCTATTGGGTGGCAGGCAAAAGAGCAATGACAGTTGAGGCTTAGGGCTAGGACTCTACTCTAACTACTTTCAGTTACTGCTGATGATATTGGGCATTCAGCCTACTCCATTTCTAGGGGTGGGGGCAAGCAAAACAGGGCCTTTTCCTTACCACTGAGATGCACAAACAACTCTCCCACAGAAAAAGGTCAAGAGGCTCTAGGTGGATGGCTGGGAAATATTTCTATTGGGAAAGCAAAAAGAGATTCAGAGTCCTAAGAGTGCTTAAGAGGGAGATATGGTGGCTCTGGTAAAAACAAATTCTTGCTGCTTCCAACCAAGCCTAGGGCCTGCCATTACTCTTACCAGGCATGCTTTGTGCAGCAGAGATGTTAATGTTAAAGGCTCCTGGAGGCTCAGAGCCCAGCCTAGCAGTGAAGGAGGTCAGAGAGGGGAAGGGGAGGGTTAACTCTACAAAGGCTCATAAAGCCCTGAGTTTCTGTTAAATCAGCTTTGTGTGTGTGTGTGTGTGTGTGAGAGAGAGAGAGAGAGAGAGAGAGAGAGAGAGAGAGATATGCCAGTTGGTGTTTAAAAGAGTAGGGGGAGGGAAGAGTCTGGCCTAGCACAAACTCAAGGCAAGTTTTCAGCAGTGAAGCCAGCTCGTTGCTGGTTATGCATCTCTTTAGGGAAACAGTACTCTTCTGCTAAACTAGATGGTCCTGGGGTCCCTGCTGGAGGGTCTCCCCAGGCTCATGGTGGTAGAGAGCCTCTGTCACTCTCTGGCTGGTGCAGTGACAATGACCAGGTAACTCAAAGGTATAATCTCACTCCTGGGGCATCTAAAGGAAGGGGCACTGAAACAACACATAATCAATATCTACCCAAAGAGCCCCCCTACAGTTCTGTAGCTCACACCTCTGAGGAACACCTCCTTTGCTCTGACTATACTCCCTCACAGCTCCTCCCCACCTGTGCAGCCTTTGTCTCTTCTAGACAGTTCTGACATATATGCACAGCCTATATCCCTCCACACCTGCTGAGCTTATCTGTGTGCCTGTAGGATAGTGCTTCTTAATCACCTGGGAATATTGTTTAAATGCAAATTCCAATTTAGTAGATCTGAATGGTGCCTAAGTGTCTGTATTTCATACAAGCTCCCAAGTGATACCAATGCTCTGAATACAGGGACCACACTTTGAATAGGCTCTAGGCCTCAAGGCTGTAGGCCACCCCCTCTACACCCACACCATCCCCAGACAACCTCTGTTTGAGAGGCAGAGGCCTCTGCCCCCACCTTAACCTGGTTTTATACTCTTAGTGCCAAGAGAGGACAATGGTTAGGTGGGGGAGGAGGGAGGAGGGAGGACCCAAAGCTCATGTTGGGAAGGCAGCACCACTAAGAGCTCTGGCTGAGCCACGGCAGGGAGCTGTTCATAACAATGCAGACCAGGTGTGGTTCTTCTGGAATTCAGCAGATCATTTAGTTCATATTGCTGGAACACCTGTTACCTGCTAGGTGTACAGCTATGGTGCTTGGCGTTTTAGGTATATTATCTCATTTAATCCTACTAAAAGACTGAGTAAGGTAAATATCATTCCCATTTTAAAATTGAAGAACCAGGTTATTTAAAGTAATACATTCAAAATCACACCTTGAAGGTGATTAGCACTAGAATTTGAATCTAACTTGTCATTTCTTATACCCAACCTCTTCTTAGAGAGATCAGATAAAGTCATGAGATTAACAACACATCAGAACTTACACAGATGTGAGACTGTTGTCTTATAAAGCAGGCACTTGGAAGGCTGGTACTAGTCTCATCCTGTCTCCAGTGCTCTGCACACACTTGAAGCCCCTCTTTAGAAAATGGCATGGATGTTTTCTGATTAGCAATCTCCTGCTCAAAAAGTGCTCCACAGGAAGGAAATATTGGAGTCACTGAAGCAGTCAATACCTCAGGATAGAGAGAGACAGAGAGAGACAGACTAGCAGGAAGCAGCAAGCAAGAAAAAGCACTGGGGACTGAGAATGCTGAGCCCAGGAGAGAAAAGAAGATGACAGTATTAAAAAAAAGAGACGAAAGAGTCTCAGACATAGGATGTCTGGGTGGCTCAGTCTGTTAAGCGCCTGTCTTCAGCTCAGGTCATGATCCCAGGGACCAGGATCGAGTCCTGCTTCTCCCTCTGCCTGCCGCTTCCGCTGCTTGTGCGCTCTCTCTCTCTCTCTCTCTGACAAATAAGTAAATAAAATCTTTAATAAAAAAAAAAAGAAAGAGTCTCAGTCACCAATTCAGTTCTTGTCCTAAATTTTAGGGACACTTATAGTCTAGGCACTAGCAGATACAAAGATAATATGATCTCTACCGATGAAGAGCCAGTATGTAAGGCAAATGAATAAATAGATAATTTTTAACAATATGCCAAGTGCTACAATGGAGGTTTGTATGGAGTGTTGTCTGTACACAGAACAGAAGCACCTATTCCACCCTGGGGAATTAGAGAAAACTTCTTCAAAGAAAGCTGAGGCATGAAGAATGAGTAGGAGATAGAAATGAATCAGATGAAGAAAGGAGTAGGGAAAGAAAAGCAAAGACAAGAAAACAAAGGAGTAGGGAGGAAGAGACACATGACTACCTAGCAGGCAAAAGGAGTAGCTCAATTTGGCTGGAATGTTAAGCGGTGGGGTGAAGTGGCAGGTGATGAGACTAGAACAGGAGGAAGGCTTAAAATCATGAAGGGCTTTGTAAATCACATACAGGATTTTGGACTTTAATGGAAAATAATGGAACTGGAGAAGAAAAACATATCAAGGTCATATTGCCAGGGCTTAGTGGCTGACTGGATCTGGGTTTGAGGAGAAAGACCTAGGCACAGATGACTCCTAAGTTTCCTCTGTGTGTGTGTGTGTGCGCGCACGCACACGCACCTAAAAATATGAAGGATCAGAGGAAAGAACTTGGGGAACACCAATATTGAAGGGATAGACAGAAAAGGACTGACAGCAGGCGGCCAAGGAGAGGCTGGTATCATGGATGTCTGGGAAGGATAAGGTTTTGAGAAGGTTAATGTAAAACAGGGGGAAACAGAACCAGAGTTCTAAAGGGGCTCTTAGATGACAAGAGAGACTGGAGTGGAGGATGGTTGAGGCTAGGAGGTAGGAGCCAGTGGAGAAGGGCCAGATATTTGAAGATGTCAGGAAAGAGAATTCAAGACACACTGTTTACTCTGTAGTTTGCTGACATTTCAGCAGAAACTCTATTTTTCTCTCAATGTTATGTGTCTGATCCTTGGGAAGCTTGAGACTCCCCAGAAATAAGCCCCATTAAAGAAGTCTAGCCCTGGTCCAGAGAGCATGGCAGGTCTGCTATTTCTTAGGAAGTGTGGGCAAGTGAAGGCAAGGGAGGCTGACCAGGGCCTGGCCAATCTCAAAGTAGCAGCAAGCTGGGTTGGGGTGGGGGGTTGAAGTTGCCCCAAGTTCTGGCTGTACCACAGTCCCATGACTTAGCCTTAGGCCATTTTCCCCAGGCCAGGGCAAAAAGCACAAAAACACTGGGCTTCTAGTCCTTTAGGCAGGAGGCCTGCACAGACTGAACAGGAGCAGCCTGGGAATTCAGGACAGTGGGAAGCAGCCTGCATTGAGCTTTTACTTTTTTTTTTAAAGATTTGATTTGATTTGATATTTATTTATTTATTTATTTATTTATTTATTTATTTGAGAGACTGAGAGAGAGCACGAGCAGGGCAGAGGGAGAAGGACAAGCAGACTCCCCATTGAGCAGGGAACCCGATGCAGGGCTCAATCCCAGGACTCTGGGATTATGACCTGAGCTGAAGGCAGATGCTTAACCGACTGAGTCACCCAGGCACCCCTGCATTGAGCTTTTTCAAGAAATTGAAACACCTGCTCCACCAACCATGGACATCCAGGAGAGGCTCAGTGTTGGAAACTATCTCCAAGTGATCATGGTTATGTAGTGATCATGATTTCTCACTTTTAAAACCTTCAATAATACTTTTCTATAAAAATAAACAAATAAAACTAAAGAATCATTTGACTTAGGTGCACCTGGCTGGCTCAGTCAGTAGAGCACGCAACTCTTGATCTTGGGGTCATGAGTTTGAGCCCCACATTGGGCATAAAATTTATTTAAAAAAAATATATTTATCCTTTTCTTTGACAGAGGGCAAGAAAGCACAAGCAGGGGGAGCTGCAGAGGGAGAGGGAGAAACAGGTTCCCCGCTGAGCAGGGAGCCCCACGTGGGGCTCTATCCAAGGACTCCAGGATCACGACCTGAGCCGAAGGCAGACACTTAACCGACTGAGCCACCCAGGCGCCCCGGCATAAAGTTTACTTAAAAAAAAAGAATTTGGGGTGCCTGGCTGGCTCAGTCAGTAGAGCATGCAACTCTTGTAAGTTTGAGTCCCACACTGGGTGCAGAGATTATTTAAAAATAAAATCTTTAAAAAATGAATAATTTGACTTAATTATTAATTCTTCCCTTAGATATAGTAATGGAGTCAGTAAACTGCATGCCTCCACTGTAAGAGAAGTTAAGATATGTGCAATTAGAGTTAAGGGTAGATTCTAGGTCTGTCTCCTGCATCCAAACACCAGAGCCTATGGGTGAGTGGGCATCGAGCAGGAAAACCAGGCTTGCACTAGCACTGGCAACCTCAATGAGGTTGGACTGACCTTGACCTCGGGGGCTATTACATTTTGAAAACATCATGTTTTGGGGATGAAGAGCCTGTTTTGCTATATACAAAAATGGGTCTGTGAATGCTGCCAGAGTTGAATGAATGTTTTATGCTATTTGATGCATTTGAAATAACCCAATAAGTTGAAAATTTTTGCTGTGAAAGGAATGTTTGTTCTGTAGAGTTAAATGGTGGTTGCAACTAGAAAAGAAACCCCCAAAGTTCCTGTGTTTCCTGGCAGGGGAACAATGCTTTCTCTTCATTTGCTTCACAACCTTATGGCAGGCAGAAGGTTAGTTACAAGGCCTCACATCTGGGCTTCAGGGAAGCACAGAATAACCATTTCCAGGAGTGTTTTGGGTTCTACATGGACACTTAATCTCACAGGCAGTAGGGGCCTGTCCTGTTCATATTATGACTTCCACTCTTCCTCCTATTCTCTTCTATCTTTCCCTCCAAGGAAAACCTGAGCATCGGCTCTTCAGTGATTTATCCTATCAGTGTTTAGGAAGAGTACTTTTCAATTCCTTGTAACATCTAGGTGGGACCAAGACAAGTTCTCTCTCTGCAGATAGGAGAACTAACAGTCTATGGAAAGAACCCCAAAATCCAGTCAACCTGGGCTGCCCCCGGATTCTGAATTTGGCCACCCACCCCCTCTGCCCCAGCCCCAGCCAGCTGCAAATTGTCTGGATCCAGCTGCTTTGACACGCTGATGTTATCAGCCTCATGGTGCCTGGAGCGCGCAGATAGGAACAGGGAATGGCGCCGTCTCACCGGACATAGTAATGCAATTTAGTTTCTGAAATCCAAGTATAAAATCTTGAAAGCTGACATTTTTTATCTACCACAGGAGGGGGATGATAGTGTGGAATTCCCAGAGGAACCATCAAAATGTGGAAATGGCTTCTGTAATATATTAATAAACAGTTCAAAGCAATGAAAAAAATGTACAGAGAGGATCTGGAGGGAAATTTAAGTGTCTAGTCCTTCTTGCCCCCTCCTCTCCCTCCTCTGAGCTCTGCTGCCAGGTGACCACTCCACTGTGAACCCCAAGCTGGGGCTAGGAGCCCCTCTCCTGAGCATCCCTGTGAGAGTCCCCTGCGCTGGGGAGATGGAAGAGGCACCAGCCTCCCCTGGGGGCTGTGCCACAGCAGTTTGGGTGGGTCTCAACCAGCCCTTTTTTGGAAAGGGGCTATTCAGACTGGGCTAGGAATGGTGGCAAAGCAACAGTCGCTTGCCTTCCCTTCCATTTCCCCAACCTCATCCCGTGCCACTCTTCCCCCAGATTACCACACTTTGCCTCACTGGTCTCTGTTCCTGACGAGCACGAAGAGCCTTCCTGCCTCATGCTCCCCTTCCAGCTACGTCTTACTTGTCCTTCAGGCCTCAGCTGACACATCATTTCTTATAAAAAAAACTTCCCACGAATACCAAGATAGGTTATGTCCCTCTATAATATACTCTCACAGCACCACCCCCTTCCATTTCTTTCACGTACTTACCAAATTTTACTTCAGTGAATACTTGTATAATTTATTTAATAAATGTTCATGAAGGCAGGGACCATGCCTATTTCTATGGTGTCCTCCCAGTGCCTAGCACAGAGAATGAAGGGCCGTAATCTGATGACAGACAAACAGATTTCTTTCTATTTGGCTTGAGCCACAGCAAGGCTCTTTCTGTAACAGAGGTGCAAAAGTCCGGTGGCCTACCAGGCTGTGCCAGGGCCTTGTCTAATGGTGTCCCAGACAGATGTTGTATTGTGTGCTCTTTGTAGGGCCATTTCTCTATGGAATTCTCTGGCTGGGGGCTGAAAGATTGCCTTCTAGGAAGTTATTTTGGAGAACAGCCAAAGTAGGAGTCCCCAAACCCTCCCTTACCCACTCACTCACCTGAAGGCTTGGCCTAGTTAGAACTCACTTAAGGTCCATGACCAAAGTGGCAGCCCAACTTCAGGTTGCCCTCTTGTGAGGACTGACCATCAGCTGAGCAGACACAGCTTTCTTTGAGACTCCAGGGCCAGGTCAGATTTTGCTTGCGGATACATACTCCCACTATCAAATGAGTAAGGCCCAACTCTTACTGTCAAGTTTTAGAGGAGTGGGAAGCCAGCTTGGAACCAAACCATCAGAAAACCCTTTGGAGGGAGATAGGGTCAGGGCTGCTCTGATCCTGTCTGCTCAAAGTGCTTTCTGACAACCCGGGGCTTACGACCATGTTTACCAGGCAGTGAAGCACCCAAGGCATAGGAGCACTTGGAGTTCAGATATAAGGGCAAGGAGATAGCAAAGGAAAACATAGGAAACCTCCCTGAACAGTAAGCACACCTCTGGCTGGAGAATAGGGCCTGTGGATTCCAGTTTTGCCTGTGAACTGCACTGACTTTGAGAGTCTAGACAGGTCATTTCACTCTCTGAGTTCCCAGGTCTGTTTTTATTCAGGCCCTGAAATTCCAGAAAGAGCCTCCAGGGCAGAAAGTAAATGAATTGTCCCAGGTCAATGCCAGATGGCAGCCCTGGGATTAGAATTCATGGGCCCTTCTTTCCAGCCAGCTGCTCCTTCCCCTGAGCTCTGAACTGTTTCTTCTGAATGCACAGGATTATATTCAATTTAGTAAGGTTTATGGTCACATAATCACTGCTCCTAATAAAACAATGAATACAAAGCATCCGCTGTCATGGAAAGCAAACATGGGAGAGCCTTTGCCCCTGAGAAAACAGGCCAAAAGCAAGTTCTGGCTGATATTAGGCCTGTTCTACTTGAACAAAAACCAACACAACCACTCTCTTGGGATCTGACGGAGTCCTCATCTGTTCTTGTTTCTTGTCCAGGCTTCCTTATATGTCAATAGCCTATGCTTAATCCCATAGTAAGGGCTCTCCTGGAAGCTAGAAAACACTTTCCACAGGCATGAGAGGAGCCAGCCTGAGGGACAGTCTGGATCTAGATCCTCTGAGCATCTTTTCATCCATAAATTAGTTACTATATTGTTAATGCTTCCATTTCCAGGAGTGTTATAAGCTATACCTCTTCAGGTGCGGTGGAGGCAGCCCTACTCCTTCCAGCCCAAACTCTGTCAGGTCTACTCATGGCTCAGCAAACACCAAATGCTCTTTTCTCCTCCCTGCCCTGGCCTGTCCCATTATGACTGGCTGGTGCTAAGAGAGGGAGCCTGTAGCTGTTCTCTGCTGGTTTCATATTGCTTTAGCACATGTTTCTTTGACCAGGAACTTTTGACCAGAAAATCCAATCCCTAGTAGGTGACTGTGATTCTTCTGCCCTTCCAGATTCCTCACAAACCCCTCCTCTGGATGATTTGGGGAATCAGGAAGGAAACCCCTCTGCAATGTTAATCTAACTCTCTTTTGCCTAAGGCCCAAGTGCATGCCTAGGGTGGGGGTGGCAGGCTGTGAACCTCTGAACTCACTAGTTTCATTTCTGCTTCTACTTGCTACACTTGCTCCAATCCACCTTATGTCAATGCTCTTTCCCTAAAAAAAGGTATCTTTAAATCAAGTGTACACCCAGTGGCAGGCTGACTGAACAGTGATAGCTCATGAAATGGTCTAGCTTCAGGCCTTGAAATCTGCTCAGTGCCTCTCTTTAGTTTCCCCTGCCTCACACACCAGACTGAAGATGGGAATGCAGGGGTATTAGAGACAAAGGCCCTTTTAACACTCTCTTGTTCCACTAGATTCTTACCCTCCCTCCGAAATCCTACAGTTCTGTGGTATCAGGGTGTCAGATCCTAGCCAGGGACAGCTCAGATGTTGTCTTGAAAGCTTATTTCACCTTCAGAGTGATGGTGACCTCCACAGAGAGAGCTCAAGTCAGGCTAGATGTGTGTGGAGGAAGGTGGGGCAAGGGCTGGAGAGGATAAGGGGTAGTCCCTGGATCCATAGGGCTGATCTTGGAGACAGAAGAGGCCAGAGACATGTATAGGGAAGCTATTCAAAATTAAATAAGCAAGGGCCTTAAGGACTTGGGCACCTAGGCTTTTCAGACCTGGCAGAGACTGGGCTCCTCTAGGAGCTATCCAGGGTCCTGAACTGCCTCCACCTGAAGATCTTGGAGCCTCTGGACAAGAGGCCCACGTGCCAGTTAACACCGACCTTAAATGCTACTGGCTCCTCTCTGCTCATCCCTGATGCCAACTGTCTGCTTGGACCCATTGCCTGAAGTAGCTCCAGCATAACTCAAATCACACTCTATGGGTGCAGCTTGGGCTTCATGCCAGCAGCCTGGCTCCCTGGCCAGGTTTTCAACAAGGGATGAGGTTGAGGTGGAGGATTTTGGTGTATGTGAAAAAGTATCTCCTAGTCCCTCTGGAAGCTCAAGACTAAATGGGCCTGGCTCAGGGACAAGGTGGTTGGTCATAGGGAAGGGAAAGAGGTCTCCATGTTGCACATCCTCAGACAGATCAGTCACTCCTCCCCTCACCTCAGTGGCTGCTGCACACATGTGTAAGTACACACACACACACACACACACACATGTACATACACACATGCCAGATTTTCTGCTCTGTCACTGCAGAGTCTGTATTGCTACAAAGAAGGCATAGTCTCCTTTGTCTGCACCTGAGCATAATGTACCTGCTTTGTTCTCACCATGGATATTACAGAAATCTGGCAAAGAGTACCAAAACTTAAAACTTAAATAAATAAAATACTGCTTTTTTCTGAATTGAAGAGGAATACATTGTCACTGTAAAAAGTCCAGATAAGCACATGGGGAGCCTCGGTGGCTCAGTTGGTTAAGCAGCTGCCTTCAGCTCAGGTCATGATCCCAGGGTCCTGGGATCAAGCCCCATGTCGGGCTCCCTGCTCGGTCGGGAGCCTGCTTCTCCCTCTCCCTCTGCCTGCCACTCTGCCTATTTGTGCTTTCTCTCTCTGTCTCTCTGTCAAATAAATAAATAAAATCTTAAAAAAAAAAAAAAAGTCCAGATAAGCACAAAAGAAGAAGAAAAAAAAAAATCACCCTTAATCCTACCATCCAGAGCTATAGCCCATGTTAAATTCTTGGCACACAGCCTGGGCCCTTGTGTGTGTGTGTGTGTGTGTGTGTGCGCGCGCTACAGGTGTGGTAAGAGGCAGTATAGTGCAGTGATTAAAAGTATGAATCTTAGAGTAAGTTCTACCTCTGCCATTTACTTTTCTGTGTGATAGTGATCAAATTTCTGACCTCACTGGATCTGGTTTTCATAATTTTCTTGGTGTGTGTGTGGGGGGAGGTTTAGAGAAATACTGTGTTTAATGGTAAAGCTTAGTTCACCCTAGCATGGCCTGGAATTGAAGCAGCAGGGATGGGTAGGGGACCCTCACAGAGCCTACATAGTGAAAAAGATAAGGAAAGTGACCATCAAACAGAAGAGTCCCAAGGCCTCAGACAGGGCAAAGCCCAGAATAGCATAGGAGGAGAAGAGCTGCTGCTTGAGAGATGGGTTTCTGGCATAGCCAAGGATAAAGCTACCAAACACTATTCCAAAGCCCCTGAACCAGTCTCACCAACTGTAGTGGCCCCAGCACCAGTTGGCCACTGTGTCAATGGAGACCACAGTGATCTGGAACTCCAATCTGGCCACCTGGAGTAGGGAGCTGCTGTAGATGGCTATTTAGACGGGACCTCTGGTCTACCCAGGAAGGAGGCAGACACACACCTGATTGGATCCCTAGTACAACAGCGGATCAGAGCTGGAAGAATGAGTAGTGCCTCGGTAGTCTGCACTTTCTTAGTCTCCCCGCTTTAGTTCTAGGTCTCAGTGCTCAGCTTTCCCACCCTGTTTTTCATCTTTAACATAAGGAAAATAATAGTACCCATCTCAAAAGATTGCTGGGAGGATTAAATAGGATAATGTATATGAAGTGCTTACTACAGTCCTTGATGCATGGTAAGCAGTCAATAAAGGGTAGCTTTTGTTACACATGACACCCCCCCCCCTGAAATCACTCTAATACTGCTTGGTGCCTAATTTTAAAACCAGACTATTCTCCATCTCAGAGAAAAGCTGAAGAGAGGATGAATAAGTTCAGTTTATTTCATCTTCTATCTGGCCTAACTTTCCAGGCCACAGTGATGATAAGCTGGGACTTGGGAAATAAAATGGCCTCCTAGCTCAGAAAGGAAAAAAAGCAGTTCTTGATCCAGGGCTTTAGCTTTCAGCCTGAGTTCTGCAGTCAGGAAATGGCAGCGGCTTCTTTTTGGTCAAGGTTCTCTCCTCTTCTTGAACTTTGGGCCCCAGCATTTTGGCCTACTTGCTCTGGCCAGAACTTTCTGCCTCTCTGCCCAGGAGTGTCCCACTCTCCTCCAGGGGCTCCTTCCCTCTTGGCACCCACAAGTCCCTTTGCCTGGTTTGGGCAAGGCTGCTTCCTCACTGTCTACGTCCTGGCCATTTGATTCCTATGCCTACCATCCCACCTCTCCATACCTGCTCTACTAACCCTGTTCTCTTTGAGGTCAGCACTGGGCTCCTAAATAAAATCCAATGGTCTTTTCTCTCAGGTGATCGTCCATTACCTTTCAGTATCATTAGACAGTGCTGATCAGATCTTTCTGGAAGTTCTATTTTCCCTTGGCTTTTATAAAAACATCCTATCCCTATCTGTTCTGACTACCCTCCCTACTGTTCTTCCTCTTATACTCTAGACATAGAGCCTCTCCTTAGTGTGGTCACTGGCTCTCTTTCCACATGCTCTCTCTTGGCATATGGAAATATAATATTATATTATAAACGTATTCTCTCAAATAATATCTCTCTCGGTTTTACCCCCAAATCTATATCTCTAGCTCTGACCTCTTAAGCTCCAGACCCACATTTCCAACTGCCTACTACTTTTTTTAAGATTTTATTTATTTATTTTTCAGAGAGAGAGAGAGAGCACAAGCAGGGGGAGCAGCAGGCAGAGGGAGAAGCAGGTTCCCGCTGAGCAGGGAGCCCGATGCAGGGCTTGATCCCAGGACCCTGGGATCATGACCTGAGCTGAAGGCAGAGGCTTAACTGACTGAGCCACCCAGGCGTCCCTATCTACTACTTTCACTGATGTCATCCCCCAGTCTAGTTCTTCCTGTTGACTACCCTTATCTTGTTAATGACACAAACCACTTTCCCAGTTAAATAAACTCAAAACATAAAGGGTCATTAAAAAAACTTATTATTTTGAAACAGTCTTATATTTATAGAAGAATTACAAAGACAGTACAGAGAATCCTTGTATACTCTTCACCCAGCTTCCCCTAATGTTAGCATCTTAAATAACCATGGTACATTGATCAATTCTACATTGAACAAATCAATACTATTCACTATAGACTTTACGCAAATTTCTCCAGTTTTTCTCATTAATATCCCTTTTTCTGTTCCATATTGCATTTCATCGATACGTCTCCATGGTCTCCTTAGTTTCTTCCTCTTTTCTTGACTTTCATGACTTTGACTTTTGAGGAGTACTGGTCAGGTATTTTCTTTTCTTTTTTTTAAGATTTTATTTATTTATTTGACAGAGGGAGACATAGCGAGAGAGGGAACACAAGCAGGGGGAGTGGGAGAGGGAGAAGCAGGCTTCCCACCAAGCAGGGAGCCTGATGCGGGGCTTGATCCCAGGACCTGGGATCAAGGCCTGAGCTGAAGGCAGACGCTTAACGACTGAGCCACCCAGGCGCCTCGGGTCAGGTATTTTCTAAAACATTCCTGCAATTTTGATTTGCCTTGTTTTCTCATGATTAGACCGAGGTTAGATTTTTGGGAAGAATACCACATAGGTGGTTTGTCCTTTGTACCACAGCATATCAGGGGGTATATGACTTATTGTTGGTGATACTAATTTTAATCATTTAGGGCGGTGTTTACCAAGTTTCTCCACTACAGTTACTATTTTTCTCTTATTTTGACCATATTCCATTAGTCAGAAGCAAGTCACTAAGTCCAGGCCACACTCAAGGGAGGAGAATTAAGTTCCACTTTCTAGAGGAGGAGTATGAAAGAATTTGTGGACATATGTTAAAACTACCACAGTAATTCATACATATTTTGGTAGAGGTTCTTATAGGCTGTGCAAATTCTTATTTCTCCTTAAAGTTTCACCCACTAGTTTTAGCAATCAGTGGATCCCGCCAGCAGCAATTATTACTATGATGTTCTAAAGATAATTTTTAAATTTCATTCTTTCTACAAAAAAAAACACTTTTAAATAAATTTTAGTAAACTTCTTAATACATAAATATAATTCTTGAAGATTTGTTCTTTCTCCTTCATTTATTTATTTATTCAACCATTTATTTATACCAGTATGGATTAATATACATTTATTTTATTTTGGGGGTTGTAATCCAATACTACCATTATTTATTTTGTTGTTCAAATTGTTCCAGCTTTGGCCACTGGAACCTTTTTCAAGTTGGCTCCTATCTCCTTTTGATGTGCCTAGGGGGTCATTTTAATCCACCTCTTTTTCCTCCTTATCCCCTGGCAAGCTAATCATGAACCTACAGTAACATTTTTGTTTCCTTTTTTTAATATTCTCTAAACCAACATCCTGCTTCAGATCCTTATCAACTTACTTCAGGACCTGCAGTGGTAACCCACTCTTCTCCCCAACCTGTTTCTTCTTCCTTCAACTCATCCTACACATTACTCCTAAATTACCCTTCTGGGAATTAAACACTGCTCTCATTACATCATTCCCTTGTCCAAGACCCTTCAGTGGCTCTTACCACTTAAAAACTCCTTGACCTGGCATTCAATAGTTTTAACAACATGGCCCAATTTGACAATCTGGCTGCTTCTCTAATTGTTCATCTTTACAAATCCTTTGTTCTCTTTGCCCCAGCTGTTAGCTCTATGTGCAGATGACTTCCAATTTCCATCTCTAGCTCTATCATTTTAAGCCATTAAAAGATCTTTATTAATTTCTTTAACTTACAAAAGTAATGTATGTTAAATGGGGATAATTAAAACAATACCAAATGGTTAAAATAGAATGAGTCTCTGACTCTCCTCTGCCTTTCTCAGGCTGTTTTTTGTTTTGTTTTGTTTTGTTTTTGTTTTGTTTTGTTTTAAGATTGTATTTACTTATTTGAGAAAGAGACAGAGAGAGCATGAACAGGGGGAGGTGCAGAGGGAGAAGAGGGACAAGCAGACTCCCCACTGAGCGGGGAGCCTGACTTGGGGCTTGATCCCAGGACCCCGAGATCATGACCCCAGCCGAGATCATGACCCCAGCCCAAGTCAGACACTCAACTGACTGAGCCATCCAGGCACCCCGCTCAGGTTGATTTTAAGAATGTAGTGGCTTTTCCGGATTGCTCTGTATCTTTCCTATCACTCTATTAAGTTGTTACATCACAGCAAACAGATTTAGAGACATGCTTCTTGAATTAAGAGTTTATAATGCAAGTCAGAAAAGGTTAAGTCCAGAAAAATATAGATCTTTATGTTTGCACTGCAACTTATGCTTTCAAAGCTTTTTCCTTATTGTCTCATTAAATCTCTGACAATCCTAAGAGATAGAAATGGCAACTCTTTTAAAAATAAAGGCTTTTTTGTTTTTTGAAGAACAGTTTTAGGTTTAGAGCAAAATTGAGGGGGAAGGTACAGAGAGTTCCCATGTACCCCTGTTCCCACATATACATAGCCTCCCCCATTACCAACATCTTCCACCATGTAGTACATCTGTTATGACTGATGAACCTACAGTAATACATCATAATCACCCAAAGACCATAGTTTCCATTATGGTTCACTCTTGGTGTTGTACATTCTATGGGCTTGGACAAATGTAAAATGACATGTATCCATCATTATGGTATCATACAGAATATTTTCACTGCTCTAAAAATCCAGCATCTATTCTTTACCCTAATTTTATAGAGGAAAAAACCCTGAAATCTGGTAGAGCTAATCAGCTCCCTTAAAGTCTCCTAGCCAGGGCTAGGTCCCAAGTGTCCTGACCCCTTTCTACTTTACCTCATAAAAACATCATACCGAAAACCACAATGAGCAGCAACACTAATGGGAGGAAGGCCAGAAGCCAAAGAGAACTCAGAATGTTGACACATCAGTGATCATGGTTTTACCTTGGGGAATGTGAGAATCATTTTGTTCCCTTGCTTCTCTTTTATGGTGAAAGTGAGACTGTGGGAGAGCTCTAAAAAGGAAATAAGAAACAGAAACATATCTGATCGGTGTGATGTCATTCTGTTTTCAAAGAAATGTTCTGCCTCCCCAAAGCTACAGGGCTCTGCAGAACTTGAGATGAAGTGAGAAGAACTGAGTCAAGTGTGGCCACCAGTCCACTTCAAAGCTTGGGGTGCCTAGCAGGAACAAGGCTGGCCAGATAGGGGGCACCCAGGGATCTGGCAGCATTTCCATAGCCAATTCATCTCAACAACTTGTTGATGTGCATACCTGATTGAAAAATATGGGAATTATGAGGTAAAAGCTATATCTCTTGGGTAGGCATAGATGAATCATATCATCCATATTCCAAATGATATATGAAAATAGTAACTCTTATGTTAAATGCATTTTACCACAATAAAAAAGATATATATCTTGAACATCTTTCCATGCTAGATCTTATATTAGATTTTATCTCCTCCTCCTTTTAAAAGGCTGCCGAAGAGCGCCTGGGTGGCTCAGTCAGTTAAGCATCCAACTCTTGGTTTCCGCTCAGGTCATGATCTCAGGGTCTTGAGATAGAGCCCTGCAGGGGCTTCTTTCCCTCTCCCCACTCGTACGCGTGCTCACTCTCTCTCTCAAATAAATAAATAAATCTTTAAAAAATATAAAAATAAAAGGCTGCCTATAGGTATGTTGTGTTATGGATATATCATGATTTATTTAATCAGTCCCCACTGATGGAGATTCATGTTGTTTCTTTTCTTTTTCTCCTCCCCCACCATCATAATGTTGCATCTATTACAACTATTATGTTATAATATTGTTACTATTTATTTATTTATAGCTACTATAATATCTTGTAAAAAAAAGTCTTTATACACTTGTCTATTTCTTTAGTTTAATAAATTCCTGGAGGTAGAATTGCTGAGGGGTCAATGGGCATGCACACATTATATCGCCAGCTGTTTTTCCAGAGAGCCTGTGACAATGTATACTCTCAGCAACAGGGTGCACAAAATTTGAAGTCAGAAAGACCTAGATTAGATCTAAGGACAGCTGATTGTATGACCTTTGGCGAATTACCTTTCTTAACATTCCTTTCCTTTCTAGGGATGTAATATTACCCACTTTACAGGGCCAGTGTTAGAATTAAATGAAATTATGTATGTAAAATGGTTCACAGCATGCCTGACACATATGACAAATGGTAGCTGAGTTTTGTTCTGTTTTGTTTTATGCTGCTCTCTCCTCGTTTACTTTGTTTCCATCTAGTCTACAGTATTCATCAGTCCCAAATTCCCTAGCCACTAAAAAGGAGTTGGGGATACTGACTAACTTAAGTTTTTCTAATCAACAGCAAGAGATATTGCCCTCTTCCTGAGTCTCAGTTTCCTAGGAAAGCCTTGAAGCCAATTTCCAGAGCTCTATCTTTAGTGACTAAATCACAAAGAGACAAACTCTCCCCCTCTCAATGATCTTTCCTAGAATCTTAATCAGGCCATGTTTATTCCCCAGAACACTGTCGATTGGGCCATTTCAACAGCTGGCCTTTCTGTTCTTTAAAATAGGACACTGCATTAAGCCCTGGAGGCTACAAAGGGCCTATGAAAAACAGATGGGAGACAGACCCCGAGACACATGTGTCCTGGGACACTGGGGAATCCAGGTTGAATTCCCTTCCCTGTGTACTTCCACAGTCTGGCCTAAAAGCAGAAGGGCTGGAACTGGATCATGGCTTCTTAGGACTTTAAGTTCCAAAAAGTATTGATTTGGGGTTGAAATTAACCAGGACCCAGTGACAGAAAAAGCCCTGTGACAACTCTCCAAACTGCCAAAAGGGGGCAGTGTAGTGTTATGCTTAAGAGCATAGGCTTTGCCTTCACAAGTGGGTTTGAATCCGGGCTTTGCTATTAGCTGTGTGACCTTGGGTCTCACTTGCCTTCTTTGTAGATTAAGAGTATACCTTCTTCATATTGTTGAAAGGATTAAATGAAATGTGTGTCTGGTGGCAAACACACAGTAAGTGCCCATAAACAGCAGAGCACACATCACAGGGTGTATAGTTGAATATGATATAGTCAGATATGACATGGAGTAACTAAGTAAAGGAGGTAAGATTGAATTCATTCATTCATTCATTCATTCATTCAACAGATATCTAGTGAATGTTTACCGTGTGTAGGGCACCTTGCAAGGCACAGGAGACATAATAGGAAGTAAAAATAGATATGATCTCTGCCTTCATGAAATGTGGCCTTCAGAAGGACCAATATGAATAGAATAATCATACAAACATATGTGAAATTATAAATGTAAAAAGTGCAATAAGGAGAAGGCCATTGACAAAGTCTAGAGTTTGAAGGAAACCCTCTGTGATGAAATTATAGCTGAACTAAGATCTGAAGGATGAGTAAGAGTCAACCCAAAAAAGGTAGAAGGTAGAGGGAAAGCATTCTAGGCAGAAGGAAGAACATGTGCAAAGGCACTAAAACAGAATGGACCCTGGGACATCAGAGAAATAGAGGAAAGGCCAGTAAGGTTGGGTGCAGTGATGAATGTAATTTGAGGTGAGATGGGGAAGAAGGCAGGAGCCAGATCACAAAAGGCTTTGCAGGCCATGTTAAGGATTTGAGGCTTTATAATAAGAGCAAGGGAGAAGCTGTTGAAATGTCAGGGGCTGCCCTGGGCACCCCTACTACTTGGCAACACTTTCCTCTGATATTTCCTTTCATGGGGGATAAAGGGATAAGGGCTTCACACAATTCCTGCTGTGGCCACCCAGGAGAAGGGAGCAAAAAAGTAATCTGCAACAGGTCTCTTCTCAAAACAGAATGAGGCCCTGTGAATCCTCATTGCCCAAGGAAGAACTAGGCATAAAGAGGAATGTGAGTGGGGCATTCAGGGCTGTGAGACTCTCATCAGAAATCCTCTACTGGTGATAGGCTGTCACTGTGGAACTCCTAATGTTTTCTGACTGTTGCATGGCCAGGTCCCTAGCCAGCCTCCACATCTCAGACTTCCTGCCCCAACAGATTCTCCACTGCATTGCACATGGTGACTAAGGGATTAATAGCTATTAAGATGGTGTGGTAGAGGTACAGCACTCCTGTGGGCAGGGGTGGGTCCAGCTTTGCAAGAAGCAGCTCTCAACCTCTGTGTGCCTTTCTGGTTAGCTGGCTCACAGCACCCATAGTACATGCAGTATGTTTGTTGGGGGCACACGCGCACAGACGACAGTCTCCACAATCTTTCCTTTGTAAGGAGAGAAACTAAGAGTGGAGATCCTAAACAGCACAGGAATGCTAAAGTACCAGAAGGTGATAGCTCTGTTCTGGCTCTCATAGATTTTTTAACTTGGCTGGAAAGAGAAAAGGGCCTAAGAGTGCTAGAGCTGCCTGCCCCACCCCTCCTCCAACCTCTCCCAACCCACAGCCCAGCTAAACAGGAAATCAGGCCTGGGTCCCTGCCAGGGCCCAGGCTGGGGCAGGAACCTCAGGAAACAAGTGAGAAAGACCGTCTTCAGCATAGAAGAAGGCTGCTTAGAAATCCCTGGGAAGGTAAAATAAACCCAGCCCCTGCTGAATTCTCTCCCAGAGGAGGAAAATACTTGACCTGCCTTCACTCTCTAGCATGGTCAAGCATGGGCCTAACAATTCAAAGAGCAGACCCAGAGCTTCATGGGAGAGAACAGACTCCAAGTAAGGACCCTCCCCTCAGAGAAACAAAGGTCTGCAGTGAAGCTGGGGGTGAGTGCCTGGTCTGCAGATATCCTAAGGCTATCTTGGGCTGATAAGGAAGGAAATGATGGTATAGGATAAGGGCAGTGTTAGAAAAAGTGGGCCTAAAGGAGAAAGGCCTAGGGATATCTGTAATACCTGTTTGGGGGCGGGGGGCAGGCGGTGCAGGCAGACAAATGACAGGGGTTCTTTGCTATGCAAATGTACAGGAAAGTCCTGATTAAATAATGGACTGAGGCTGACCAGCAATGGCTGCTCAAAACATTAGGTGAAAGGCTGAAGGAAATGTGTGTGATGGAGACATGAGGCTAACTACACCACTAATTAATCTGAATTTCACAAAAGGCAGGATAACCATGTGTCCTGTGCCTCCTTCCTGATATGATGCAACAGGAAGTACTCAGCACACCTCAGAAGTATTCTTCACAAAAAAGTTGAATCTGAATCTAATCAAACCTTGAGATATAATTACCAGTTTGCAGAACTGGTTGGCAGAAATACAAGAGACAGAGAGGATTATAAATGAAACAATTATTCAAAATAATCCAGTGGGTGGGGTATAGGTGAAACAAGATCAGCTCTGGGTTGATCACTGTTGTAGTTGGGTGAGTACAAGGGAGTTCATTTTACTTTTTCCTCTACTTTGTATATGCTTAAAATTTTCCATAACAGAATATTTTTAAAATATGAAGGTCTGCAGACTAGAAACTACCTTCTCTAGTCCCCACTGGGAGAGTAGTAGCAACGTGGACCTTTTCAAATGTTTCTTGAGCCCTGAGTGTTGGCCTATGGGAGCTGAAACAGCAGCAGAACACCCTCCACCAGCATCAGTACTGGGGCTTTCCAGGAAGGCCCCACTCTACCAAAAGAACTCTACAGCAGTCATGACAGGGAGGGGCAGAGGCAGGACTCCTCTAGTCAATGGAACCCCTTTGGGAATCAGTGGAAGCACAGAGCACTCTAGCCTGAGTCATCTCTAGCCTAGTCTTATCATGGCCCTGTAAAGGAGGCCAAGGACTCTTCTCATTTGATGATGAGAAGAATAAGCCATCTTTCCACCCTCTCCTGTAAAAGCTCCCTTGGGAACCATAGACAAAAAATGGAAAACACCAACCCCTTAATCACCATCAACCCTTAGATCAGAAATGATACAGTAATTTGCAGTTCATTTTCATGTACTTGATCTTATTTGTTTTATAAATAGCCTGAAAGAGTTTAGGAGCTTGGCTAAAAGTGGTTGGTAGAACTAGAATGTACCCAGCCAACTTCCTACCACTGTTGTGCACAGCTCCTGCCCTGAGACCAGTGCCCCTCACTAGCGCACCCTGATCTCCATAGCCCCTCAAGGATACTCAAGCCAATTCCTCTCATGGGAGTTCCCTGAGACTGCCTCACTGCTGTAGTTCAGTCCCTTGGCAAATAAAGAATCTGAAACATGAGGTTCCATCAGGAAGTGGATAGGGAGGCTGATAGATGGCTCCTGACCGGTTCCCTTTGGTGCCACTGTTTGCTACCTTGACTATCACCTCCCCACTTAGTCTCCTTCCTTGACTCCACATAATTCTCCCTCCTCTTCCCCAAACCACTAACCACCACCACTATCTCCCCACATCATTATCCCCACTTGGCCTCTCTCTGAGCTTATGATATCCTCTGAGCCAAGGCTGGAAGCAGCAGGACAGCTGAAGGCAGAGAGGACTTTCTGGAAGCTGAAATCCTTAGGAAACACCTTTGGGATTTGCAAGAGGTCCAATAGAGGCTCTTCTTACTAGCTGTTGCAATCTACATGCCAATGTGGCTACTGGCCTTCCCACTAGAGGCAGGCCAGCCCCTGGACAGAATAGCTTGTAGCATTTGGCTTTTCTGGTAAGAAGAATGTGAACCCCATGCCTGATACACAAAGAACAAGACATCCAGGCTGGCACTCTCCTCCCTTCAAGAGCTCCAGATATTTTTTTCCATCTCCAGGAGGATGTGTGCAAGTCATACAATGTTGGAAGACTCAGGTAGGAGCTCTTCTTCAGGAGAGTCAAAGTGCCCACTAAATATTACACATCACAACTCTATTAATAGCTTCTCCAGCCTCCCAACAAAGCTGGTAGCACAGTCACCGGTTATGCTACCTATGGGAGAGAAGCTGGACAGCCTTCCTATGTTCTCCTATGTCCTTCCCTCCTGAAAACTTACCTAATGCTGCAAAGGGAGAGGAGGAAGAAAGGTCAGTTTGTAAGGGATTCAGACTACCAATTCTGGGAGCCCCCACCCCACTGGGGAACATGAAGCAAGTCACTCAATGTCAGGGCATTCAAGGTCCTTCTCATTCTATGGTCTGAGCTAAACATTACTTTTTTTTAAAGATTTTATTTTATTTTATTTTTTAAAAAAAATTTTATTTATTTATTTGACAGAGAGAGCCAGAGAGCACAAGTGGGGGGTGGGGGGGTGGCAGAGGGAGAGGGAGAAGCAGGCTCCCCGCTGAGCAGGGAGCCCGACGCAGGGCTCGATCCCAGGACCCCAGGATCATGACCTGAGCCGCAGGCAGACTCTCAACTAACTGAGCCATCCAGGCGCCCCTAAAGATTTTATTTTTAAGTAATCTCTACACCCAATGTGGAGCTCGAACTTAAAACCCGAGATCAAGAGTTACGTGCTCTACTGATGGAACCAGCCAGCTGCCCCAAACATTACTTTCCCATTGGAGCCTTACCTGACATCCCCAATCTAATGTGTAAGGCATTATTATTCTCTCTCATGCTACCTTGTTCTTGTCTTTTCCATCACTTGTCATAGTTTGTAATTGTGATTTTGTTAGCACACTTCATTTGTTTAGTGTCTGTCTCTCCCATTGGACTGCCAGCTCATAAAGGCAGGGACCATGTTTGCTTTATTCATCATATTATTCCCTGTGTCTGGTACAATGTCTTGCATATAGCAGATTCCCAATGTGTGTTTTTTTTTTTAAAGATTTTATTTTTAAGTACTCTCTATACCCAATGTGGGGCTTGAACTTACAACCCTGAGATCAAGAGTCATATGCTCTACTGATTGAGCCAGCCAGGTGCCCCTGACAATGGTATTTTGTGAATAATGAATGAGTGCCCCCATCCATGTATTCCCTTGAAATCTTCCACAATTCCCCACAGGTACCTTCTATTCCACTCACTAACTCCCAACCACTCATTCTCCTCTGGGTCTCTACTGGTCCCATCTAGAGGACTTCCCAACATCCTCTCCTTTTTTACTCATCTTTAAAGAAACCAGCTGCAGTAGTTCTGTTTCTTCTGTAGTTCTGTTTCATGACAGAAAGTTTCTTTTTTGCCAGACTATAAGTTCTAGGGGCAGAACTATCTGCCAAGGAGTTAAAAGGGGCATTGGGGTGATGAGACTCACAACATAGCACATCAAAGTGGATCCCTCAAATTAGGATATCATATGTATCAAGTTATGTGCTAGAGGTTATAGAGGCTTTGGGGTTGGTTGAGAGCTTACTATTATGGTCAGGGAAGGCTTCCTGGAGAAAGGGCGTTTATATGGTCTTCTGAAGGATAGACAGGAGTGGGATAGGCAGAGGAGGAGGGCGGAGAGAATTCTTAAGAGGAGAGGAGGCCTTGGGGTGCCTGGCTGGCTCAGTTGAAAGAACATGTGACCCTTGATCTCAGGATCATGAGTTTGAGCCCCATGTTGGGTAGAGAGATTACTTAAATAAACTTTAAAAAAACAAAAAGGAGGAGAGGAGGCCTCAAGATACCAATAGACAAGAGGAGGTGAGGGGCCTGGCTTGACCTACTAGAAAGAAAGTTGGCATGAATGGTACAAAATATGGCCACCTGGGAGGGGCAAAGCTTAGTGTAGATGCCTCAAAAGCCAGTGTAGAAGTTTAAGTTGATGCAAAAGAACTTAATCAGGTCCCAAATTGTAAGGGAATATCATGGGCCTGGGAGTCAGGATACCTGTGTTCTAGTCTAGGCCATGCCAACCTCCAGCTGGGTTAAGGCCAAGCCTATTTACCTTTCTGGGATTCTGCTTGCATATCTATAAAATGAGCAAAAATGACTTTCCCAATCTACTTCACAAGGTGCTTCAGGTGCTTTGGAAACATCTTTTCATCTACCTTAGAAAGGAATTTACAATAAGGATAACTGCATCCATAAACTTCACATTCTAAAGAAAATGTATTTGGACCTCAGAACAGGTAGAATGGGGAGTTTATACCTAATTGGAGGACAGAAAAGAGTGCATGAAGAAGGTGGCATTTTTGTGATAGGCTTGAAAGATAGGAAAAATTAGCAAACACATATTAACAGAAAAGTAGGAGAGTTGCTACTCATTCTACAGTGGATTTTTTAGGCATGTTTATATTACACACACATCAATAGAGCCACGTTTATTGCTAGAGTGTTGTTCCTAGCTCCTACTTTAGTGTGGCATTTTGCAGAGGGCAACATGTATTCCAGTGCCCTGGCCTCTGGCCCAGTTTAAGAATTGCTACCACAGGGAACGGAAGGCAATGAAGCCCAGAGATAGAAGCATGTTCACACTCCCAACCCAAAGGCCCTGGTTCCTCCCTGTGAAGCCACAGGTAATATTAAGCCTGTTTTTCCTTTCTTAACTCCAGTTCTTTAGGCATTTGAAACCTTAAAGTGCTTTCCCTGCAACTATTTTTTCCCCCAGGCTGAACAGCCTCAGTTCTACCAACTGTGCTCACATGGTGAGGTTTTGACTCCTTCCTTCATTCCAGCCACTTCCCCTCTTGAATAATGGCATCAGCATAGAACACAGGACTTCAGATAGCACTGACCTGTCACCTCCAAGGACCTGAACTCCTAGGACCTGAATGCAGCTCAAGAGCACATTAGCTCTGCTCATGGCTACATCACATAGTAGACTGACATGAAGTTTTCTGTCCACATAAATACTAGCCTCTGAAGGTCTACCCTAGCCTACCCAATCACATAGCCTCACCTAGATTCAAATTCCATATTGCTGAATTCGGCCAGCTACCTCTCTGAGAGTAAGAATCAATTACATACATGTGGCATAATTTCTAATCAATATGAAACCACCATTTCCCTAGCCCCAGTGGACCCTTACCTGTATTAGCAGCCAGCCTAGCCCAAGATGTGATTCCACGTTCTTGCCTTGATTGCACACTGCTAAGGCAAAAGTCTGCCCTATTTCAGATGTCTCTTGAGTTCAATATAACAACAGGTACAGCTATTAAATATGATCATGAAACCTCAACTGGTAATAGTAGAAGTGCAATTATCAATATTATGGATAGCGGCTGCCCCACAGTAATCTGCGCCAGTCAGATCGCATGGAGAGGTCTAGTCCCCAGGGTGAAAAACTCAAAAAATCCACTACAGCAGCCAGGATAACTGGAGATTTGGAAACCAGTCTCTGGGAAAATGGTAGAAGGAAAATGCAGGGCTTGGTTAGCCTGGGAGAAAAAGAATGCTAAGGCTGTAGAGTCCACAGTAGGGCCTTTCTTCTCCAGTAACTGCTGGCTTAAGGGTCTGCTCTTGTAGCCTCTTCCTTCTCCTTAATCCTTTAGTCAAGGGTTTATAGTTTCATCTGAAGTGCGGCCAGCCACTTATATGGTACTTATGAGGTCTCTTCCTGAATCTGCCTCTTTTCCCCTCTTATTCTCGCTCAGCAGAGTCAAGGTTACTTCCTCTTGCCTGGCTTATTTCCAAAGGATTATTAAATTTATATGAAGTCAATACTTCAAAAATCCATGCTGAATATTAGGGCAGGAAAGATCCGTTTTCTCCATTTATTTTTTAAAGAGCCATATCATAAGACTCCAGCCCGTCCGTGAAACAGATTGCTGAGCTGCCTAACATCTCCAAGATTCCTCCTTTCCTGTGTTCTTTGCCTAGGATAACTATGATGACTCAGGGCTCAGGGCTGCCAGGATGGCAAGCAGGAACGATGTCTCCCCTGCTGAAGACTATGGCAGACATGGATAATCAACTATATCATTCTTTCTCACTGAACCAGGACTCTGCCTCAGAATCCACCTTAACACAAGCTCCAGGCAGCCACTACTGATCAATGGGCATTGGCATAAAGGGTGAAACCTGCTTATCATTCATGCTTTATATAGCCCACAGAGTAGGGAGTGTAAAATGATTTTGTGGGAATTCCTCCTGAACTGCTATGACCAGGGGGCACATTTAATGGTACTACAAAGGAAGTGCTGAGGCACCTACCCAATCAGGGAATCATTTTTTTTTTCAGCTTCAATCCCAATTGAGATGGGATTCCTTCTGATGAGAGATTTCTTTCTGATGACTATAATCTTTATATTCTCTCCTGCATAGCAGAACACAGAAGGGCAGAGCACAGCCCACAGCTACAAAGGAGAAACAGAACTGAGGCAAGCAGCAGCCACACAAAGTAAAGTACTAAATGGGTAAAGTGTACGTATATGAATTATATCTCAATATCTCAATGAAGCTGTCAAAAAAAGGTTAATGGTAAAAATACTGGTTTCACCAGACCAACATTTAGTAGAGGGACTTGAAAGGAAGTAAAACCCCTTTAACATTATCATGAGAAAAACTAGGCACTAGGTATTTGCTTTTGCATTGACCAAAGTTCACTAAGAACTTCCTGCTGATGGCAATAATGGACCCTGACACAAAGCAACAACATCCCATTACAGACTAGCATGGAGCAAAATGGTGTGGATTATAAAAGAGGCTCAAAAGAACTGGGAAAACTATAAATCTAGACTGAATCAGAAGAAAGACTAATTTCTTTTTTTTTTTTTTTTTTGAAGATTTTATTTATTTTTTTGAGAGAGAGAGAGAGCAGGGGAAGGGAGAGGGTAAGAATCTCAAGCAGATAAAAAATAAAAAAAAATTAAAAAAAAAAAAGAATCTCAAGCAGAGTGGGCACTGAGCATGAAGCCCCATGTTGGGCTTGATCTCACGACCCTGAGATCATGACCTGAACTGAAACCAAGAGTTAGACACTTAGCCAATTGAGCCACCCGGATGCCCTGAGAGACTAATTTCTAAGACAGAGTTTCCCAAAGAATATTCCACAAACCACACTGGTTCTGTAAGATGTTAATAGGTGTAACATGAAAAAGGTCCCATAGTTACACAAGCTTGTAAAACACTGAGTTAAACAAAGCTGGAAAGGTTTCTTTATTGCAGGACTTCTCAGAGCCTTTAAAACACTAGTAAACATTGTGATGGGATAGAGTGTGTAGTGAATTTGTCTATAGATCATTTTTAGTCCCCCATAAAGTATCTCAAAGGATCAATGTTTCTAAGGATTATACCAAAGGAAATGCTGGTCTAAGCCATCCTTGGCTCAGGGCTTCACCAATTCCTTTACAAGGATAAAACTGGAAATTAATATGGGGAACTATAAATCATTTATAATTTGTACATAATTATGTTTAACTTAACTACATAGTAAAGTACATATAGTTCTCACTCCATGATTTAGATGCAGTTAATTCAATAAATCTTAAAGTACCCCTTCAGGTATTGTTTTAAACAGATAGATGGGATAGACTCTGGTAATGACAGTCAAGAATCTGGTGATGAAAACGGGCAAAACCAGGCTAGGTACCATAGGAGCTGGGCCCATTTCTGCCTGGGCGTGGCCTTTTGTCATAGTTACACTCCTCAGGGCTAGAACGGTCAAACACCCTTTGTGGCCATTAGTTCCATCTTATGCACACACATATATCATCATCATCACAGAAACTTAAAATTGACCCTCAAGAACCACAACCAACTAATCCTCAATTTGACATCGCTGAATAACAACATGCAAATACATATCCGCTTGAACTGGCTCCTAAGAAGGTTAAGACCTAGAGTGAACTCCTACTGGCTCCTGTCTACAAGTCCCCCAGGCCAGACCTCCTGGGCCTCCTTTCTAGTGGACTTCCCCTCTCAAGTCCCTCTCTAGAGCCCAGGAGTTCACTTGGCTGCCCCACAGTGAAGCCTCTGGGTCATGTGCCAATTTCTGAACTCCAGAGCAGAGCCGGATCCAAAGCTGGTCCCAGCTCTGCCTCCTTCCTTCCTTCCTCTGGCCCAGATGGCCACATTCCCACTAGAGTCTCCTTAGGAAACAATGACTTGAGAGCCTGCTTAGCCACGCCTCTTGCTTTCTTCAGCCAGCATCTGTGGGTATCTGCTGTTAGCCTGATTCTCCTCTTCCTGTCCCCTTTGGGCCTCCCTACACCCATTCTCCCAGGGTCTACTGGAAGGCATGAAGCAGCTAAGCCCAAGAAGCTGAGTCTCCTATAACCTTCCTAGACACAAGGCTCCATCTGCCCTTTCAAGGAGGGGAGTGAGTCCCTGAGGTGAATCAGGTTTAAGTTAAGAAGGCTCTGGTTTCCATTTCTTTTTCTTTCTTTCTTTTTTAAAAATTTACTTATTTATTTGAGAGAGAGAGAGAGTGTGCGCACATACAGGGGCAGAGGAAGAGGGATTGAGAATCTCAGCAGACTTCACACTGAGCACAGAGCCCAACACAGGGCTCGATTTCCCGACCCTGAGATCATGGCCTGAGCCAAAATCAAGAGTTGGACACTTAACTGATTGAGCCACCCAGGCGCCCCTCTGTTTTCCATTTCTTTTCACTCCGAGTGATAGTCAGTAAAAAGCAGCAGGCAGCTGAGGGCTGGAACTGATTCAGCCCGACACCCAGCTACCCACTGAAGCACCTACCTACAAAGACTATACTTGGAGCCTTTAAGGCAACAAGTCACCTCTGAGCGATCTCACTCCAGAAGCATGCTCCCTTGGCATACCCTGCCTGGAAGATAGCAGCCTGGAAACTGCTTTTTCCCTAAGTGCAGCTTTCCAGGCTGGTGTCAGAGAAGGCAGGTATGTGTCCTTTTCCATTCTGACTCTTGAAGGTGAAGCAGAAACTCACACATCTATTCTAAAAGAAATCAGTGAGGGGCGCGTGGGTGACTCAGTCAGTTAAACATCTGGCTCTTGATTTCGGCTCCAGTTGTGATCTCGGGGTTGTGGGATAGAGCTCTGTGTCAGGCTCAGCACAGAGTCTGCTTCTTCTGCTCCTCCCTCCGTGTGCGGTTTCTCTCTCAAATAAATAAATGAATCAAATCTTTAAAGAAAAAAAAAAAAAGAAATCAGTACAAGAGCCCAGCTCAACCAATTAGAGAGAAAACTGTTATAAGCTTAACCAGGATAAAGGTAAAAGGCCAGGCCAGAAACTGCAACATAAAACACTCTCTTAGCCAACAAAGGATTTTACTTTTCCTTCATCAAAGTGCTGCTGGGAAACAACAACAACAACAACAACAACAACAAAACACCATTGCTCCTTGCTGCCACCAATTCACTTGCAATTCACCAAAGCAGGTTTCAGGGGAAAAATATTCACTGGCAGGTGAGCACATTTCTCAGTATCCTTTTGAGGCTGTTGGGGCCAGAATCACTCTGGTCCTTGGCTTTCCAGTCCTCCTGAGTCCCTCATAACCCCAAGAATGCAGTTTCAACAGCAGAGCAAAGGAAAAAAAGTAGCCTTCTCAGAGAGAAGCTCCCTGAAGCCAAGAGGTACACAGACTCCCTCCCCTCAATTTCCCACGGTGGTGATGGTGCCTCTTGCCTTCCAGATATCCATGCTGAAACCTGGGAGTCATCCTTGACTGCCTACCTCTCCACCAGACCTCTAAACAGGTACCATATCCTGCTTATTCCACTTTATTAGTATCTGTACATGAGTCCCTCCTCTCTTGCTGCTTTAGTGTAGGCTTTCATCATCTCTTTCCTGGATTTGTACTGCACCACCTCCATTTTAGTTTCCCAACCTCCAATCTCACCTTCTCCCATCTCTCATCCACTCCTGGAGTGATAGTCCTAAACTCAAATTTGATCATGTTATTCCTTTAATTAAACCCTTCATTCATTCAAATGCGCCCTTTTGTTTCTTTCTCCATGCTCTTTGGCTGGAACGCTTGCCCTCACCTCATCTTATTGGACTGCCAAGCTGCTAGTCTTCTTCTAAGCACCAGTTCAGCGGTGTTTCCTCTGTGAAGCCTTCCCTGATCACTTGATGAGAGCGCTTCCTATTTTCCTTTGGCCCTGCTTGAGCTGGTTCTTACTTCGTGCAGTGCTCACTACCTGTAGCACCTCAATCCATCTTGACTGTGTATATCCCTGAAGCAAGCAAGATTCTGTGTTATCAAGCCCGGCGCAACATCTGGCAGAAAGTAGGTTCTTCGTGTTTGTTGACTAAAGAGAGGAGTAGTAAAGGAGAAGGGGGAGACCTGAGCAAACCTGATCCTCGCTTTGCAATATACGAAAAGAGAGAAAGATGTGCCTCTTCCCAGAACCTGAGAAATACTACTGGGTCATAAGCCACATGGACCCACTAGGAGAATCTACCCTTAAACTGAAAAGTCATCTGACTACAAGAAGGCAACTAAAGGCTCCCAGACCACAGAATACACATAGGTCAATTTTTCACAGTGGCCTCCTGCTATCTTTACAATGTTCTCTCTGCCACTTTCAGGAGCTGCTATGACCTACTCACTGAATTACTGTCTTGACCAACCCCATCTCTGACTGTCAAGAGGCAGGAGGAGTCTGAGACATCTTTCCAAAATCATGTGGTCAAAGGGTCAAAACTTCAGCATTCCTCATCTTCTCCCAAGGGGCACTATTTTTCTCAGGAGCACCCTCCATTGATTTCCACTCTTTCCTGACATATACCTAAAAGTTTCCTATAGCTGTTTGAGCCCATCCTTTTCCTGGCCACCTACTAGAGAAATCTCACTTGTCTCTATCCTTAAAGTACCCGGAAATGAGCATATGCTCGTGAATTAAACAAATGAGTTAACGGATAATATCGGTTTCAAGGAGGACAGACTAGCATTTCTTTCAGGCATACAGAGACCCCATCTGTTGCCATATGCTTTTTTTTTTTTTTTTTTTTTTCTGGTCTCTTAGGTCTCTGAGAGCACAGGAGATAAGATTTTTTACCTGACATAATTAAGTCCTTAAAAGCTCCATTTGGGTTTTTTTGGTTTGTTTCTTGTTTTGTTTTTGTTTTTGCAACAAATCTCTTCCTCTCCAATTGCAGCCAAAGAGAAGACATAGACTGTGAGGCTGCACCAATCAGCCCAACAGACAAATAAGGCCAGAGAGCCTATCCCTGCTGCTCACATAAGCAACAGCCCAAATTCAATCCAACTGCTCAACAGAGAGACTCGGACATCTGGGAGCTTCCCTAGATCAGTGAGGTGCATGTGTGGCTTGGACACAGAACTGAGTAGAAGGTAGGCCTATTGCTGGCAGTTTCTTTGGGAAAATCTGAGTGGTTAGAAACACTCAGGATTGTCTAGAAGATGAACACAGCAGGAGTGGAGCACGGGGACTAGGTCTCCAAGAGGAATTCTCATTCCTTTCATAAGGAGACAGGAAGAGCCCCTGGGGAGCTCTCAGTGATAGGCCCAGGCCTGGTTCAGCTGCTGAGATGCACCCGGACCAATTAAATAATTGTGATGGGAAAAGAAGGGAAGCCACTCCTTTCAGGCAAACTCCCATCCCAGACAGGAGGCTCCACGCAGCTGTGGCAACAGCAGCAGCAACAGCAGGGCAGGGATCTCTTCCTCTTCCTCCCACTAGCTGCGAACTCATGCTTAAATTAGCACCTTGGAAACACCCAGATCTGCCGGCTGTGCCTTCTCTCCCAGCTCCTGCCACTCCCTTAGGCCTCCTTTTCAAGCTTGAGGTTCTCTTTCAAGTAAATAAAATAAAAATAAAAATCTTCTTTCCCTAGAAGAGCTTTTCAAGTAAAGAATGCCTTCTGGATCCTTTCCACCACTATGGGCTAGGGAGGGTTATTTTAATGATGGGGTCCCTGTGCCAGGCCTCCATCAGCCCAGCTCGGGCCAGATGGTGATACCAGCATTGCTTGTTTCCATTAGGGCTAAAGGAAACAGCCCCCACTCTGCCTTCAGAGGGGCTCACACTGAAGGAGTGAGCATGAACAATAAACTTCTGCCAAACTGTATCTATGTTGCTAACTACTGTGTCCCCAATACCTCGTGTAATATCTGGAACAGAGCAGATACTACATAAATATCTGGTGAATGAATTAGCTAAAACAGTGATACCAGCTCCCTATGATAGTCCTTGGAAGACAGAGTGAGGAGCTCTTGTTTAAATTTTAAAGAGACAGTTTGTCTTCATTTCATAAATGAGAAAACTGAGTCCCGAGAAGAGGAGAGACTTCCTAGAGGTCTCAATAAATAATGGTAAAAAAATGAAATAGGTCACAGTTGAGTCCAAGCCTGGGACCCTAGTTTTTATGGTCTACCCAAATACCTCTAAAGAACCACTTTGCCCTTCTCCTCTGTGGTATACCGTTTTGATTCCTTATGCCCTGAAAAAAGGCTCTTTTGGAAACTCCATGCAAGGGTCTGCTGGTCTCAATAATACACAGAGCATTTAAGGAGTTCCGGGGATCCTCTAGACTTCAACCTGGGAACAGACTTCAAGAGGCAGAGGTCTCTGGGGCAATGTCTATGCCCCCAAATGGAGGGAAGACTGTATTGATGCTTCCAAAAGGCTCTCATCAACCTCAACAAAGTATCCTCTTGCAGAGAAGGGCTCCTTTAGCCTTCGAGAAAAAGGTCTGAAGGCAGCCTTTTCTGATAAGTGCCTTCTTGCATAAGCATTTCTACTCTAGAGTCACAGAGACCAGAAGCACCTCAGGAGTTTTCTGGGATCACTATTCACTCAAACTATCATTGAGAACTTTAGGCAATAACAAAGGCACCAAGGACAACTAAGAAGGCCTTGTGACCCCATTCCTCCCCCCCTTTCCTTGGACAACTATTGCCTACCTTCTTAGGAACCTGAGATGGGAGGCAAGAACTAACTCATTGCTTTCTTCTCCTGACTCACTTGGACCTCCTCCTCCTACTTCATCCACCCTCCCTTTTGATTCTTGATTAGATGCTAAGAACTGGAAGGGCAATCTAGTTTGACAAACCAGGCTGGAAAGATAATCCAGAAAGGAATGTTAAAGTTAAAGTTCTTCCAGTTCATGGGACAGACTTCTCATCAGGATTTTCTGGCCGCCAAATATTCCAATGATGGCATTAGTCTAGGAAAAAAGTCCATCAGCATCTCTTTCCCCACTTTCATATTGTATACTTCTGTAAAGCTTCTCTGTTTGGGCTTCTAGAACTAAGTAGTCATAAAAAGGGGGAAAGGCCACTTATCTCCTGATAGGTGGCTCCTAATGATTCTCTCTACCATCCCCCAAAAGGTGTGGCTTAGAGTGGGTCATCGGTCCCTGCCAGGGTCTGTCTGGTCTGCTGTAATGGGTAGGTTACTTGCTCAGGAAGCTACAAAGCACATCTTTAACCAGGGGCCCAAAGGCCCAAGAGTGGAACCTATTCCTCACCTCTCTATCTAACATAGAAGGAGGAGCCTTAGGGAGCCCCAGATCTTCAAGCTTTGGAGAGCTCTGCTCTGCTCCAGCAGAGCTTAGAGAATAGTGCATCCACACCTTCAGGTTCCTGGCCTGCCCTGTCTCCTTCCAGCTCCCCTTCGGGCTCCAAGGAGAAGGGAGATGGAAAAGTGAACAGAGCAGGGCACTCCCTCCCTTCCCCCTCTCCTTATATCAGCTGGCTAGGCCTCGGCGGCGCCTCTCGCCCAGCTGCCCACCGCCGGGCGTACAAGCCAGTCAGGTAACCCCCCTGAGCGGTGGCCATCGGGCATGGTCTCCCCTAGGGCTGGCCTCCGTCGCCCGTCTCGCCCTCCCCCTTCCATGCCCTCCGCGCCGGCAACGATGACATCATTCCTCCCAGACTCCGGGACCGCGGACAGGCAGCAGGATGGGCGCCCAGCAAAGACTCAATGCACGGAGGCCGAGGATGCTGGGGGCTCTTCCGAAAGGGTGGGCACTGGCGGCCCCAGCGCGACCCCGCCCCCTCTCCCGTCGGTTCCCGAGCTCTCTCATCCGCGCCCCTGTTTCTCCACCTCCCCGCTGCTCTCTCTCCTCCGCGACTCCGGCTCTAGCACCCCCCTGCCTAAGACTGCCTGCGCTCTCCTCAGGAGAAGAACGGAATTCAGGGGTCTTGCACCGACCCTCTGCCCCCACCGGACCTTGGTCCCGGCCCCGCGTTCCCATCCCTAACCAGAGAACTGGAGGGCTGGCCCCCCTCCTCCTCTGCCACCCTATTCCCAGTCCCTTTTAGCCTAATTGCACCTGGCCCACAGGAGGCATCACAGGCCTCTAGGGCTAAGCGGCTCCTCACCTCTCATCCCAGCCCCCTGGGCCTGCCAGCGGCGGTGCCCCATGACAGTTCCTTTCCTTTCCCAGCTAAGGGCCTCCACTAGCAGTGTGCACCATTGTGCCCCAAACGTTCCATCCGACGGCCCTCCCCGTAGCTCCCTTGGCCTGTCTCTGCTGACGGTGCCCTGAGCCTTTACAGGCCTCTTTGCTGTTACCCCGCGTATTTCCCCACGGTTTTCTTGTTCTGCAAGTCCTCCCTCCCCCCGCGATGCGATTTCAAGGCTCCCTTTGACCCATTCTAAGGCGTCCCCTCCGCAGTTACCAAGGCCTGATTCCCTCCCTCCCCCTCGGGCAGCGCCCCCTCCCGGTCCTGGCCTGCCCGCCGCCCGCCCCCTCACCAGCGGCTGCATCTCCGAGTGCGCGGTGGGCACCTGGAACCGGTCGATCTCCTCCATCATGGTGCCGGCGGGCGAGAGGGCCAGGGGCCGGGCGCGGCCAGGGACGCCGACGGGACCGCGCGGGGCGGCGGCCCCAGGAGTCGGGTGGGTGGTGCAGACTAGGCCGCCCGGGACGAGTCGGGCGGGCAAGCGTCTGGGCAGATGGTGGGCTCGGGGCGGGAGGTTCGCTGGCTGGCTGAGCCCGGCGTGGCTCCGTGGGCTTGCCTTAGTGCTACCGCGGCTGTGGCCGGGCAAAGCCGCAGGTCTTGCCTCGCCTCCTCCTCCGCCGCCGCCTCCTGTCAGCAGCTCAGCCACTGCGGTGACTCGGCAACTCCACTTCCGGGTCCGGGACACCGCCTGAATCTGCATTATTCATGAGGAGGCAGTGCCTGGGTGCCCCAGCCCCTCCCACATGCCGGAGTTCTACTGCGAGCTGCCGAGGGTCGTATTATTCCTGAGGGGGCGGGTCTTAGTGGAGCCGGAGGTTCCCCGCGCGCCCAGCCCCGCCTCTCCCTCGAGCCGGGAGGGGGCGTCAGAGGCGCCTGCGCCTTGGCTAACGGTTGGTTGCTGGGCAACCGCGTCAGGGAGGAGCAGATTCAATGCTGCAAGGGCGCGGGGACCCACAACGACGGCTGTCCCCAAAGAACCCCTGCGACTGGGAATTGAAGTGAAAAAGAATCCAGATTTCCTGTGCGTAATCGAGGGGACAAACTCCTTGTCCTCAGGCAAGAGAGCATTTTGCAGGTGTTCCAAGTATTGAGGTGTTTCCTGCTTCTTCCAAGATGCCCCAGAAACAGCCGCCTCGTAGGCAGGTAAACACACATCCCGACTGCTCTCTCCCAGTGACCTCTGACCTTCGCCACCAATGATCACTGATCATACTTCTACTGATCCTTCATTTTCTTTTCCCTGTTGACCCTTAACCTTCTCTTTCCCTGTGACCCCTGGCCTGTGTTCCCACTGACCTCTAACCCTGTCCTTTGCCCCTCTAATCCTAGCTTCCTCTCCCACACTGCCCCTGCCCCACTATTTCCACTTGTCGTCCGTCCCCTTTCCACTTGTTGTCCCCTCACCTTTCCATTCCCTCTGTCCACTCATACCACAGACTCTCCTGACCAACTTATCCTCCTTACCCCCCACCCTCACTCCCACTAATGCATCCCTCATTGCCCTCACATTCTTGTCCCGAAGAAATTCTCTTTCCAGCCCTTTGCTGTATGCCCAGTGCTGGGCTAGGTGGGGACACAGGCCTTTGAGAGCCCACAGGAGTGCAAGAGAATTGTACAGCAGACACAGAACACATTATATACAGGAGTTTGGCTTAGATTTTCTGTGCTGGGCTACTTGTCAAGAGACAGAGGTCAGGTAAAGAGGAAGAGGAGAGAGACCTTTTGCCCATTCTTGCCTGACCTCCTACTCACACACCAAACACTGGCCCCTGACTATTTCTGGAGTCTCATGTGTCCCTCTGCTGTGAGCTCCTGGGCCACTCCTATGACTCATTCAGCCATGTGAACTTTGGGTCCTTGTTGCCACCTGGCCAGATGTCATTCCTTCTCACAGGAAACCCAAGAGTTAGCCCCTTCACCCACCAAGTACAGAGTTCTACTTTCCTCCCCAGAACACTCTGGAAGGTGAGGTAAGGCCCAGCTTCTCAAGGATCCCTCTGTGGTTGCCACTCAGTCCTTTAAGAATTCATTTTTTTCCCAACCCTTTTTGAGTTATCACCTTGGGACTAATATGCAGTTTCTGGCTCTGTGAAGCAGGACTTCTATTATTTATTCTAAATTTTCCTCACTCAGATCTAGGTATTTTGAGGTTTGGAGAGCAAACCTGTGTCCATGATGTTTGTGACTTTACATATTTTGGTCTGGCCTTCTCCATATTAGCCTTTGCTACTTTGCTTCTTTCACTGGGCTTTCCATAGCAGGTGGACTCATCTTTCTTAGATCTCTGCAACCATGAGGAGGCTGATATTCCTGTATGGCCATGCCCTAGTTTTATGTTGGGGTTGAGCTCTGTGTTGAAGCTCATGTATTGTGCTTGGGCCTACTGACTTTATTTACATGAAGTTTGTTTTAAATTCAGCATTACTGATGTCTTATTCACATACAATGAAATGAACATTTTAATTGTACATGTTGACAAGTTTTGAAAAATTTATATAGTTGTGAACCACCACCACGATTGAGATAGAGGATACTTCCTCTACCCCCAGAGTTTCCTTGTGCCTCATCCCAGTCAGTTCTCCCCAACCCCCCACCCCCAGATAACCACTGCTTTCTGTCACTGCAGATATTTGTCTTTTCTAGCACTTATAGTTTGAACAAGCTTGGGGTCAGTTTCTCCAGCCCATTAGGGGAGACATTAGAGGCTAGTTTCACTGAGAGCAGAGAGAGGTGACAGCAGACAGGAAGCAGAGAAACCTGGGTCAACTCACCCTGTACATATCAGCACTGCCCCCTGGAGGGAAGGGTTGTTTTAATATTGTGTAAATATTGGTGTGTGGGGTGTGAGAAAAGGATGGGTTGTGCTAGGCTGTATTCTTCAGTCTTTTGTCTCAGTGAATGGCAATCTGGGTCAATGGTGATCTGGGCATAGGACAGTCTAGAGAGGTTGGAGAAGTTGTGCCTTTCCTCTGGGAACTCAGTTCAGTGGGGGACACAGAACACAGGCATACAAAGATAAAAGAGGATGGGATTCCTGGGGCTGGCAGGAAGAGAGACATGCAGGTTGGAGCAGTAGAAAAGCTTCAGGGAGGTGGTATCAATGACTTGGATGCCTGCAGTGGAAAGGGAAGGTCAGGATGGAGCTTATTAGGGGACAGAGAAGAGTTTAACTCCATTGTTCGTGTCACTCCACTGATCAGACCTTTCAATGGCTCCCTCTTGCTCTCAGGATAAAGTCCCAAAAGTCAGACTTGTTTTGTATGGCCTGCAAGGCCTAGCACGGTCTATCTAGTCTTGCTATCAACCCTACTTCAAATTCTACTATTGTTCTGTGAACATTCCACAGTCCCAGCACACTGAACTGCCCACACTTCCTGGAAAATGACATCCACACACTCTTCTCCTCTAGGCCTTTGAAACTGCTGTTTTCTCTACCTGCTTGGTATAATCATTTCTATCTGCTGCCACCTGTTCCATGCTACTCTGCCTCAAATCTCTTCATTTCCTGACCATACATCAAGTCTCAGCTTGGCTGTCATATTCTATAAGGGATTAAGTCCCCTTACTGGAGGCAGGATAGGGTGATAGCCCCCCGAGACTATAAACTCAGTGATAGCAAGGATCATGTCTATCTCATTCATTGTTGAGTCCCCTGAACCTAGCACAATGTCTGGAATATATTAAATTCTGAAAATGAATTGAATATGAGTTCTGAATGCCTGGAGCTGTTCTTTAGGAGTTTTGATCTGAGTGTGTTTGAAGGATAGGAATGGGTAAGCCTGGGAAGAAGAGACTAGTCGGGAGTAATAACAAGAAAATGTCACTGTAGAAGCATGTTTTTCTGGGTTCATGTTTATATCTGCTTTGGCAGTAGGGCTGTGAATGATTCAAATTTGAATCACATGTACCCATGGTTTAAGAGCTGGGCATTAGAGATTTAAGAGGTCAACAATTCTGATGATATAGTCATTCTCATTCCACAGTTATTCATTGGTCACATACTATATGCCAGGTACTGTTCTAGGTATTGGTGATATAGCAACAAACAAAACAACCCCAAATCTCTGTTCTCATGGAGCTTATCTTTTAGTTGGAGGTAAACTATCAATAAATAAATAAGTAAAATATATGGTTAATCAGATAGTGATAGGTGTCAACGATTAAAATAAAGCAGGGAAGTAGAGTAGGAAGTTCAGGGAACCAGAAGATTATGATTTAAATATAGTCATCACTGAAGGTCTCACAAAGGTGGCATTTGAGAAAGACCTGAAGGAAATGAACGAGTTAGCCTCCAGACAGAGGGCATAGCAACAATAAAGTTCCTAAGATGGAAGCTTGCTATACATGTTCCGGATCAGCAAGGAAGGGAAGGCGGAAAGTGACAGGAAATAAGGTCAGAGAGGTGTATCCCTCTACTCCATAGGGTTAATCAAATAACCCATGCCATATTAAATTGGTCGTGATAGAGCTCCATGAATCATAATTTGTAATGAAAATGCATGAATGTCAGGCACCATAAACCATGACCAGCTCAAAACATCACTGGTAGTGCCCCAATAATGAAGTGTCCTTCCTGAAAATTTTGAGAATTCTAACTGGCCGCATGTGTGTATGTGCAGGAGGAATTTTGCAACGTTGCCAAACATTGCCTGGCAGCCAGACTTCTTAGTAGAGAACTGAATTAGAGTCTTCTGTGAACTCCAGTTAAAAGCTAATTTTAGTTTATGACTAACAAATTTTAGTACTTCTTTATAACTCAGTTATTACCATAAAAAAATCAGTCTGGAATTTTGCATCATTTGCCTGTGAGAGCCAAAGGAAAAGACTTGCATTTTTGGATCATTTTATGGTCTCTCCA
Organism: Halichoerus grypus; assembly: GCF_964656455.1. Classification (NCBI taxonomy): domain Eukaryota; kingdom Metazoa; phylum Chordata; class Mammalia; order Carnivora; family Phocidae; genus Halichoerus; species Halichoerus grypus. Next base: position 57,839,388 of record NC_135725.1, read on the forward strand.
GAGGCCCCTCGCAGACAATACTTTTAGAACTGATGATCTTGATGAGGGGTGACTAGGGTAGGGGAGAATCGGCAAGAATGCATGCAAGGCCAAAAACAAGTCTTAGGTGATTCAGAGATTTTTGGTCTGATGACTGGGCCTGGGATCCATAGAAGAAAGGACAAGAGGAGGTGAGCAGAATCTAGGGGCAGTTGAAATGTTTCTATATGTTCAAAATAAGATATCCATGCTCTTATGACCCTTCTTCTCAGTGTCATCCTTACACCTCTTATCTTCTTCAAGCCCTAGATATGATCCTTTGCCCCTTTAGCTCCTAAATATCTCTCAAATCAAACCCCTTTTTTCATTTTCACTGCCACCTTCTTAGCCCAGCCTGTATCATCTCTCACCCAGAGTGCTGCAAAAGCCTTGTAACTGGGATTCCCCTCATCCGCTCATGCTCCTTCTAGTCCATTCTCCACAACTGCATCAAGTGATTTTTTCAAACTGTCAATTTGGTTATGTCATTCCCACTCAGAACCTTTCAGTGACTGCCCATTGCTCTTAGGATAGGGACAAATTTTTTAGATAACCCTTCAGGAGCCTATCTGGGCTAAGGCCCACTTGGAGCTCTAAGCCTTAACTTTTATCACTCTTTCCTTATTACTGCTGTACTTTAGTTCTATGTTACTTCTTCTTCTTCTTCTTTTTTTTTTTTTTTTTAAGATTTTATTTATTTATTTAACAGAGAGAAACACAGCAAGAGAGGGAACACAATCAGGGAGAGTGGGAGAGGGAGAAGCAGGCTCCCCACTGAGTAGGGAGCCCGATGTGGGGCTCGATCCCAGGATCCTGGGATCAGGACCTGAGCCGAAGGCAGATGCTTAACAACTGAGCCACCCGGGCACCCCTCTATGTTACTTCTTTCTGGAACACTCTTCAAACCCTCCCTCACACAAGTACTCCTAAGATTTCAGCCCAATCATCAATCCCCACAACATGCCCCAATGATGCTGCCCTGTTAATGAAGATAAGGTTGTTTCCTCTATTATGTAGTAATATATCTTGATCCTTTCTTGATCCTTCCTTCTTTAGCCTGCATTCTAGTATGTACTTATTCATTTGTTTGTGTAATTATTTGATTATTCTATGTCTCTCCCATTAGACTGTGAGCTCCTTGAGCGTAAGACCTGTGGATGTTTTTGCTCACATCTGTTCTCAAGTTCCCAACACATGGCCATCACCCCAGAAGCTCTCAATAAATGATTGTTGAGTGAATGATAGAGTGTGATTGGGAAGTAGCATAGGGTATTATGAAAGCATGTAGTAGAATATCCTAACACTGATTCTGGGGGAATGAGGGAAGACTTCTAGGAGGAGCACTATGATTTACGGTTTGGACAAAGGAAGAAGAGTTCAAAATGTAGGATAAGAAGAAATGACCAGAGAAGTTAGACAACACAGAATAGAAGACATACAGGAACATACATAAAAGACAACAAAGAATAATGTCCTAAAGAAGAGTGTGTTTATAGTGAGTTTACAGTGTTTATAGAGTACGTGGGTCAGTTGTGTCACATGCTGCTAAGGGGTCAATGAAGATAAGAACTAGACATAGCCATTAGATATAATAATTAGGAAGTCACTGGGGACCTTGGAAAGAACAATTTGCAAGGTAAAAGCCAGACTGAACTGAGCTAAGAAGACAATACTCTGTAGACAAGGATTTTTTTTTTTTTTTTTTAGGGATGAAAGTAAGACTTGAATATGTTAAATGCTGAGGGGAGGGACCCCAGCATAGAGAAGAAGTTGGATATCAGGAGACATAAAATATTGACTAGAGCCAAGTCTCTGAGGAGGTGAGAGTGGATCACTTGTGGACAGGAGACAGAACACTGTAACAGGACAAAAGAAAGGAAGAAGGGATGGATGCAGATGATGATAATTTAGAGGTTTAGTGGCAGGAAGTTGAGAGAATTTTTTCTTCTCTTCCCCTAATAGTGTTATGGAATTCCTTCTGGAAGTGATAACTAGAAAACAAATTTTGCCAATGGCATTTCCATTTTGTTATGATTATAGTCATGCTATTTTCAGAGTTACGGTCTGAGGTTTGTCATGCACAATTATCAGATTGCAAAACAGCTGTGAGTATTTGCAGCCAGAACTTGGTCTCCTCCCCTGTTTACTGTGAAGCCTAGCACATTGTTAGTACTCAGAACATGCCAGGTACTCGAATAACAATGGCAGAGGGCTCTTGTGCTTATCCCTGGGCTTTGCAGCCTACAAGCTGATGCTGAAGAGTAATTTTGATTCTCTGTCTCCAGCTGTGAGCAAGTGACATGAAATTGTTTTCTGCCAGTTAGGGATTTGTATGGAGCGTTCAGTCTTCCCGATCCCTGAGACAGAGTTGTATGGAAGAAGCAAGCAAAGGACGCAGCTGTTGATCAACTTTTTCACTGTTTTGTATCTCAAAACACTTTGTCCTACTCATGGAGTCAGTGGATTTTGGTTTGTGTGATGGGTTTATGTCCTCTAACTCTCTCACTTCCTAGATTTGAGAACTCTTGGAGGTAGGACCAACTCAACCTTGGTTCTTCTTTAGCTGTCATCCTAGGATCTGGTACATAGTAGATGCTTAATAAATACTGGATGAATGAATAATGACTGAATGAATCAGTTGATGAGTAAATAAATGCATGATGGAAAGGTGTGTACTACAATACTCTGAATGCTAACTTTTCTTTCTGGGCCTGCAGCAGAAGCTGCTTGTGTCTTTGTCTTAGTCAAAGCAGCTTAATTCTGTTAATTATTCTGTTAACTACTCCTGATGTTAAGCTTTTTCCCTACTTTTATTTTTACCTCACATCCATTTTCTTATTTACTTATTTTTCCCATGTGTCGTATATTTAGCCTCAAATCTTACTTTGGGAAAAATTGGGATATAAATGGATTTAAAAAAAATTACTGATCCCAGAGTGCCTGGGGGGCTTAGTCTGTTAAGCTTCCAAGTCTTGATTTTGGCTCAGGTCAGGATCTCAGGGTTGTGAGATCCAGCCCTCTGTGGTAGGCCTGGTGCTGGGTATGGAGCCTGCTTAAGATTCTCTCTCTTCTTTTCCCTCTGCCCCTCCTCCGCAACCCCCAGCACTGGTGTGTGTGTGTGTGTGTGTGTGTGTGTGTGTGTGTGTGTGCTGATCCTCAGACAGACACACAGATCCAAGTCTCTGTATCTTTGTTAATGATTTTGTTCCTCTGCCTGGAATGCCCAAGGCTTTCCTACTTCTAGTCTTTATGGGCCTGGCAAACTCTAAGGCACACAGATTTTAGTCAAGCTCTTTAAATTGCAAAGAACAGAGGCTCACTCAAATTACCTCAAGTAAAGGGAGCGTGGGTGAAGGGGGAAAGGGTGTATGTGGGGGTTTGTGGATGGGTATTATATAAATACATAAGTAGCCTAGAATCAGAATTGGAAAACTATTGGTTCTGAAACAGATGTAAGTACTCATTACTTTCTCTGTATCTCTCATGGACTCTCTTCTTCTCTTAGCAACTATGTTTCATTTCCTGTTTTCATTTCCCAATCAGCCAACTTTTTAATGGTTTCTGCTCCCTCATAACTTTAGTGTGTTTCCAGCTCATTATGCCACTTTGGATTCTCTCTAACGCACAAACATCTCCATACTATCTCCATCCAATCACCAGTTCTCTTAGGAGTCCCAGTTCAAACTCTTGGAGAAAGAATCTGATTGACCCTAGCTTATCTGTTCATGTTAGACTGTACCAGGGAAGGACAAGATCCCATGGCTTTCTAAGCAGCCAAAACTGTGAGCAGGGCAATTTCTCTTACAAGGAGTGTAAGGTATAACCTGCTTTACTCCAAAGTAACTTCTACATTGTTTCTGAAAAATCTCTTTCTCATACATTGTGCAGGGAAGGCCTCAGATTTCTTCCAACCCAGGGCCTCCATTCAGGGTGGATATTTACATTACAAAAGGTTCTGTCCTTTACAAAAGCCTTTACTTTAGGGTTGTTGGTGTGTGTGTGTGTGTGTGTGTGTGTGTGTGTGTGTGTGTGTGTGTGTGTGTCTGAGTGTTTTAAACAGCCTGTTTCTGCAAGGAATTTTATTTTATTTTTAAGATTTTATGTATTTATTTGATAGAGAGAGAGAGCACAAGCAGGGGGAGCGGCAGGCAGAGGGAGAGGGAGAGAAGCAGGCTCCCCGCTGAGCAGAGAGCCCAATGTGGGGCTCAATCCCAGACCTTAGGATCATGACCTGATCTGAAGGCAGATGCTTAACCGACTGAGCCACCCAGGCACCCCTCGCGCAATGAATTTTATTTTTATTTTTTATTTTTTTAAAGATTTTATTTATTTATTTGACACAGAGAGAGAGATCACAAGTAGGCAGAGCGGCAGGGAGAGGGAGAAGCAGGCTCCCTGCTGAGTAAGGAGCCCGATGTGGGGCTCCATCCCAGGACCCTGGGATCATGACCTGAGCCAAAGGCAGGCAGACGCTTAACTGACTGAGCCACCCAGGCACCCCTGCAATGAATTTTAAAATGCAGCACACTATGTATAATTTTTAAAGACCTTGGTGTAGGGGACTTATATTCTGGCCATGATGGAAAAATCCATACTGGACTTGCCCTCCCACTGTAAACAGATAAAATTCTGGACACAACATATACCACATTCCCTCAGGACAGTGATTACAGAGGGAAGGAAAGCACCCAACATGAGTCACAAGTTTATCCTTGCTATCTGGCCAGGGACAATTTCTTGACCGTGACTCAGGGAGGTAGATCCCAAAGGAGAGTGTGCTGATACCAGTGAGATAACTCAGATGTTAGAAGTAGCAGACGATGACTTTAAAGCAGCTTTTATAAATATATTTATGGACTTACAGAAAATACTGACTTAATAGATGGGGAATCTAAGCAGAAAAATGGAAACAATAGAAAAATAAATATCAGAACAGAAAAATAATTGGATGGGCCTAACAGCTGAATGTGAAGATGAGTCCATTGAAATGATCTAATCTGAAGATCAAACAGAAATAAGATTAAAAAACATGAGCCTTAATGACCTCTGGGAACATGTCATATATGTATGTCATATATGTTATTGGAATCCCAGAAGGAAATAGAGGAGGGGGGAAATATTTGAAGAAATAGTGGCCAAAATTTTCTAGATTTGATGGAAAATCAGAAGTTCAGTGAGTTCCAAGCAGGATAAATACAAAGAAAACCACCCTTAGGTCCCTCATAGTCAAAATACTGAAAGTCAAAGATAAAAATAAAATCTTGAAAGTAGCCAGAACAAAATGACACATTGCATACAGGGTAATAATGATATGATTATGGTTGACTTCTCATTGTAAACAATGGAGGTCAGAAGATAATGAGAGAAGCACTGAAAGAAAATTACTGTCCAGACAGAATTCTGTATCTAGCAAAAATATCCCTCAAATAAGAAAGGTGAAATAAATACATCTTCAGATAAACTAAAGTTGAGAGAATTTGTCATTAACAGACCTTCACTACAAGAAATACTAAATGAAGTTCTGTAGGCTAAAGGAAAAACGATACCTGGTAGAAGCTCTGTTACGGAACCTGGACTGATCGCCCGACGAAGAACCAAGCGGCACTTGGAGATCTTGGAGGATAGGTTTATCTAACGCCGGTGGGCTCAGAGGAGAGTGATCTCCAAAGGTCTGAGCCCTGAGCACAAACTAAGGGGGTAATTTATACACTTTTACTTCTGTATATGTGGCACTTTCATGTGTGCGGCAGGAGGGAAAACCTTGAACGGCCCTGGGGCCGGAGACTGGGATTCCCTTGCTGGCTTGGTGGGCCACCTTAGAACACAGACTTCCCTTATCATTCCCACTTTGATGCCCCTTTAAACACCTAGTTTAGAGGGCATGATTTTTATTCTCTAAGGGGCGATAGTCAGTAAGGAGCAACTGGAGTCTGATCTTAGCAATTCGAGCAGTGATAAACCTAGTAAGGGCATTAAGAATACAAGGACCAAATGTTACTGTGAAGAGGAGCATTAGGAGGGGGCCGATGAGGGGGGCGAACCAAGGGAACCATTGTGAGAGGGAATCCCAACAAGTCGTCCACTGGAGTGCTTCCCACCGGTGATTTACTCGTTCCTGTAATTGGGTCAGAGTTTCTTGGACCATCCCTGACTCATTAGCAAAGAAACAACATTCCTCCTGTAAGAAGAGGCAGAGTCCCCCCTGCACGGCCATAAATCGAGCCCGCGCCTGTTTTGGAGGGCTACTGAGGCCAGTGAATCGAGTTGGCGCTGCAGGACCAGGGCTGACTGAGTGAGGGCAGAAAAATCTGCCGTGAGTTGTTGAGTTAACCCCTCATACTGAACCTGAGACATCCCGCCGGTGGCACCGAGGGCAGCACCTGATGCGGCCAGCAGGCTCACGAGAAGAGGGATGGCTGCCGGGGAGCGTCGGGGGTGGCTAGGAGGTCTCCATATAAGTGGGGTGTTGCTCCCAGGGAGGACTGAAAGATCGGGTAAGAGACTTGACAAGCGTGCATGATTGATTGTGCGGGGTGACGCAGATCTATACACCTTGATCACAAGCCAGAAAAGTGTTGTTAGGTGCACAGACCCGACTGTGGCTCGAGACGGGAGAGGAGGAGTTTCCATACAGTGGTACTGGAGCCAGAAAGGGATAATCTGAGGTCCCTGGTACCGAGGTGGGAGGTGACACAGTGTATTGGTTGAGGATGATACCTAAGTATTGGACGGAACCGGGCTTCATACAGATCCAGCAGTCAGATGCTAGGGGTGGATTTGAGTGGTTAAGCGCTTGGTGGGAGGCATTAATCACACCTAACAGTTGCGCTATAAATGCTTGCTGTGTGTGGATGGGGGACCCAGAGATACACCAGGGCAAGTTATTTTCTGCCTGACTCTGGGGGTTGACTGCAAGGCTTGGGGCGAACATGGACTTAATCATAAACTTGGCTGTGGGGTCGGTCCCTATAGAGTGATATTGGCCCAATAGGAGAGTGATTCCTGTGGCCCATGATGTGGCATTGGGTTCTAGGACTGAGAGAGTGAGCGGTATACGGTGATTGTTAGGGCAAGAGGTTGCGGTGGCATTGAGTGACAAGGAAATCCGGATGTCACTTTGCTGTTTGAGGCTCCACCACCTGTTGGACCATTGTTCCATTCCCGGCTAAGTCGCCACCCAGGACTCACATCCCCAGGCTTGCAAGCAGAACTGAGGGCAGGTGTTTGGCTCTTGAGGCATAGGACCCCCACAGATGTAGATATCTACCTGCTGGTAACCTGAGTGAGTCCATGGTAGGAACACCGTCTATGAGGTTCCCAGGAAGTGTCAAGTAGTTGGCATCCATCAAAGTGGAGGTCGACCTTCGGTGTGTGTGCATCCCAGGTGAAAGAAGTCAGTGGGGGCGCTGGTGCGGGATTGAGGGGGGTAAGCTGGGAAGTCCATTTGCCAGTAGCGGTGATACGAACCGAGAGTCTGCCCCCCTTGCCGGGCCGGGCAAGCTAGAGGCAGTGCGGAGGAACAGCACACCAGGCAGCAGAAGACCAGGACTGACTGGGGCCAGGAAAACCATGGTGACATGCGCTCAGGAGTAGACAGCAGAGGGCCAGTAAAAGTGGGATCTATGACCTTAGTTAGAGGGAGCCATCGTGGCTAACCCATCAGCAGATAAAACCTGTGGACAAGTAAGTGCAGTAATACACCCTAGGGTCACCCAATTAATAAGAGCAATAGTAAGCCTCTGGGGGAAATTTCAGTCAGGAGGGGCAACAGTGTAGAGTCCGACTCCTAAGATGAGGGAAATCATGCTGATGAGAGCCAGGGACCACAGTGAGCAGGTGTCCATCAGTCAGTGGGGTCTCATCGAAGGTGAAGCCAGAGCATGTTTGTGAGGTCTGGCTGGACTCTCCACTGGCATGGCTCCTCGTCCAAATGATGAGCTTTTTTCACTCTTGAGTCGTGGACCCACGGGGTGACACCTGAGACCTTGAGGGCAGTAGGGGTGGTTAGAACAACAGTGTGGGGCCCTGTCCATTGCGGTTTGAGGGTGTCTTTCTTTCAATCTTTGACGCAAACTGAGTCCCCTGTCTGGAAGGAGTATACCTGAGACCCTAAGGAGATTGGGGCCCTCTCAGTGGTGTACTTTTGTAATTTATTTAGGGTGGCCCCCAAGGCCTGAAGCTGCTCCTTTATCCCTTTATCTCCAACCTGATGCAAGTTTTCTGGAAGGCTCCCCAAGCACAGGGGAGGCCAACCATATACTAATTCGAAAGGGGAGAAACCTAGTGTCCCAGGCGTGCAGTGAGCATGCAGGAGAGCTAGGGGTAGCAGATCCGGCCATGGGAGGTTAGTTTCCTGACAAAACTTTGTTAAGGTTCCCTTGAGGGTATGATTCATCCACTCTACTTTCCCTGAGCTTTGGGGCCGATAAGCGGTGTGGAGTCTCCAGGTGATGTTGAGAGATTTGGTCAAGACTTGTACAATGTCTGCTACAAATGCAGGCCCATTGTCACTATGGATTGTCAATGGCAGGCTGAACCGGGGAAGGACTTTAGCTACTTCCTGGCTTCGCTCCGTCCTGGTTGGGAAGGCTTCGACCCACCCAGAGTATGTGCATACTATTACTAGGAGATATCTGAACCCCCTGCTTGGCTGCACATCTGTGAAGTCTACCTCTAGATCTTCGAAGGGGGTTGCTCCCATCCTCTGGACACCTGGTGGGGGCCGTGGTGCCGACCGAGCATTATTTTTAGCACACGTTATGCACTGTTCACTTGTTGCTCGACATAGTGCTGGCAGCTGACTTTTTAGTGTAACTGGGTGGAGGGACTTCTTCCGGGGGTGTCAGGGCCATGGTGAGGGAAGGGGCTCTGTCCATGTCCTCACTGGCTGCAGTCTTGGCTGCCTCATCTGCCAGATGTTTTCCCCACGCTATGGGATCTTCTCCTCTCTGGTGTCCCTTACAGTGCAGGATTGCTACTTCCTTTGGAAGCCAGATGGCTTTGAGGAGTTTTAGTATCTCCTCCTTGTTTTTGATAGCTTTTTCTGCAGTGGTAAGGAGGCCCCTTTCCTTGTAGATGGCTCTATGTATATGTACAGTAGCAAAGGCGTACCGAGAGTCAGTGTAGGTGTTGACTCACTTGCCTTCACCGAGGGTGAGGTCTCAGACTAAGCCATATAGTTTAGACCGTTGTGCTGACCATCCAGCTGGTAATGCCTTAGCCTCTAGGACTTTAGTGGTTTTGGTCACTGCATAACCCACTTTCTGGGCACCCTCTTATAGGTAACTGCTGCCATCGCTGAACAGCGTGAGCTCTGGATTCTTTATGGCTTGATCCTGTAGATCTGGACAGCTCGCATAGACCTCATCAGTTACTTCGGAGCAGTCATGGTCTGGTTCCCCCTCTTCCGTGGGGAGAAAGGTTGCCTGGTTTAATGTTCTTACTGTTTCGAGGGTGATCCATGGGTTTTCGCAGAGGAGCCCTTGGTATTGTGCTAGCCGAGAGTTAGAAAGGAAGCGGTGCCCCTGTGTGTTCATGAGGGACACAACTGCATGAGGGACCTTGGCATCAAGTTCTTGCCCCAGGGTGAGTTTTTCTGCCTCCTTGATAAGTAGGACTGTGGTTGCCAGCGCCCTGAAGCATGGTGGCCATCCTGCTGCCACAGAGTCCAGCTTCTTTGACAGATATGCAACTGCCTGTTGCCAGGGCCCAACAGTCTGGGTGAGTACCCCGAGCACTATCTTTTCTTTTTCATCTACAAAGAGATTGAACGGTTTCTCTATATCTGGTAGGCCCAGGGCTGGAGCCTGCTCCAGGGCAGTTTTTATCTCTGTGAAGGTGGCTTCTGCTTCCTCAGCCCAGGCAGGGGGTTCTCGATCTGGTCCCCCTAAGAGATCATAGAGGGGTCTCGCTATTGCTGAGAATGCAGGGATCGAGATGGGGCAGAATCCTGCAGCCCCCAGGAATTCTCGTAGGCCCGTTTTTATCTGGGGCTGTGGCAAGGAGATGATGACCTTTTTCCTTTCCGGCCCTAGTTCTCTTTTTCCCTGGGTGAGGAGGAAACCGAGGTATCAGACCTGTTGTTGGCAGATTTGTGCCTTTTTTTATGAGACTTGGTATCCCGAGTCTGACAGGAACTGTAGGAGGGCCTTTGTGCCTTTTGTGCAGTCTTCTTGTGTGTCACTGGCAAGGAGGAGGTCATCCACATACTGGAAGAGGGTGCATCGTGTGGCCTCTCTTGGGAAGCTGGCAAGGTGCACGGCCAGCGCTTCCCCAAAGAGGGTTGGTGAGTTTTTAAACCCGAGGGAGGCGCGTCCAAGTCAGTTGCATCTGGCGCCCTGTATCAGGTTCAGACCATTCAAAGGCAAATAGGGGCTGGCTCTGGGGAGTTAAGCTGAGGCAGAAGAAGGCATCTTTTAAATCTAGGCAAACGAACCATCTGGCTGACCCTGGGATTTGGCTGAGGAGGGTGTATGGATTCGGGACCACTGGGTGCAGAGAGATGGTCACCTTTTTGATGGCCCACAGGTCTTGAACTGGTTGGTAGCCCCCTCCAGGCTTCTTGACTGGCAGGAGTGGGGTATTCCAGGCCAACTGGCACTCGACTAGAATACCTGCTTCTTTGAGTTTGGCCAGATGTTCTTGGATGCCAATCTTAGCTTCTTGTGGAAGGGGGTATTGCCTTTGCCTCTGAGGTTGGGCTTCTGGGATCAGTTCAACAATGATAGGGGCCCAATTCCAGGCTAGTCCAGGTGGGTTGTCTTCAGCCCATACTGAAGGGAAGGCGAGCCTGAACTCTGGCGGGCTGTTCTGTTGGGTCTGGGCGCAGAATAGCCTTCATTCTTCTTTCCTTGGTGTGGTGATGCTATTATCAGAGACCCCATCTCCTCTTGCCTTGGGTTTAATCGGAGGCTGGTGTGTCCGGTGGGCTCAAAGGTTATCTGAGCCTCAAGCTTGGAGAGTGTGTCTCAGCCCAGGAGGGGGACGGGGCAATCAGGTAGATAAAGGAATTCATGTCGGACCTTGTGGCTCCTGATTCACACTGGTGAGCCTGGCAAAAGGGCTGTTGTATCGCCTGTGTCCCGGTGGCCTCAAGGATGGTCGCAGTCCTTTTGCTGAAAGGGGCCACTGGGGAGGTGACAACAGAGTGCTCAGCCCCAGTATCAACCATAAAAGTCACTGGTTGGCCCCCCACTTTCATTCTGACCATGGGCTCATGGGGGCCAAGGAGGAAAGAGCCTTGTCCCCCTCTGAGTCTATTCCTGCAAGGCCTATGAGGTCCTGCTCTCGGGGTTCTTCCTTGTAGTGGCTGGGCTTCTGAGCCTTTCCCTGGTTGGGACATTCATTTTTCCAATGCCCTTTCTCCTTACAGTAGGCACATTGATCCCTTGCCAAGGGGGCTCTGAGTTTCCCCCCTTTTGGTGGTCGGGGTCTCCCAGCCTTTGTGTCTTCCTTTTCTTTCAGGGCAGCAGCGAGGAGGCTGACTTTCTTTTTTATCTTTTTGTCAGCTTCCCATTCAGCTGCGACCTCCCTGTTCACGTAGACCTTATTGACAATCTTTATTAGCTGGGTGATGTTCATCCCGGCGAAACCCTCTAGTTTCTGAAGTTTTTTTCCTGATGTCTGGGGCAGCCTGAGCCATGAAGGAGGTGTTTACCATCTGTTGGCTTTCCTGTGCCTTGGGGTCAAATGGAATGTATATCCTGTAGGCTTCACATAGGCTTTTGTAGTAGTCCCTGGGGGATTCCCCTGGTTGTTGAGTGACCAAGGATACCTTAGTCATGTTTATGGGTTTCTCAGCTCCTGCCCAGATTCCCCGGAGGAGGGCCTCCTGGTACTGGTGGATGTGGGCCTGTCCCTCGGTTGTGGTGAAGTCCCATGCTGGGCACTCTTCAGGTGCAGCCGTATTAGCCCAGGCAGTAGGATCGATGACTCCCGCTGGTGCGTGCTCTTCTAGGTACTGCTGTGCACCTTTCATTATTCTCCTCCTTTCCTCTGTGTTAAACAGGGTGCGGAGTAACTGTTGGCAGTCTTCCCAGGTTGGCCGATGAGTCTGGAAGAGGGATTCCATGAGGTCTACCATAGCCTGTGGTTTCTCAGAGTAGGATGGGCTGTTATGTTTCCAATTGAGGAGGTCGGTGGTGGAGAAGGGCTGATAATATGTCATGGAACGGCCGGGTTGGACAGTCCTGTCTTCATCCCACCTCTCAGGTTCCCGTGTCTCTGGTACCAGCATTTGGAGGACACTTGTGCCCGGCCTGGGGTGCAGCCTTGTTGCTGGTCCTGGAGAAAGTGGATCCTTTGGGCCTGGGGGCACCGGTGGATCCTCTGGGCCTGGAGGCACCAGTGAGACCGATGATGGCAGAGTGTCTGGAGCTGAAGGGCCAGGTGTAGACGGTTTTGGGGGTACGTATGGTGGGGGCAGGATCAGTTCGTCCTTGGGATCTCCAGCTAGAATTTGTGGAGACTGGGGCTTTTGCCGATCTTCTTTAGGTTGCTTGGATGAAGCGATTAAGACCCTGGCCTGTCCCTGCCTATTGCAAGCAAATCGCACCCATGGGGGAAGGATCTGGGCAATTCCTAGCCAGGAGTCAATGTACGGAAACTGCTCAGGGTGTCCTGGTTCTCCTGTTACGACTCGCCATACTCAATAAATCGTTGGGACATCCAATGTCCCTTCTGAAGGCCACCCAGCATTAAAGGTGAGCCATTCCAATTCACATAGGGTTCTCAACTTGCTGGGGTTTATCCTGACTCTAGTCTCCCAAAAATCCCTTCTTGAAATTTTTGATCATGGTCTCTAGAACCGTAGGTTTACTCTGCCCTGACCCCATGGTGATGTTCCCATGTGAGGTGACGCAGAGACAGACAAGGGGGCTGGAGTGCCTCCTGTGGTGAGGAGACCAATCAGATGCCCATCTGGCCTTGTCTGAAGGAGCTTAGGTGAGGCTTAGCCATAGTGGTCTCAGCGTTGTGACTTACGATTGGAATCTATTCTGATGCCACCCTAGACTGTATGCCGTTCACCACGGAATCACAGATGGGCCCACTCAGACTCCATAGGCTTCTGGGGACCTTAAGGGTGCCCGCCCATAGAGTCACAGAATCAGTCCGCTTGAGCAAGCCAGGTCGGACTGCACATTCACTCACACATTCACTCCAGAAGTTATTACATTCCCTCCCTGGGAATCCCTACCTGTGAGACCTCTAAGAGGTCTCTGGGAGGTGATCAGGCTCCCCTTCCACCCCGACGGGTGGGCCTGTCTGTGTCCTAGGGCCCCAGGCCTTACCATAATCCGACATCGGGACCAGGTCCTCACCTGCCAAGTCTCCTCGAGTCTGGCAGGAACAGCGGAGTGGGCCGGTCCAAAGCGACTGGGGCAGGAGACTGCCGAAAATTAGGCAGGGCGCGCCTTCTCCCTTACGATCCCTCGTTCTGTCACCGCCCCGCCGTTGCTCCCAAACCGGTGGCGACAATGGCCCAGCACGGTTGGGATTCCCGGTCAGGGAACCAAATGTTACGGAACCTGGACTGGATCGCCCAACGGAAGAACCAAGTGGCACTTGGAGATCTTGGAGGATAGGAGGTTTATTTAAAGCTGGCGGGCTCAGAGGAGAGTGATCTCCAAAGGTCTAAGCCCCGAGCACAAACAAAGTGGGTAATTTATACACTTCTACTTCTGTATATGTGGTACTTCCGCTCGCAGCAGGCGGGGCAGGAGGGAAAACCCAGAACGGCCCTGGGGCTGAGACTGGGATTCCCTTGCTGGCTTGGTCCGCCATCTTAGAATGCAGATTACCCTTATCATATCTATGGGAAGGACCAAAAAGTACCAGAAATGATAAATATGTGGCTAAAGATAAAGAACTATCTTTTTTCCCTTCTATTCATTTTCTTAAAAGACATGACTGTTTAAAGCAAAAATAATACCATTATAAGGTGGGACTTATAATGTATATAGAAATAAAATACATGACAACAATAGAGCAAAAGATGAGGTGGTGGTGGTAAATGGAATTAAGATGTTATAAGGTTATTACATTGTGAAATATGAAGTGGTATGTTATTTATTCTCAGTGGACTATGATAAATTTAGGATGCATATTGTAAACCTTAGAGTAACCACTAAAAAGTAATACAAAAAGGCACAGCTAGAAAGGCAATAGAGATAATAAAATGAAATACTAAAAAAACTCATTTAACAAAAGAAGGAAGAAGTTGAACAGAGGAACAAAATGAGCGGATGGAGGGAGTCAAATCATGAGACTCTTTAACTATAGGAAACAAACAGAGGATTGCTGGAGGGGAGGGGAGTGGGGGGATGGGGTAGTTGGGTGATGGGCATTAGGAGGGCACTTGATGTAATGAGCACTGGGTGTTATATGCAACTGATGAATCACTAAATTCTACCCCTTAAACTAATAAAACACTATATGTTAACTAAATTGAATTTAAGTAAAAATTTTTTTAAAAGCAGATGGAAAAAAATAGAGAACAAAGAGCAATATAATGAAGACAACCATACCATTGCTTTCAATTAAAAGGTAGAGTTTCTCAAGCTAGGGAGAAAAAAAGCAAGACCCAACTAAATGCTTCCTGTAAGAGATACAGTTTAAACATAAAGACATAGAAAGGTTGAAAATAAAAGAGTAGAAAAAATATACCCTGAGAATGGCAAGCCTAAGAATGTTGTGCGGCCATAGTATTATCAGAACTAAGTAGGCTTCAAGACAAGGAATATTCTCAAAGAAAAGTAGGGACATTTCATAATGATAAAGGGTCAATTCAAGAGGAGACATAAAATCACAAACATGTATGCACCTATTAATAGAAGTTCATGATATATGAATCAAAAACTGACAGAGCTAAAGGGAGAAGTAGAAAAATACCCAAAGATAGTTGATTTTAATACTTGTCTCTCAGTAATTCAAAGATATAGAAGATTTGTTAACCAACTTGACCTAATTAACATTTATAGAACACTACACCCAAGAACTGCAGAATGTTCACAAAAATAGACCATATGCTGGGACATAAAGTACGTCCCAAGACACATCAAAAGATTAAAATCTTACAGATTTTAATTCAATTCAAATTCAACATCCATCCATGAGAGAAAGAGTCTCAGCATACTAGGAATAGTTTGAACAAAACATAATTAAATTAAAAATAAACAGCAGTATCTTTAAAATCCCCAAATATTTAGAAATTAAGGAACACATTTCTAAATAAAGGTAGTCAAAAGGAGCAAGGGCAGATAGTAGCTATACTTGTAGTGAGCTTGGCATAATGTATAAATTTGTCAAATCACTGTGTTGAACACCTGAAATAATGTAACATTGTGTGTCAACTATATTTCAATAAAAGAGAAAGAGAGAAAGAAAAGAAAGAGCACAAGGGAAATTAGTAAACATTTTTAACTGAGTAGTAATGAAAATATAACATCACAAATTTTCAGGTGCTGCTAAAGTTGTGCATAATGGAAATGCATAGCTTTAAATGCCTGTTTTAGAAAAAAAGGAAAAATTTAAAATCAATGTTTCATAGAAACAATGAGAAAAACAATAGAGAAAATTAACAACACCAGGAATTCATTCTTAAAAGATTAATAAAATTGACAAAACCTCGCAGGGCTCAAGATAAAAAGAAGTCACAACAGCAATATCAGGAATGGAACATGAGAAATCACTACTGATCCTACAGACATTAGAAAGGATAATAAGGAAATATTACCACAACTTTATGGCAATAAATTCAACAATTTAGATGGAATGGACAATTTTTTTTAAAGATTTATTTATTTTAGAGAGAGAGAGCAGGAGGAGGGGCAGAGGGAAAGAGACAGAATCTCAAGCAGACTCTTGCTGAGCTTGGAGTTGGACGTGGGCTTGATCTCATGACCCTGGGATCATGACCTGATCTGAAATCAAGAGTCCGAGGCTTAACTGACTGAGCCACCCAGGTGCCCCAGAATAGACAAATTTCTTGAAAAATGCAGTTTACCTTAATTGACACAAGAAGAAATGGAAAATATGAAAACTCCATACCTATTTTTAAAAAATTGAGTTCATAACTTAAAACCTTCCCACAAAGAAACTCCAGGCCCAACTGGTTTCACTGATGAATTGTATCAAATACATAAGGAATAAATAACACCAGGGGTGCCTGGATGGCTCAGTTGGTTAAGTGTCCAACTCCTGATTTCGGCTCAGGTCATGATCTCAGGGTCATGAGATCGAGCCCCACGGCCAGTTCTGTGCTCAGTAGGGAGTCTGCTTGAGATTCTCTCCTTCTCCCTCTACCCCTCCCCATGCCCTCTCTCTCTCTCTAAAATAAATAAATAAATCTTTTTTAAAAAGGAATAAATAACACCAATCTTACACAAAGTCTTACAGAAAATAGTGACAGGAATAAATACCAACTCATTTGATGATGCCAGCATAACTCTGATATCAAAATCAAAGTTATTACAAGAAAAGAAAATGACAGGCCAATGTCCCTTATGAACATAAATGTGAAAAATATTAGCAAATCTGTTTCAGCAATGCATAAAAAGAGTAATAGATCAAGTGGGGTTTATCCTAATAATGCAAAGTTAGCTCAACATTAAAAAATAAAAGTATTTCTTCACATTAAGAGAACAAAGGAGAAATATCATATAATGACATCTCAATAGATTCGGGGGGGGAAGGACAAAATTCAACATCCAACCACAAAAGATTAGTAGAAGGGTCAAATGAAATGATGTACTCGAAAGTGTTTAGTAAACTGAAAGATGTTACAGAAACAGAGGGTGTTTTTATTGTCATCCCTCTACAACACCCTTAGTTTTATAGCCTCCTTTCTGATAAGGACTTCTTGGGGCCTGGACAACACACTTTTCAATTGTACAATAAATGCCCTCAGAATGGGACTCGCCATGCATAGCAGACCATGATAGAGTAATGAAAGAATGACAGCCACGAAGTCTACACTGCCACCGTTACTTGGCTTACTGAGTGCTGGGCTCTGAATTAGGTGCTCTTCAGGCATTGTTTTATTTTATCCTCAGAGCAACTTTGAGGAGGGCACTAATATTTTTCTCTACCTTGTAGATGAGAAAATGAGGATTAGAGACTAAATACTTTGCTCAAGATCTCACATATAGTTTATGGCCAAGTTAGGAACCCAGCCAAGGCTTACCCTAAAGCTTCAGCTTTTAAATTCTACCCTCCTTGCCTGCTGTAGCGTTATCTGGCAAGGGTCCCCTAGAGTTGGCTTCTGCCCTCCTGGGCTTCCAGGTAGGCACCAGCCTGGTCTCATATCTCCTTTTTCTGCACTCAGAACACTGTGCTAACTAACACTAACATTAATAGGAAAGAAAAACCTATTTAATTGTGCTTTGTTGATTTTAAAAATTCTTAGCATGTTAAATTATAAAAGTAATGCACATTCACATTAAAAATATTAAAACCATGAGAATGAGTATATGATGAACAGTATTGGTCCCTTCCCCCACAATTCCCCAGTCACATTCCCTAAACCAAACTGCTATCAACAGATTCTATATATTCTTCTAGAAATTTTGTATGTATATGCAAATACACATACATACATAGTCTTAAAGTGAGCAGATGGGTCATCTATTCCTGTAGCTTGCTTTTTTATTTAACAATGTACCTTGGAGAGCTTTCCATAACAGTACATAAATGTTTATCTCATTCTTTTAAAAATATGCATAGTATCTTATTGAATGGCTATACCTTAATTTATTTAACTAGGCCCCTACCAATGAGTATCTAGGTGTTTTCCATCTTTAAAACATTACAAATAATGCTGCAGTGAGCAATTTTGTACATCTTATGCATGTGTATGAATACTGTCAAGGAAGTGGAGTTGAGGGGTATCTGCATTTTAAATTTTGTGAGTATTGCCAAATAACCCTATAAAAAGTTTGCATTAGTTGGCACTCCCACAATAGCGTATGATAATGTCTACTACCCTTCATCTCTAGTGTTTCAAAATTTTGAGATTTCTTTCAGCTACACTTATTTAGTGCCTTCTGTGTACTTTAGACACTGCACTAGGCTCAGAGATTTGAAATGCAGTCAGTGTAGCCAGAGAAAGATTTCTTGGTGAATTACTGTTCCTTTGGGACTAAGAGCTTTTACCCTTTTAAAAATGGAAACTGCAAGCTGGTGAGGTATTTAGTTTCAGTTTAGCTTAATGGAAACCTGTTAGTGAGTTTTAAAATAAGGACGAAGACAACTGAAATGGTAAACGAAGTCTCCTGGGCTCCAGGAAGGAGGATGCTGCATCTGTGGGTTTTCGTGCTTCGAAGAGCCCCTCTTTCCAGGAACAAACATGTTTCAGCATTGAAATCTTTGGAGGAAATGTGAGCTGCTGTAGGCTCTAGTCCCTAGGGTGGGGGCCTCCTAGTAAGCAAGGGCCACACAGACTCTGTGTGGCTGAGGGCAGAGCAGGGTCTATAAATGGGAATAAAGGCTGCCAACTATTGTTAATTGAGCATGAACTCTGGCTAAGCACCACACTATGCACTTTATGTGCATTGACTCATTTAATCCTCATAACAATCCCATGATTGAGAGGGTGTCATTATGTCCAGTTTAAAGATAAGGATACTGAGGCTCAGAGAATACAAGTAACTTGCTTAGAGTCATAGAACTAGCAGGTTGCAGAGTGGGGACCCAAATGAAGGTATGGTTGACTTCAGAGCCCACATTTGGGTTCCTTGAGTATATCTGATCATGTACTTGTTTAATAAATATTATATCTTCACGATAGGGAACAGTTTAAGAATCTTTTTGTCTCCTTACCCTAAAATATGCTCACGGACAAATGGGTCGCTTACACTTTTCAGGGGGCCATGAACCAAAACAGATCTAAGTTCAGGTAAATGCCCAATAGGTGGCAATAATAATCATCTGTTACCTTGACCAGAATTTTCATTTTCAAAGCACCCTCCCATAGCTGTGGGAAGAATAGAGTAGGGGATGATATGGATGCTGTGTTGGAGAGTTGAGATTTATCTCATGGCCGATGAGGAACCGTTGGAGGCTTTAAATCAGGAGAGTGATATGATCAGATTTGTGTTTCAGGAAGATCACCTACAGTGATTAGTTTGGGTTCAAATCCTGGTCACCTTTGGGTCAGTTGCTTGATCTCTCTAAGCCTCAATGTCCTCATCTGTAAAATAGAATAATGATAGCTCTTACCTGATAGGGTAGTTCTGAAGGTTAAATGAGATAATGCATATAAATTGCTTAGTAAATGACTAGCCCAGAGTAAATGCTCAATAGCTGAGAATGATGATAATGATATAATTATTAGAGTGGAGAGAAACTGGAGTCAGGGAAATAAAATGTAGTTAGGCAAGAGATAGTAAGGCCCAAATTAAGGGAGGTGTAAATGGAGAGGATAGTTATGAAAGATATGAAGGAGATAGAATTGTTAGGCTTTGAAACTTGATGCTAATGGAAGGGAGGGAAGGGCAGGCATCTTTGATGGTTTCACTTTCCAACCTGGGTGACTGAGTGGATGGGGATGCAGTTGAGTGAGATAGGAAATACTAGAAGAAATAGAAATTTGGTGTAGAAAAAGAATATAATGATTGGGGTGGAAAAAGAACACACTGAGGTTGGGTTTTAAATATATTGAGTTTAAGTACTCTGTTACCAATTTAAACATGGGGTTCCAGGAAGTCTAAGCTACAGAAATAGATTTGAACTTTGGGGCACCAGGCTGGCTCAGTCAGTAGAGCATACGACTCTTAATCTTGAGGTCTGGAGTTCGAGCTCCACATTGGGCATAGAGATTATAAAAAAATAAATAGATAAAAAATGAAAATATTAAAAAAAAAGAAATAGATTTGAACTCCATCATAAGGTACAAGATGAAGCTACGGGTGGGGATTAGAACACCCAAGGGGAGTGTATAGAATAAGAAGACTAGATCGGCGGAGGCGGGGGGGGGTGGGGAAGTGGCTGGGTGGCTCAGTCAATTGAGCCGAGCATGTGACTCTTGGTTTCAGCTCAGGTCATGATCTCAGGGTCGTGAGATGGAGCCCCGTGTCGGGCTCTGTGCTCAGCAGGGAATCTGCTTGAAATGCTCCCCCTCTCTCTCCCTCTACCCCTCCCCCTGCTCATGCATTCTCTCTCTCTCTCAAAATAAATAAATAAGCCCTTAAAAAAAAAGAAGACTAAGGGGTTCAAGCATATATTCCTGGTCAAGGATAATGAGAAGGAACTACTGGAGAGGTGACATGGAAATGAAGGTGGAGAAGTTTCGAGAGAGAGCAAGGGAGCCCAGCCCTCATCCTGAAAGAGAAAAGAGAAGTAACCACTAGGGAGCTGAGTTTTTAGCAGTTCCTTCCCTCAGGATGCTCACAGTAAAATCTGTAATAACAAGAACAGAAAATGTTCTACTATGGAGGAGTTCAGACTGGGACATCTGTTATCCCATTGATCATCAGGATTAATTTGACTGTCATGCAGGTTTCTTCTTCCTCCCTTGGCCAAATAGAATCACCTATCCAAAAGTAGAGGATCTTCTTTGGTCAATAGCGTAAGAATGGTGGACCTCCTTTGCTAGAATCTCCAAGCTGCCTCCAATGTGTACTGCAGTATTATGTTTCTTTTCATAATACTATTCCCTTTTGCAGACCGAAACCCAGAGATAACAGAGTGTCTATTTGAAGATACATTTCATCCTTCATCTCAGATCAGCCCGTACTTGTGGTGGTGATGGAAGGTGGGGCAGAGCCTTGCTCAAAGTGAGGAATGGAAGAGTAGAGAGAGGTAGGAGAAAAGTGATAACATGGCAGGGTTAGATAAAGGACTAGCAGAGGTTAGTTGAGTAGTGTTTTGTTAGGCCGAGATAGTGGGAGCAGCAAGGGAGAAGGGGAAGATGGTGTTTCTGGCAGGAGGAATTGTAAAAAGCAAAGGTGCAGGTGTGCCCAGCTGGCTTAGTCAGGAGAGCATGCAACTCTTGATCTCAGGGTCATGAGTTTGAGCTGCATGTTGGGTTGTAGAGATTACTTTAAAATAAATAATTAAAAAAAAAAAGCAAAGGTGCAGAGGTGAGAAAGCACAGACCATGCTCAGGAAATGTGAGTAGCCTTGCCGGGCTGCATCTCAAAGTGCTAGCACATGAAGGGTTGGAGAACAGGCTGGAATGGAGATGTGGGGCCAGATGATAGAGTTCTGAGGGCCAGGGGAGGGAGTTTGGGCTTTGTTCTTTTGTGGTTTGATGGCTTCTGGGAGGAACCATCAAAAGCTTTCTAGGAATTCAGGCTTGTCTGTCTCAGGCTTCTCCTTTTGGAAGACCAAGGGCCCAAAGTGGCAGCCTGACATTCAATCTCCTTTGCCATGGTTGGGAAGTCAGGGCTGCAGCTGATTTCATTGGCCTGTTTTGCATTTATTATAGTGTGGCTTTTATAGTGTGTTAATTGAAATATTTCCAACTGCCAAAAACAATTACACTCAAATTGCCTTGTCAGTTCTTTTATTGCCAGATAAATGTTTTACAGACATATTTACGGGGGGGCAGTGGTAACTGGATCTCATTTTCTATTTAAGGCTGGCAGTTTGGATTGGGATTGGCCCTCCAGTGCTCTGTTGTGGGCCAGAAAGCTGTTGGATGTTGTGCGTTTCCATCTTGTTACCTTAGGGATCAGAGGTGCATCAAAAAAAAAGCAGCTTTCTGGCTCATGCAGCTTAGCTTCAGAGAAGGGTTCCATGGCTGGAAACCCTGGCAACCTGGCAGAAATCTGAATCCTGCTGCCTGCTCTACCAGCAATAATCCCAGCCCAAGCTGAGACATGCTCTTCCCTCTCCCTGGAATCCCTTTCCTCCCCTCCACCATCAAAGCCTCTCCCATAGGCTATCATGTAAGAGCTGTAAGAGCCCATCTAGCTTAACTCTCTCACTTTGTATTTGGGAAACCGAGGCCCAAGAGACCTCCCCAAGACCACACAGGTGGCCTGTGAGCTCAGGGAGCAGAGGCCTCTGTCCATGGGCTGTGCTGCCGCCACACTGCCCTGGCCCCTCCTTCAATACTTGAGACCTGCTTCTTACAGGAGCCCTTCCTTCACTTTTCTAGTCTCCACTGATCTCCCTTTGGCTTGATCATCTGAAACACCTATCATTCTGTATATATACTGCAGGGTTTTTGTTTGCTTGGTGGAACATTTTACTGGCTCTGTCATTGTTCTTCTCTTGTCTTTGTGCATGCCATTTTCTTCTTCTGAAAATTTTCTCCACTTGGACAACCCATACTTGTTCTTTGATACCCAGCTAGGAAATAGCCACCTCTGGGAGCCTTTCTTGGGCTGGGTGGGTGTCTCTGTGCACCCCTCCAGCACCCTGGGCACACGTATCTCTGCTGCGGGCACAGAGCAGGCTTTCAAAGGAACATATATGGAGTGAGTGAGTGAGTGAGGGACGGAGGGAGGGAGGGAGTGAGCACTGCCTATACTTGTCTGTCCTCCATGGACCTTGAGCAAACTGGAGCAGAGACCTCATCTCTCTCTGTTTTTGTCCTACTGCTTAGGTGTGTCCCTGACAAATAAATAGATGCTCAACAAATGTTTATCAAGCTGAACAGACCATGCTGCTCTTGGGAACATAAGATTTTAGCATATTAGAACTGGAAGGTCATCACATCCAATCTGACAAGGAAACTGAGGCCCAACGAGGAAAAACATTTTTCCCAGCATCATGATCACTAATGGGTTTGATGGCATTCCTTCATTTATTCAATAATGTTTTGAATGCTTACTATATTCTCAGACAACAGTGTATAAAACAAAGTACCTGCCCAGAAAGAGTTTACATTCATCCCAAACAAGTGTTTATGAATATAATCTGACCTCAAAATCCCCTTAATGCATAGTACAAAGCTGAGCACTTAGAATATGCTTTTTGTTTGTTTGTTTGTTTTTTAAGAGAGGGAGAGAGGGGTGGGGAGGGGCAGAGAGAGTGAGAGAGAATCTTAAGCAGGCTCCACACCCACTGTGGAGCCCAAAGCGGGGCTCGATCTCACAACTCTGAGATAATGACCTGAGCTGAAACTGAAAGTCAGATGCTTAACTGAATGAGCCACACAGGCACCCCTAGAATATGCTTTTTAAAAATGTTTGTTGAGGGGCGCCTGATGGCTCAGTCGGTTAAGCATCTGCCTTCGGCTCAGGTCCTGAACCTGGGGTTCTGGGATCAAGCCCCGCATCGGGCTCCCTGCTCGGCGGGAAGCCTGCTTCTCCCTCTATCTGCCGCTCCCCCTGCTTGTGTGCTCTCACTCTCCCTCTGACAAATAAATAAATAAAACCTTAAAATTATTAAAAAAAAAAAAAAAACAACTTGGGAAAGCTCGATGTCCACTGCCTTCAAGGTCTCTGGGCAGAAGCCTCCCTGCGGTGCTGTTTCTGATACCTCCGCGGAGATTTGCCTCTGACTTAACTCGTGTTTCGGTTCTTTCTTTCAGAGCTTCAGCGTGGGCAGAGGAACCAGGAGGAGAGTAAGTGCTGAGCCCACTGTAGGCTCTCAGCAAGAAGCCAACAGCATTGTTTCCCACTGAAAAGATTAGCTCTATGTTGTTTAGAAAATTCAAATGAGCAAAGAGAACATTAAAATCACCCTTAAACCCACCATTGCAGGACACCTCTTCGATAATTTGTGATGTTATATGCTCTCAGATATTTCTGTGCATATATAAAAATTACATGTATTTATTTTTAAATGGAATCAAACTGTATGTTATTTTATAATCTGCTTTTTACATAATATATTTAGAGTACTTTCCATTGCCAATAAACATACTTTTATAGCATCATTTAAAATTACTGTATAATATTTTACCATATGTTCCTTAAGGCTATACCATAATTTGTTCAACCATGCCCCATTATTGGACATTTAGATGTTTCCTCTTTTTCACTATTATGATCAATTCTCCAGCAAACATTCATGCATTTAAATCTCTGGGCATGTCCGTGGCTGTGGCTATTTCTTTAATATAAAGTTCTACACATAGAAACTTCAGTCAAAGAGTATACATACTTTTTAAGCTTTTGAGAAATATTTCCTAATTGCTCTTTAGAAAGGTTGTGCTTGATTCGAAGGGGCACATGCACCCCGATATTTATAGCAGCAATGTCCACAATAGCCAAACTATGGAAAGAGCCCAAATGTCCATCAACTGATGAATGGATAAAGAAGATGTGGTATATATACATACAATGGAATATTACTGAGCCATTGAAAAGAATGAAATCTTGCCATTTGCAATGATGTGGCTAGAACTAGAAGGCATTATGCTAAGCAAAATAAGTCAGTCAGAAAAAGACAAGTACCATATGATTTCACTCATATGTGGAATTTAAGAAACAAAACAGATGAACATAGGGGAAGGGGGAAAAAGAGAGAGAGAGAGAGGAAAGCAAACCATAAGAGAATCTTAACAATAGAGAACAAAACTGAGGGTTGATGGAAGGAGGTGGGTGTGGGATGGGCTAGATGGGTGATGGGTATTAAGGAGGGCACTTGTTGTGATGAGCACTGGGTATTATATGGAAGTGATGAGTCACTGAATTCCCCACCTGAAACCGATATTACCATATATGTTAACTAACTAGAATTTAAATAAAAACTTGAAATTTAAAAAAATGACCAAAATCGTTAGACTGGCTCTGCACATCAACAGGGTAACCACAGTTATGTTTTTGAGGAATAAATAAAATATCTTCTATTTTTTAGAGTAGCAAAGAGAGGTTAACTGTAAAATTCTGCTACAAAACATACAGAAACTGTAGTCTGCCACTGCAGAAGAAAAAACTATTAACATAAATATGAGAAAACTGATCTAATTTTACTGAACACCAGCAGCCCGACTGCTAATCATGTATGTCAGGGGTGGGCAAATTTTATCTATAAAGTGCCAGATAGCAAATATCTTAGGCCGTGCAGGCGGTATGGTCTCACATATAACTACTCAACTCTGCTTGTAGGGCAAAAGCAGCAAAAGACAATACATAAATGAATGAGTGTGGTTGTGTCCCAATAAAACTATTTATGGACACAAGGAAGAAAGGAAGGAAGGGAAGGGAAAGGAAAGGAAAAAAGAAAAGGAAAAGGAAAAGAAAAAGAAAAAGGAAAAAAAAGAGAAAAGAAAGAAAGAAAGAAAGAAAGAAAGAAAGAAAGAAAAAGAAAGAAAGAAAGATTGTGCTAATTTATGGGTATCAATTTTCCCATAACCTCATCAACACTGGATATTAATTTCATTTGGTTGAGGGGTCTCTTTGTTTTAGATTTTTGTTATTGTTTTAGTTTTCAACAGTTTTTTTTAAAAAATATTTTCTTTCTTTATTTATTTAAGAGAAAGAAAGCGAGAGAGTGAGCACGAGCAGGGGGAGGAGCAGAGGGAAAGAGAATCTCAAGCAGACTCCCCACTGTGCAGAGCCTGACATGGGGCTCCATCTTATGACCCTGAGATCATGACCTGAGCTGAAACCAAGACTTGGTCGCTCAACAAACTGAGCTACCCAGGGGACCCATAGTTTTTAGAAGCTTTATAGTGAAAAATTGCATTCTTTTTTTTTTTGTTTGCATATCTTTGCTAACAAGGGTGAATTTTTTAAAAATATGTCATGGGCCACTTTGGCAAGGTGTTTAGCTGTCTATTAGGGAAAGGAAAAACTTCTAGTTCTTGGGGTTTTTTGCAGCAAGGATCTGATGGCCTGTGAGGCTTAAAGTTACCAAGTACTGATGGCGCCTGGGTGGCTCAGTTGGTTAAGCGACTGCCTTCGGCTCAGGTCATGATCCTGGAGTCCCAGGATCGAGTCCCGCATCGGGCTCCCTGCTCAGCGGGGAGTCTGCTTCTCCCTCTGACCCTCCCCCCTCTCATGTGCTCTCTCTCTCTCTCTCAAATAAATAAATAAAATCTTTAAAAAAAAAAAAAGTTACCAAGTACTGAGAATATCGTTGTAAGAGTAACCATAAGGTGGCAAATTAGAAGATAAACATGAATCAGAGTTGAAGTAGCTTAAAGAGCAGCCGGATGTCCTTTCATTTTGCATAAAGCCCTGCCTTTGGCAGCTGGTCCTGACCATTCGGTTCTAGGCTGTATGGGAGAGAGTAAGGAGAGATGAGTTCTGGTCTCTGGCCCACCACAATGTTCCAGCTAACCCCTGGCCCAAGGGCTGAGGTGGCCAACATCTTCCAGGCAATGAGAACTCTGGACTGAGCAGTTCCTTTGGACTCCTCCGTGAGTGGTCTATTGTGCATTTTATATTCTCGGTATTGGGGGCAGAGCTTGGCTTCTGGGAGGATTCGTGAATGAAGTGTCTTCCTGCAGCACTGCTTGCTGATCCTCACACAAGGTTTGTGTCCAGGATGAAGATTCAGGGACCGATGTGGGAGAAGGAGCAGATGAATGGGCCCAGTCCAAAGCCACAGTTAGACCCCCTGACCAGCTGGAGTTGACTGATGCGGTGAGTTAGCAGCATCCTGCCCTTGCCCCTTCCACCTTCTCCAGCCTCAGAGATGTGTTCTTTCATTGGACTGATTAGCAGCCTGCATGGAACCTGGGTGTGAGATGTCTGCTGATGCCCTTAGGGGTCCTCCCAAGTATCAGAAGGGGTGGGGGCCCTCCATGTATGACCCTCTTGATATTTCTCTCCCTTAGGAGCTAAAGGAGGAGTTCACCCGCATTCTGACAGCCAACAACCCACATGCACCCCACAACATCGTCAGGTACAGCTTCAAAGTAAGTCATCACCCCTGGGGTAGGGGCCTCTAGGTACTCTTGGCTTGGCAGTGACTTGCTACATTGCAGAAGCCTCTCTGCTATTAGAGAGATCACCTTTAAACTTTGGTCTTCAGCTAGAACCTTGAAATTTTACATGGAATTTTCTGGAGAGTTAAAAAATTTCTTTACTAATCTCCCTTGCAGTCTTAATGAGTACTTATTACATGTCAGACACTGTGTTAATAAATTATTTTCATTATTTTTAATGCTTAAAACTATCCTGCAAATTAGGTAGTATTGTCCTCATTTTACAGATGAAAAAATCAAGGCTTAGAATGGTTAAGCCCAAGGTCATGCAGAAAATAGGGGACAGAACCAGGATTTGAATCCATTCTGCCCACTGCCATAAACCCTGCTCTTAGCTGCCACGCTGTTTTAACCTCCCATCCATCGGAGTTCCCAAGAGAAGGGCTCTGTGGTGACTTTTTAAGGCAGAGCATCCCAGCCTATGTGCAGAAATAGTAATCCTTTCAGCCCTCCAGGGCTAGGTGGGTTTGGTTCAGCCAGAGCCCATGGGCTGGTTTCTTCTCTAGAGCTTCCCCTCTTTAGAATTTACCCCTGTGTGTCATACAAATGTAATAATTGTCTATGTGACTTGAAAAGGGTTGAGAAGAAATGTTTTGAAAGAAGGAAGGACACCCTGGTGTCAAAGTCAATGGTACAACTAAGATGCTTGTCAATAAGGAAGCTATCTAGGGGAACCAGACTAATAGGCCCTATGAAAACAGGGATCACATCTGCTTTTGCTAAGCTTTATATCCCTGGAACCTAGAAAATACTTGGCATGTTGTGTTGTGTCTGCTTAAAAATTATTTGTTGAAGAAGGAATGAACAAGGTTGCCTGGATTTAATGCTGAGCCCTGCTTCTCATTTGCTGTATGAACTGGATAAGTGCCAAACTCAAACCTTTTCTAGATTTCTGTGGCCTCTTGTATGGAACAGGGGGGTTGGGGATTTGGTATCTTTGAAAATCTATCCAGTCCTTGCATCCACTAAATGCAGTTTGGAGAAGGTCAGGCCAGGTGTGTCTGATGACTATGTGTGACCTGTCTCAACTCTGCGGTGAGTCAGGTATACCAGGATCCCTTGGCATGGATGTGAGAGCCAGTGATAGACAAATCCAGAGCTGTTCAAAGTTGAAAAGAAAAGGTATTTAAAAATATGTCTTTGATGAGAACTTAAAAACAAAACTTTATTTCATTTGCCTCCTCTTCTTAAGCTGGAATGTAATGAAAACTTCAGGTTAACTGAAGATATATCTATATATCTCGTTAACAGATGGACCATGTTAAGCCTTAGAGAATGAAGGCAGACTACATTCTCACTCCAGCTTTTTTGGGACCGCTGGTCTGATTCAGTCCCTTCTCCTCTTAGGAAGGCACATATAAGCTTATTGGCATTGTGAACCAACTGGCAGTTCACTTCAGCCAGGTTGGGAACCTGGTCCCCAAAGACTCGGATGAAGGACGGCGGCAGCACTACCGTGATGAGTTAGCAGCAGGTAGGCCTCGGGGCCAACCCGAAGCTGCAGCCCAGAGCCCAGTGCCCTTTCTGTGGTCACCCTAGGAAGCAGATACTAAGCCATAACTTTGCAGAGCTTCTACTTACATAAAATCCCACAGCTGGCTGCCCTGGTTAGGTCTGGGAGTTAAGCCCTGAGAACCCTGGGGTAGCTGAGGTCTCAAAGGCAGAAACCAAGAAAGCCTTGCCCTGCCAGGGGTAGGGGTGTAGGCCTGGGCTTCAGGTTCATCTGCAATATCTTACCAAGGTTCTCAGGAGTCCACCAAGGTGGTGATTTCAGAAACCGAAATCCTTGAAGAAGAAGAGCCTAAGGAAGCAGAAGCTGAAACTGAAGCTGGGAGTCAAACAGATATGCCTGTAGCTGAGGTACAGTATAGTACTGCTCCCATCCCTCCCCTTCCAGCTCTGGCTGTGCATGGAAGCTTCAGGGGTCACTTGTTCTGGGGGGTGGAGCTGAAGGTGAGAAGTTAGAGGCTGCAGGTACCAATGCCTCTGGCATCATCACCCTCTCCCACTTCCATCCTCTCCTAGGACATGAGTTCTCCCCACCCCCTGGTTCCCCACCACCTTCTTCCCACAGCTGAGCCCTGGTCCTGTGGGTCTTTTTTTCTAGGCAGCTGCAAAAGTGACTGAAGAAGAATTGATGACTCATAAGCAGCCCAAGGAGCGAAAGCTCACCAACCAGTTCAACTTCAGTGAGAGGGCCTCACAGACCTTAAACAACCCTCTCCGGGTAGAGCAGCCCCCACCCCAGCCCCTTTACCTCCCAGCTCTGCACTGTGCATGGCAGGAAAGGAGCAGGCCTGATCCCAGCCCCAGTGGCCCTTAGCCTAGAAGGATGACAGGAACACGCCACAGTTAATCTCTCCAAGGAGAGCTGGGAACATGTGTTCGGGTCCTTGCAAGCCCTCCTGGTAGGAGTTCAGAGTGGGTGACAAGGAGTCTGGAGCCCTTCACTGAGACAGAAACGTATATGGGCCTTGGAGAAGAGGTCAAGATCTGGGGGAGAGAGGGGAGGCCAGAATGTGCCAGGGAGGCAGGACTAAGCCAGTTTGACTGAAGTTGATGGTCTCTGTGATAGACTAGCTGGAAAAGGCTGGAAAAGTTCCCTGGCTCATAAGTATGGAAGACCCCGAGTACCAGGCTGAAGGAACCTCTCAGGATTTCAGGGGAGAGACTCACGTATGTAAGACAGTGTTTTACAGAAATCAACCTGTGAATGGAGGGCAGAGGTCTACAGGATGGGTTTCTGGAAGCTCCTAATCATGCTGTACTCCTCGTACTCCCCTGTGTACCAGTAATCTGGGTGATACACAATAAGGAGGGAGTGTATTCCTCTGCTGGAACCAGAGGCCCCAGTATTAGGGAGAAGTCTTCTCAGGGTGAGGGATATTAGCCCAGTAGTTTGCCAAGGGCTGACCTCTGTGTCTTGCATCAGGAGGCTGGCCAGAGACCTGTCCATCCCCCACGTGGAGTTTTTCTTGGTTGAAACTGTCACAATCAGGCTTCATTGTCCCTGATTTCTAGCTTAGGCTTCTTCTGAAGGAGGCTTAGAAGGAAAATGTAGGCTCCACTGTGTCATTTGGTCTTTTGTTTAGCCCCTCTTTACTTCCCCAGTTCTTTGTCCCATCCCTCCCTCTGCTCCAACTGAAATGTTTCACCCATGGATATACCGTTGGGTTAAGTAAGAAGGAGTTGAGGGCTTTCTGTGGGTTTCCTGTCGTCATTGTTCTCTAGGACCGAGAATGCCAGATGGAGCCTCCTCCCAGGACAAACTTTTCAGCCACAGCCAATCAGGTGAGACACTGGGTCAGTCTAAAAGTCATCACCACACCCCCAGCCACCCACCCCATGCATCCTTGTCAAAGATTCCTCTGACAGTCTGCCCTCCTCATCCATCCATCTCCCTGCTCCTTGTCCAGGCTCTGAACACTAGGAATATGAGACAGTGGGACTCCACCCACTGAGCTCTGCATCAGCTACATGCCCCCCCCCACCCTGTGCAAGGCTGTCAAAGAGGGAAATAGGCATGGTTTCTAACTCTCTGCAGCCCATGGCACCCCAAGGCTGACTCTGAAGTGTTAGCACTCTAACCTGCCCTTCCAGCAGCCTTCATTGTTCCTGAGACCCTCCTTCCCCCTCAAATCCTACTGGATAGCCATGCTGATTTGGGCAGGATTTGGTGCCAGGAGACCTGAGCTCAGGCCCCAACTTTGCTGCTCATACTATAAGATCCTGGGCAAACCACGTCACCCTTAATTCATCAGTCTCTCTTTCTGAGTCAAATGAGGACAACAAGCAGCCTCACAGGGTTGTTGGAAGGCTCTGAATGAGATTAACAAACATTAAATTATATTGTAGCATGGAGTACTGGCCCATGGGTGAATCGTTAATGTAAGGTGCGTCTATCTGGCCTCCAGGTGGCAGTGACTGCCCAACTCTGCAGAGCACAGAATGTGATATGGGGTTTTTCAGTCCCAGATCCTTGCTGCTTCCTTTGCTACTATCCTTGGGCTTCTCTTGCTGTCAGATCCAGTTAGCAGGGGTTCCCTTACCTTTTTTTTTTTAAGCTTTTATTTATTTATTTATTTATTTATTTATTTATTTATTTGAGAGAGAGACAGAGACAGAGGGCAGGAGCAGAGGGAGAAGCAGAGGGGGAGGGGGTAAGAATCTCAAGCATACTCGGCACTGAGTGTGAGACCCAACACGGGGCTCAATCCTATGACCCTGAGATCATGACCTGAACCAAGAGTCAAACACTTAACTGACTGAGCCACCCAGGCGCCCGTACCTTACTTTTGTTTATCTTTTTAGTCTCAGAAGGTGTGGTCAGTGCTGTAGACAGCCGACATGAACTAGTAAAGTTTATCACATCTCCATAGGGGAAACATTTTTAAAATGTCCTAGTTCAGAGTCTTATAAATCACCAAGAAAAATATGAGCTAGTCTAATATTTGCCCATTTGTTTTGCCTAGCGGGGTCTGTAGGTTGGAACAATACTGATCTCCAGCTGATAATTGAGCCTCTGAGCTGCGGGGTGGAAAGCTCATCCCAGAGGTGCCCTGAGAGCTTCATTCCTGTCCTAGAGCTGACAGCAGAGAAGACAGACATCTAAAACATAATTACAGTGGGCCAAGTAGAGGATGCCATAGAGGCATATGCAGGGGTTGACATAATCTATTCCTCAAGCTCTAAAAGCTGAATAGGAGGTGACTGGATGAAGATTTTGCCCTGTGATGATCCTTTTCATCTTGCCCTTGCCTAGTGGGAGATCTACGATGCCTATGTAGAGGAGCTTGAGAAGCAGGAAAAGACCAAAGAGAAAGAGAAGGCAAAGACGCCAGTGGCTAAAAAAATGGGGAAGATGACCATGAGGAAGATGACATCTATGGAGTCCCAGGTTTGGTGGAGGTTTCCATGGCTCTGTCACAGAGAATGGCTGAGTGGGATATTGGTCTCTGGGTAGACAGAAGCCTGGCTTTCTGGAAGGACTTCACAGACTTTAAGGGGTGGGGTGCCAATGTTGAAGTATGAATAGTTCTTTCCTTGTGGGAAGATGTGAGAAGAGCTACAGCTGCTTCTGGCATTCTATACCTCTCCCCAGTCTTATATAGGATTCAGGATTTTTGGGCTAAAGGGCAACAGAAGACATGAATGTTATTGAAAGTCCAATGTACACCTTGAAAGAGCTCAGGACTCTTCTCGGGATGGGTTGGGATATGAGAATAAGGCAACACCTCTGAGCAAGGGCTCCTGGGGTTTGGGAGAGTGATTTGCTCTTTGACCTTCAATCCTTAGGTATACTTCTGCTCAATTTTTTAGGTGAGTCTTATGGGCCAGAAGCCAAGTCAGAGCTGATCACAGTCACCAGCAAGTCCAGGCCAATGGGTGTGGTTATTCTGGGCTGGATTTTTACTGTGAAGAACCATATAGGAGTCGTTATAGAGGTCATGGTTGGGGGGCTCACTGTGGGTATAGCCAGTATAGATTGGAGATCATCATGGAAGTTATGGTGATAGGTCACCACAGGGAAGATCACCACAGGGAGATGCTGAGGGGCCACTTTTGTCCCTTCAACAGAGAGAAAGCTGGGTCAGGAGCCAGAGTCGCAGTATGGATATCAGGATGAGTTTGACCTGCAATGGAATGGGAAAGATGGGGGCCACAGGAAGCCAAGGTCTGTGTTCAGCACCTTGGAGAGCTCCCAGACTGCTCTCTGGGAAGTGCTTCTGCTATAGAAGCCAGATCAGTTAAAGGAAACTTTGCTTTGTCTGAGGTATGCCCACTTCCACTCAATTCCATGTCCCTGATAAAAGTCACATTTTACGGGAGGTTTGAGGGTTCCCTGCTTTGGCTTAATATGAACTTCCACAATTCAGTTTCATTCAACTACAGACCAAGAACTCGTGATCATGATCATGCTGGGTACTGGAACCCAGAGGTGAAAGATGAAGTCCCTGCCCCATGGGTTGCCCTATCCAGACCCTTGATTTCCCCTGTACTGTTGCCCAGAAGTTAGTGGCTTTGGAGGGGCTATTGGCCTGAGTCGAGTTTCACTTGAATATCCTTCAAAGGTTTGGCTATAGGCTGTGTGCTAGGACCATTATTGCAGAAACCTTAACTGCAGTTGCCAAGACCCAGAGAACAGAAGAAATGTCCCAGTGGCTGAGACTGAAAACTGTCCTTGGGTCTAAACCCTTGGTGTCTAATATGTCTATCAGACTTGGTGTCTAATGTGCCCAGGGAAGGAGGACTACACTGGATTCTTCCAACTTGGTTGACATTCAAGGCTGTGATGCAGACAGATTCCAGCCCTCTGGACCAAGAAGCTACAGTGGTGGCAGGACATTGTGGGGTGTCCCCCAACACCAGTGAATACCTTAGTGTGCAACCTCTACACAAGGGCATTGAGTTTTTTGTTTTTTTTTTAAATGTTTTATTTATTTATTCATGAGAGTCAGAGAGAGAGAGAGAGAGAGGCAGAGGCAGAGGGAGAAGCAGGCTCCCCGCCTAGCAGGGAGCCCGATGCGGGACTCGATCCCAGGACCCTGGGGTCATGACCTGAACCGAAGGCAGACGCTTAACCATCTTGAGCCACCCAGGCGCCCAAGGGCATTGAGTTTTAACTGGGAATCCCAAGTACTGGGCCTGGCTGTCTATAGAATAGAGTGGCCCTTTGCTCAGGCCCAGTGCATGAACAGAGTGACACCCTTTTTTCAGGGACCTGCATCTGATGAGGTTGATATAAAACTCAAGCGCATAGGAGGGAAGAAAGCAGAATAACTCCATGATATATCCTGTAAGAAGGTCTGCAATGATAGATCTCAGGTTTCTGTCTCATTAATGATTTGGATGAATGTACAGAAACAAATGTAAGCGTCTGGTCTGAAAGATTAGGACAGGAATGGGAGAAAAGGCTCAGAAACCACAAGTTTAGTCAGAATTAATGAAGAACTATGTCTGCTCAAGTAGCATAGTATCTATAACAAGGGAGACAGCAGTCCACCACACTCTGTCCTCAGGGCACATCTAAAACCCTGAGTCTGCCAGGACCAGGCAAGTGTGGTCAGGCTAGTGAGGGACTGGCTTTCTGTGTGGGGCTGAGGGTATGGGACCTGGAGTCCACAGAGTTGAGTTTACATCCTCTCTTTGCTACTTATTAGCTGGGTTTTTCTAATCTGTTTCCTCACTGGTAAAGACATCCTAATGATACTTACCTTGCAAAATTGTTGTGAGAACCCAAGATCGTGTACAGATGCTAGTATAGTACAGTGACCCTATGATGCAGGTGACATCCACCTCTGCTATATCATTTGTACTCTAAGACTCAGAGAAGTTAAGTAACTTACCTAAAGTTGCCACCTGGCTCCTAATCCATGGAATGGGAAGGGAATGCAAGTCTGTATATCTCCAGAAGTCATCCTCTTAACCACTTCCTGGTGCTGACACTCCTGGGAAATCTCATTTTCAAGAGCCATGGGCCTGGCCCTCTTGAGCCCCTCGAGGGTTACCCATTCAGCTGGTTCCTTCCTGCAGTGGGCAAGGCCTTGGGTTAGGAGTCATTTCTGCCTTGTACTCTCTGTGTACAAGCATATCGCTGCCCCTTCTCTGGGTCTCTATCTCTTCCTCAACTCTTGACTAAATAAGTTGGATCAGAAGCTCTCTGAGGTCTTTAATGGGAGTCTTTGTCATTGCCTGAGATGGTGAAACCTCTCTGTCTCCACTAAAGAAGCCTCTTACCTTTCCTTTTCTATTCTTCCCTCCAATACCCTCCCTGGGCTCTCTTCATTGTCCTGTGTTGTACTCCAAGATATGCCTTCTCCAGAACAAGTTCAGAATGAAAGATCATGAGGCAGGCTGTGCCCAGGAGCCCAGGATGGCAGTGCAGACTCCTTATGCCACTTATGATCTGGGCATTCCCAAAAGGGGGTAGTGACATGAGCTGGTCCTTGAGGCATGAAGAGATTTCTTTACAGAGCTATCTGGGGTGGGTGGTGTCAGAGAGACAATTGCACATCTGGGCTGTGGCTCGAGGCATAACCTTTCCAGGTGCTCGCTATGAGGACCTATGGCCTCTGTATCTCCACAGAGTGATGACATCACCAAAGTGACTCAGGCCGCTAAAATTGTGGAGCGGATGGTCAACCAGAACACATACGATGATGTTGCTCAAGGTAAGAGTTGAAGTGCTGGTAACTACTATTATTGCCTGTATTAAAAAATTCCTCATGGGGCACCTGGGTGGCTCAGTTGGCTGAGTGTCCGACTCTTGATTTCGGCCTGGGTAATGATTTCAGGGTCCTGGGATCAAGCCCTATGGACTCTGTGCTCAGTGGGGAGTCTGCTTCTCTCCTTCTCCCTCTCCCTCTGCCACCCCCACCCCACTCGCAAGTGCTCTCTCTCTGTCTCTGTCTAAAATAAATAAGTAAATCTTTAAAAAAATTCCTCATACAAGGCAAGTATTTGAGTGTCCCATGCTAGGTCTTATAGGTGCAAGGGAAGAAAAACTAATCCTTCCCTCTTCTGGATGTTACTAGGGAAACAAGACATACACAGGTCCACTACAAACAATGGAATAAGAAAAAATGGGTCTAGTGATGAGATCTGACAATGGTACAGCAAAAACACCTGCACATTAGTGATCCAATGTCATCTTCCCAACAGCCCATGGAGGCAGAGAGCAGAGAGTATTACCCCTACTTTACACAAGAGGAAGCTAAGTCCAAGGCTACCTGGCTAGTGAATGGCAGAGAGGACCCAAATCTAGGTCTTGAGCTTCCTAATTCTTGTCTCTACTGTGTCCAGCTTGGGGACAATATAAATGCTAGAATGCAGACTGAAACTGCTCTGGGGATTCTCAAGGATGGAGGAAGGGAAATGAGGAATGAGTGGCAGCAGTCAAGGAAGACAGCAGGGAGGGCTAAGCTAGGTGCCAAGGGATAAGCAGAGTTTGAGTGGGAGATTAGCAGAAGGGCAGATGTTCTGGGCAAGGGACAGCATAAGCAGTGACTCGGTGGTGAAAACAAACTGGAATGGACTCTGAGGACAAAGGGCAGCAGGCTCAGTGACTCAAACAGGGGTCTGTTGGAAAGTAGTGAGAGTTCAGGCTACAGAGGTGGTTGGAGCCAGCTGATGAAGGGCCTGGAATATCTCAGGGAATCTGAGCTTTTTCTGCAGAGAGTGCAAAGAACACAGCCCAGTGAGAGCATGAGTGGAGAAGGATGTGATTGGGCAGAATACAGGGACAGAGACAAAGATGAGGTTCAGGTGTGGGGTAGAATGGGCCTCATCACACCTCTTCCAGGGGATGGAGAAAAGGAAGCAGTTATAATAGAGAAAAACCAGCATGAGCATTCCCTGGGAATGACCTATGTACTGGGCATTGTGCTGTGCAATTTACATGTATTACTTTATATCATCCTGACATCCACACTGCCAGGTGAATACCATTATTCTCTCCCTTTTATAGGTGAGAAATTTGGGCTATTGCCACTTGTTCAAAACCACAGCTAGTATGAGGAGTGAGTGGAGCCATCAGGACTTGAACACAGGCCCCTTGGATCCATAGCCTAGGCACTTCAGCACAAGGCTACAGAGCCACTGAGCTGGAAGAGACATTCAATAAGTCTATGCTGGTGATTAATTAGTGATGAAGTGAAGAAAGAGATTGATTCAGAGATGCTTAAATCCTGGGGGCCTGGGAAATTCTGGGGTCTTTGACAGAGCCAGGGAAACAGAATCCTTCCTGTGGCATGAACAGCACGTTCCCAAGTGGCTTGTATTTCCCTAAGAGGTTGTGCATTTATTTGGACCAGCTGCCTCCCCAAAAGTTGGCAGCTCCTCCCTGCTGGCCGGTCTCCTTTGCCGACAGCCTAGGGCTCTTCTTGGTGACTTGATGCTCATTGCTCACCCATGGGACATAGAAACCAGGGCTGCCAAGACCAGCCGTCTAAACAAGCCCCCTTGTTATCATTCAGGCTGGAAAACGACCTTGAGTGCTTTTCAAAGCTGTCAAAGTACACAGCAGCTGTGAATGAATTTGTCACTCACACAGCTTGGCTTCCTGAAACCCAGCTTCTGCCACCAGCCCACCAAAGGGCTGCAAACACGATTAATACCCATGGAGAAATTGGCCTTGGTGAACCTTTTTCATTTATAAGAACACAATCACATAAAAATGCATTGAACTTTGATTTTTTTTAATTGCATACTCTTTTCCCTTTGGGAAAGTCTAATCATGAAGAAGTGAAAACAGAGAAGTGTTACCAATTAATCTTCTCTCTGAAATGAGGTATTTTCAAAGATAGCCTAAGCTCAGGGATCTCTGATATGATCAAGGCTTATGCCTCTGATCACTCTAATTTTGTTTTTTGTTTTTTTTGTTCTGAGACATTTTTGAGGTTTGAATGTGGTCCCACAACCTCAAGGCTGGGGCAGTGCCTGGGCATGTCCTTGACCATGTTGGATGAGAGGATTCATTTTCTAAAGGGTCACCCCTGGTTGGAAAAAAAGATTGAGAAATTTTTCACTGCTGGTGATTTATTTCATTGCATTCTTTGAACAGTCATTGGGTGTGTGCTCTGTGGCTGGCATGATGCTAGGCACTGCGAGTCCAGAGATGATTGTAACATGCTGCCTGCTCCCCAGGAGCTGTCTGGTAGGGGAGACGGGCAAAGGATGGATAGAAGCAACACAGCGTGACAGACATTTTAGTAGAGAAGAGGCAGGGCTGGAATGGAGGAAGAGATGAATTCTGCTCAACAAGAAAATGAAGGCCTCACGGAGGAGGAGTTTAATCTGGATCTGCAGTGAGTGAGAGTTTGCCAGGAAGATGGCAGAGCAGGACATTCTAGACACTATTTGATATAGAGGTTACGTGAACACCTGACCGGAAATGACATGGCGGTCATGGCCTGGAGCCTTGGTTTGACCAGGAAGCCTGTGCAAGGGGAGCCACTGAGGGGTTTTCAGTGTGGTGGAGGAGGTGGTGTGGTGAGGTGATTTACCTGTTCTCACTCAGGTAGCTCTGTGGAGCACGGACTGGAGGAGGAATTACTGGAGGTGGGGAGACCAATTAGGAGGAGGGTGTAATAATCCCGGTGATGGCTCTTGGGGCCTGGGCAGTGGCTATGGGTTTGGAGAGAAGTGAATGGATTAAAAAAAGTCATCAGAAGGAAAATATGAGAGATGATGGAAAGAGATCAGTCAAGGATTACCAGGTTTCTTGTTTAGCCAAGTGACGAGAGAAATGGAGCTTCTACCTAAGTTAGAGGAAATGGGAGGCAGAGATGATTTAGGGCAGGAGATGAACTTGAGTTCAGAGAACCCATTTCAGGGATCCAGGCAGCTTCACCACAGTGGGGCTTAGGGGCGGATATGAAGATGGACAAACCTGGGATTTTACCTATGAGGACATGGCTACTTTATTGTAAATTGCCCCCAATAACAGTGATGACCGTAACAATAACACATATAGAGAGCTTACTACGTGCCAAGTATTTTTCTAAGTACTTTACATATATTAACAATCCTTATGACAGTCCTTTGAGATAGGTACTATTACTGTTCCCACTTTGAAACACAGAGTTTGTTTTGGCCAAGGAGGTACAGACAGAAAGTGGCAGACCTGGGTTTGCCATAAAATGGCAGTCCTGGGGCTGATTCAGCCCGGGTGTGTTTAAGATTTTAAGTACTACGAGGATGCCGCCGACGAATACCGAGACCAGGAGGGTACGCTGCTGCCACTCTGGAAGTTCCAAAACGACAAAGCCAAGCGCCTGGCTGTCACCGCCCTCTGCTGGTGAGTGTAGACATTGCAGCAACCCCAGAGCCCCTGAGCGCCTGAGCCCGGCGCTTCTACCGCATTTAACCACCCTGAGGATGACACCGAGCATTATAGAAAAAAAGGGACTGGGATTCTTATGGGATTGTGGGATCAGCCCAGGTCTCTAAAGTCAACAGTAGATGTCTGCAGTTAGTTAGGCACCAGTGTTCAGGGGAAGGCCATGTTCATTTCCTGGGCCAATGGGTTCATATTTCTTTTGCAGGAATCCAAAGTACAATGACCTGTTTGCGGTGGGACATGGCTCCTGTAAGTAATCGGGCTATTTGTTCATTTGCTCACTCAACCAGCAAACATTTAAGTACCTATTCAGTGCAAAGCTCTTTGCGAGGTGTGAAAGAAGTAAAGAAGTAAGATGACTGAGATATAATCACTGCCCTCAGGGGCTCACAGTCCAATGGGGAAGACAGACAATCATACCAGCAGTTAGCGCTGGGTGAAGGACTATGCCAAAGTGAGCCTTGAAGGTATTATTGTGGTGAAGAAAGAGGGGAGAGCACTTCTGGTAGAGGAACCAGCCTATGCAAAGGTCCGGAGGCACAAGAGATATGGGAGGAAAAGAAGCTGTTGAGAGAGCCAGGGTTGGCCCCCAAAGGGCTTGGTAAGTCATTTCAAGAAGCTTGGAAATTCTCCTGAGGGCAGTCTTATGACATTCTCCTGAGCGGACATCACTGAAGGAATTTGAGAAGGGCAGGGACAGAACCAGAGCAGGGGGAAATTGCAGGCATGAGCCTGGGGGCTGGGAAACCACTTAGGAGACTGGTGAGGCTCCCCCGGAAGAGATGGCAGGACCTGGACCACGACTATGGCGTGGGAATGGAGAAGTGGGTTTGGGAAGCTTGAGAAGGTAGACTGGACCAGATCTGGGGAGAGATTGGAGGTGAGGCTGAGAGAGGGAACGTTCCTGATCTGGCCCCAGAGCAGGCAGGGGTGGGGGCAGGAGCTTGATGTTCATCACTTGGCCCGTGGGCCCCGGGAGACCACTATTGTCCAGGCTGTTCCTGCCCCTGCCATGCTGTCCTTATCCCCGCGGCAGGAGGCAGCTCTGTGGTAACTGTGTGGTAGTTTGCTTTCCCTTCATGTTCCGCGTTCCCTGAAGAAGCCCCTACCTCCGCGCTAGGCTGGACATTCCCCCTTCCTAACGGGAGAGGGCCCCATACTTCATGTTAGCCGAAGCTCCCCAGGCTAACAGCATGTTCTCTGGCTGGGAGGATCAGTATCTATGAACAGAAAAACCCTTCCATTCTCTAAGCTTCTGCTGGCTGGCAGACATGC
Organism: Halichoerus grypus; assembly: GCF_964656455.1. Classification (NCBI taxonomy): domain Eukaryota; kingdom Metazoa; phylum Chordata; class Mammalia; order Carnivora; family Phocidae; genus Halichoerus; species Halichoerus grypus. The sequence continues at coordinate 57,879,347 of NC_135725.1, forward strand.
AAGCTCCTGGTCTCTACCCCTCACACCGCCGGTGCACCCAGCCCATTCTTTGACCAGGGTTGGGGAGTGGGAGGGAGGGCAAGGAGGAGTTGGTATTTATTATTCCTCTCAGGGAGGAGACCTTGGAGCTGCTCCCAGTCTCGTGGTCTGCCTTTGAGGATGCCCTAAATGCCCGCTTTGTGTCCCCGCTCCTGGGGGTGGGCTGCTGCCAAGCTGGAAGCTCCCTCCCCCTCTGGCAGGGAACTAGCACATTCCTCCCTCTCTGCTGCAGCTACTGGGCCTGGAACGGGGCCTGGGGGCTGGGCAGGCCCTCCCAGGAGTGGGTGTGGACCCCCTATGAGGCTGATCTCAGCTCAGGCTCTCTGCCCAGGACTGAAGCGGGGGTGAGGGAGGCTCCCTAGCAGGCAGGAGGAGAAACTGCCTCAGTTCTAGCCCCATCCTCCTTTCACCCAGGCCAGAAGCAGGGTCAGCCGGTTGGGCTCATGCAGAGGCTGTGCACGGGGGCCGCTTTAGCCAGGAGCGGTGGAGAAGAGTAAGCCACCCTCAGGAATAGATGACTCCGAGACTGGCAGGCCCAGGAGCCTCCTTTAGGCAAGCACGCACCCAGGAAGGGTCTCTTTGGCCCTTGCTGGCCACATCCACACGCCTGGGTAGCACCAGTCAGTTGTAGAACTTCTGGCTGAAGGGGTACCGCCCGGTGGTGAGACCTGGGGCCAGAAGCTGCTCTGAGTCTTGGTTTCCGTGTTGGTGGCCTGAAGAGGCTGACACCTGCCAGACCTCTGTCCCAGGGCTGTTGCTAAACTCACTTGAAAGAAAAGCAAATGGGCCCCGTGAACTCTAGGAACCGCCCACATATAAAGGACAGTCATTGCTGATTGGTCTGTCGTTCTGTCCCCTAGCTTTCCTGCACAACTCTCAGGTGACCTAAGCAGAAAGAGGGGCTGGGAGGCGGAGGAGAATGAGACAAGGCCCCTGCCTACTCTAGAGAGCAGGCCCCAGGAGCAGCAGGGTGCTACTTGCTGTTGCGGCCACTGGCCCAGGGGTTACTGACCCGCTCGCACACGGGCTTCTTTCTCCAGCGCCTTGCATAGCTCGGCAGCACTCTGCAGAGGCCTGAGCAGAGCCAGGCTGAGGTGGGACTCAGAAGGGCTCCTGCATTCACTTCTGAGGTCACCTCTGGGAGTCCTGTGCTCTCAGGTGCCCAGATGCCCCCCTGGAAGGAAGAGGGCCAAGCTGAGGCAGGCCAAGGGCGTGCTAGTCACTGGTTGAGGTCACTGCGAGGAGCTGCCGGCTCACCAGCATCCATTACACTGTCTCTGGAAACGCCCAGATGCCAGCCTCCTATCATCAGACTTTGCCTCATGCAGACAAACACTGGAGGAAGAATTGGGGTTTGCTGTTGGATTTGACCCTGATGAGCTCAGCCCAGGCCTCCTTTTGCCTGGAATTCCCAGATATTTATTCTATAGCCCAACTAAGAAGGACTTTGGCAGGGGTAGGCACGTACCTACCAAGGACTGGGGCCAGTCTCCTATTTGGGCACAGAGCAGGCAGGCTGGAGCCAGGCCAGGCCAGGAGCAAGTGGGTAGGGGAAAGGGAGTCCAGGCACCTGCCTGCCGTAGCTCAGTAGCATCTGCACCTGCCTTCCCTGTGTGGCTGCTGGCGGGGAGGTGGTGGGCATGTCAAGCTGCATATAAGGCAGAGACTGGGGTGCCCCCTAGGGCCAGGCTCCATGTCTCAGCTGAGTGGAGAAGGACACTGTCAGCAGGTGAAAGCACATGGAGGAACGCTGGCGGGCAAGGGAAAGTAGTTTAGGAAGGGGCGGCCCATGGGACAAAGTGGGGATGCAATTATATCGGCCTGCTGCACTGAAGGGGTCCTTTCCAGCCCATTAGCCAGCTGATAGCAGGGAAATGGGAACTCCTCGTGGTCTGTTGGGCAGGGATGGTGGAAGAGATCCTGGACACTCTGTGTGGTCCTGAGTGGCTCACAGGAGATGAGGGGGAAGCCGCCCAGCGGGCCACGTCTAAGAAAGACAGAGGAGCCCGCTGTCCCTCAGCCCAGCCTCCCTCTGGGGTCAGCCCTCCAGAGGGGCCAAAGTCGGGCCCCGAGCCCCAGCACGGAATGCTTTCCCCCTCTGTCCCATTACATCCTGGCCCCTCTCTGAGCCTGCCGAGGCCAGAGACACACTTGTAGGGATTTAAATCTTTCCTGATCATTTATTTGTCAGCTTCACTAATTAAGCAGTGTTAATTTCATTTACTGAAAATGGAAATTCATCCACCTCATTTCTCCCCGTTCATCCTCCACACACAAAATCCATCACTCCTCAGCTGCAGGCTGCGTAAAATTTACAGGACTAATTATGTTGTCAGGTCTCTTTGTAAATACAGTCCGTAAAGGCCACTGTGCTTGCCGGGTTGTAGTGCAAGGGCATTCCCGTTGTTAGTGTAATTACTGGTTAGTTATTTAGGTTCTCAAATGTTTGCCTCATTTTCCCTAAATCAAATTAAATGTCCCGCTTGATGTATTCTGTCTCCACGGCCTTGCTCTTATTTCCCACACTGTTTAAATATGACTTCTTATCGGAGGAAAGTGCTCAGCCCAGCTGCCTGAGAGGCTGAACCCAGGCTCAGCCCAGCTGCCTGAGAGGCTGGGCCAGGCCGGAGGTTTGGAACCCTCTAGCACTGATGCCCTTTCCTGGTGAGCCCTGGGATAGTCCCCTGCCTTTGGAGACTGTGAAAATCCTAACCCAAAGGGCATTTCTGTTGCTGGAGTCCAAGGTGGCAGGACTGGGTGTGGGAAGCTGAGGGAGGGTTTCATTATTGTCATTAGAAGAGCTGGGGATCATTGCATCCATCCCCCTGACTTCTAGAGACACTGTTTCCAAACCATCCCAGGAAAAAGTACCATCTCTGGGGCTTCTCCCTCTGATTCCTCAAAGTAGAGTTTGGGCCAAACCTCCCAGAACGCCTACTACATTTGTTTCCCATTGCTACTGGAACAAATTGCTACAAACATAATGGCTTAAAACAACAACAATCTATTATTGTCCAGTTCTGGGGGTCAGATGTCTAAAATGGGTTTTGCTGAGGAAAGTCAGTTGTCAGCAGGGCTTCATTCCTTTTAGAGGCTCTAGGGGAACATCCATGTCCCTGCCTTTTCCAGCTTCTAGAAGCTGCCCACATTCCATGGCTTGTGGCCCCCTTCCAGCCAGCAATCATGTTATTCTGACACCTGCTTCTCTCCTCAACCTCCTTCTCTGACTCTCACCTCCCTCCTTCCCTTATAAGAACCCCTGTGATTACACTGAGTCCACTCAGATAATCCAGGATAATCTCAGGGTCTTTAATTTAATTACATCTGCAAAATCCCTTTTGCCTGCTAAGTAACATAGTTATGGTTCTAGGGATTAGGACATGGACGCCTCAGGGGGTGTTACTCTGCTGACCACAGCTCCCCTCCAAATGAGTCTTGCATGACTCAATAAGGGAATCATTAAACAGCTGCTGCCTTGGAGTCAGCCATGGGCTGGACTCATTGGGAAGCCACAGTAGGAGATGGGGAGGCCTGCTGTCTGAGGCTGGCTCGGTAACCTGTCCCTGCAGCTTGGCATCTATTTCCCTCTGACCACTTACCTGGCTTTAGCCTGGTACCCCAACATTCCTTCTGTCTGTCTTGCTTTCCCCGAATCCCGAGCAAGGGCCTGGGCTTCTCCTGACAGCCAGAACTCTCCAGAGTGGCCCCCTGTGATCTAGAGTTATTACTTGCCGGGCAGGGGTAGAGCTCTGGGACTGAGCAACACCTCCCACCCAGTGGTTGCCAGTTCAAGAAGACATCCGTCCATGCTCCTCACTGGGCACGACTCTGCCAGGGCCCTACCACAGGGAGCTGAGGGAGGGAGAGCTTTGGTCTATGGTGGAATTGAGCCCCTCCGCCCCTGAGACCATGGCTTTCTGAGAGCTGCCAGAACAGGTTCTATTAGGGGGTTGACTCTCCTTCCCAGAATCTTGTGGATCATTGAAGGCCAGAGTCAGGGAGGCTTTAGAGATTATCCAGCAGAGCAGGGGTAGCAAGAGGCAACCCTCCCAACGGAGAGAGTAAACCTGCTGGGCTAACCCATGCTCACTCCATCCTTTGATGGAGCCTCTGTGGCAGGCTGAGGAAAAGACTTGTTCATGACCACCTGTAATAATGACATATAGGTAGAGAAGAGTGGAGGGGGCCCACACACAGAGGAGAGGCTGAATAATCTGGAAGGCTTCCTGGAGAAGGGCAAGAGCATAAAGTGGAGCTAAGGCCAAGCCAGAACCTTCTCCCTCTGTCTCAGAGTCTCAGACCAGGTGGTTTCTCTCTCTCTCTGTTTCTCCCTCCCTCCCCTCCCTCTTTTCTTCTCTCTTTCCCTCTTTCACTTCCTCTTTCTCTTCCTTTATTCCTCCTCTCCTTCTACCTAGCCATATTTACTTACTGAAATCCTGTAGCCTGGAGGACCCTGGAATTCCTCACTGGCCCCAGACTTCAGAGTCTTTCCCTCTTCATACAATGGAGTGTGGGGTTGGGGGCTCCCATCTGTGTCACTGGACGGACCCTCCAGTCCTACTTTGAGGAACCAGGAAATTTGTGGCGTTCAGGACAAAGTATCCCAGGGCTCAGGGCCCAGGGCTCTGTAAGCCTGGAGCCTGATGAGATTCTAGTCTCCACTGGGAACTGAGGCACTAAAGATGACCCCTTGATGCCAATCTTGTACTGGGACTCCTGGTGGGTGGCATCATACTGAGAATGTTGGAGAGCCGAGCAATGATGTCCTAGGTTGCTGGTGACCTGGTTGGTGATATCATACCGGGAACGTTGGAGAACTGGGTAATGATCACTAAACAAATCACTAGGACTGCTGGTTACCTAAGTGAAGATATCACATGGGGATCCCTGGTGGCCTCAGTAGTGATGTCATTTTAGGACTTCTGGAAAACAAGATGATGATCTCATGCTGCTAATGTTGGAGGTTTGGGCTGTGATGTCACACTGGGTACACTCAGAGAATGAAATAGTGAGGTCTCAGGGGCCACTGGAGTCAGGGATGAGAACATCATAGAATAAGATGGAATGGAGAGGAAGCCCCAGTTAAATGAGAGTTTTCTGTGTTTTCCCACTGTGGCTTGGCAGACAGAACCTTGAATTGGAATTCAGGAAACACACAGTCTAGTCTTGATTAGAAACTGTGATCTTGGGGCGCCTGGGTGGCTCAGTCGTTAAGCGTCTGCCTTCGGCTCAGGTCATGATCCCAGGGTCCTGGGATCGAGCCCCGCATCGGGCTCCCTTCTCAGCGGGAAGCCTGCTTCTCCCTTTCCCACTCCCCCTGCTTGTGTTCCTGCTCTCGCAATCTCTCTCTCTGTCAAATAAATAAAATCTTTTAAAAAAAAAAGAAACTGTGATCTTGGGGCGCCTGACTGGCTCAGTCAGTGGAACACGATACAAGACTCCTCATCTCAGGGTTGTGAGTTCAAGCCCCATGTTGGGTGTAGAGCTTACTTTACAAAAAAAGAAAGAAGAGATCGTGATCTTTATGTCAGAAGGGCTCATTTGGTTGCAAGTAACAGAGACCACCAGGGGCAGGCTAAGAAGCAGAGGCTTATTGTCAGGAGCATGTGGTCTAGGAACTCAGGCAGGATCTAAGGTCTTAGTGTGATTGATTGTTCTCTGTGTCCCCGTCTCTTGAAATCCATGCTTCTCTCTGCCAGAAGTTTCCCTTATCCTGTGTGACTGCCCTGTCCCTTATACATTCTCTAGTCCAGATTCTGGAGAGACTGGACCAGCATTGCCAGTCACCACCACCCCCTTAGGTCTGGTGTCCCCTTCCTTTCTCCACCACATAAAGACCAGATCAGTGCAGGGTAACTTCAGCTATAAACAAGATATTGCATGAGGCAAACACCATGTGATGGGTCTGATGCAGCCGGGCACACCATTTCTCCCTTCTGGCCTCAGTTTACCCCAGTATAAAAATTGGGAGCCAAAGCCCAGCCTCTAGTCTCAGGGGTTCTGTGAGCAGGTCAGAGATGTCCTCACTACAGAGTTATTAAACCAGACTAGGGTTTCTTACCCCACTTTTCTGGTTTCACTGGTCATGAAGACTCTGTACACATGCAGGGGCGGGTGGTCACTGCTGTCCCTTGAGGGGCCAGGTCCCATGCCACATCAGGACCAAGTGTGAGGGTCATACCCACCTTGGCCCCTTGGTGAAGTAAGGAGAGCTTCTGAATCCTCAGTCCAACATCAGTCACCGCCTACTCACCCTTTCCTTCACTTGTTCGCTCGCCCACTCACCTGTGTGCCTACCCATTCATCCTCTGTCAGTCTGGCCCAGCATCAGGGACAGACCGCACATTAAGGGCATCAAGAGTTCACCTGTGTCCTGGTGGTTACCACTCACTCCCCATTGAGGGGTTGGCCTCATTCAGCTGCAGGGTCTGCCTCTCTCCTCACATGAGGCGCTGCTGAGGGCAAGCCCACATCTGCAGTGGAGTGTCTCTGTCCCTGCCAGGGTCCAGCCCAAGGGGAGGCCCAGTCAGGTGCTCAGGATTTGTGGGATGAACAAAAGGAGCTACAAATGAGTCTCACGCTGCCCAGTTCAAGCCCTGCATGATCTGGGTGGGACAGATAACTTCCTTCAGCAGCTGCAAATTTCTCCCTTGCAGGGTCAGCCCTTGGGGCCCACCCAGGAGGAGTCCTACAGGCTGAGGGACTGCCAGCTCCCCACACCATCTGAAGGCCAGTTCCTACTGGCTTTGAGGGAGTGTCAGGCATAGAGTGACCCACCTGGCTCTGGGGGATCTGGAAGCCCCCAGCTCCTCCTCTTTGTGAGAGGCTTGCTTTCTCCAGAGCAGAAACACTTTCCTTCCTCAACCATGGTGTGACGTTCCCATGGCTCCAGTTGGATCCTGGCACCCTCCACTGGAGGAGCAACTCCCTCCTGGCACATGAAGCCTCCTTTGCAAGGGATGGGGGTGAGGGGAGGGGTTCCCAACAGGAATCCCAGAGCTGGTAAGGATTAGCAAGGGAATGTGGGCTCCTGCACAGAGAACTGCTCTGGTGGGCATGTCAGCTTGCCTTAGTTTCCAGCTCTACCCACCTCAGGCCAGCCTGGCTCCTGGCTGCACCCTGCTCCCTAGTCCTGGCTCCCAGTAAGCACCGAGTGGTGTTTGCAGAGTGCCTGGGGTGCGAATATTTAGTAACTCGTTGTAGCCAAGCTCATCCCCAGAGCCCAGGGAACCCAACCCAGACTGTCCCTGAACCCAGCCCAGGCACTTCCTCCCTTGAGTAAGGGACAGCATTAGAAATAAAACAGAGGGTCACCTGGGTGCTGCAGTCGGTTGAGCGTCCAGCTCTTGGTTTCCACTCAGGTCATGATCTTAGGGTCATGAGATCAAGCCCCACACTGGGCTCCGGGCTGAGCACGGAGTCTGCTTGGGATTCTCTCTCCTTCTCCCTCTGCCCCTCCCACTTATGTTCTCTCTCTCTCTAAAAATAAGTAAATAAATCTTAAAAAGAGAGAGAATAAAAGGAAAGGAAAGGAAGGGAAGGGAAAGGAAAGGAAAGGAAAGGAAAGGAAAGGAAAGGAAAGGAAAGGAAAGGAAAAGAAATAAGACAGAAAGAATGACTCAGCAAAATTAGTCCGGGTGGGGTGGCCTCCCTATTTTTCCCATCCATGGGCTCGAGACCTCAGGACTGGCCACTTTGTCTGGAGGGCCTAGGCTTGCGGTTGCCAGGGGCAAAAGAGGTAGCCCTGGTGGGGGGTGGGGGGGTGGAGAGCCATCATCTCATGTAGAAGTTTCCCTTAGCAGAGGGTCCCCAAGATGGGGTCTGCTCTAGACTTCCTCCTCTTCTGAGCTTGGGAAGGGTCCTAGACTGATGGTAGCAGGAGAGCTGGACTTGAGGGCTTGGATTCTGTTCAGTGACTACCTTATCAGGATGGGAGCCATGTGAGCAGAGGATGAAGGAGAGAGGGAGGCTCTCCCCTGACATGGGGTGGGCAGGGAGGAGGGCCTCTGCTGAGTGGTCTGCTGTTGATCACCAAAAGCTGTGCTTGAGCCTGAAGGGTGACACAGTGGCCTGTGGAAGCCTGGCTGGCTGTCCTGGGACTTCTCGATTCTGGGAGCGTGCCTGGCTAGGACACAGGCTGCAGCTGGGGATTGTGGGGCGAGAGGGTATGGGAAGATGCCCAAGAGGCAGCTAATTTGGAACTCCTATAGAGAATTCCATGTTAGTCCAAACTGAACTCCTGTCCTGGGCTGGGCTGGGGAAAATATGGGCATCGTCCAGGACAACAACCTGCCCCTGGGCCGGGCCTCTGAGCCCTCTCTGAGGTTACTGCTTCTTCCCAAGCCCACACACATTCTTCACCTAGCAACTCTTTGAGCCTGCATCCCTCTTTCCTGTACCCCAGGGAGAATAAAGAGAATTACTGCCCGTCCCTCAGATAAGCCTGGTCACCTTTTCCTCCCATAAACCCTAAGAAGGGGGAAGCCAAGTCTCATGATTCCCTTTCTGAGACAGAGAAGATGAGGCCGGGAGAGGAACCCCCCACTCTCTGACAAGCACAGCCAGCTGGTCTTGTCCACCCCGTGGGGGAGGGGCATGGGTGCAGCTGAACCCTCCCACCACAGCCTGGCATCTTCCCTGCGACAGACAACTTCATGAAGCAGAGCCGGGGCATGTTGCTGCTCTACAGCATGAAGAACCCCAGCTTCCCCGAGTATATCTTCAGCAGCGAGAGTGGCATCATGTGTCTCGACATGCACGCGGACCACCCCTACCTGGTGGTGGTGGGCCACTACGACGGTAACGTGGCCATTTACAACCTCAAGAAGCCCCACTCCCAGCCTTCCTTCCGCAGCTCAGCCAAGTCTGGCAAGCACACGGACCCTGTGTGGCAGGTCAGCCTCGAACCAGGGTGGGAGAAGCGGGGATTGAACCCCTGGAGGAGGGACCTTGGGGAGAAGGGAGGACAGGCAACAGGCAAGGGGATGGGGATGACAGCTTAGAGGCCAAGGAGCTGGGTGTGCGAAGGGGCAGAGAGGGGCAGGAGGTGGTAGTTGGGAGGTGAGGGGTCTGCAGCTGCAGAGCTGCTATCAGGAGGGCCCCTCTCTGCTAAGGCTCTCTTAGGTGCAGCGGTCAGGAACTCGTAGCCCATGGCTGGAAGACTCGAAGGCCTGACGGGCCTCTGCTGAGTCTGTCAAGGGCTCCAGTTCCCTGCGTATGGGCTTCCTCAACTCCCCACCAGGGCTCTCCTCTGCCATCTGGGCTAGATTTGGGGCAACTCCCAGACAGGGGTAGATGCTGCACTCTGTCTGCCCTCTGGGCAGGGCTGTAAGGCCTGGTAGGTAAGGTCTGTCCCTGAGGCCTCTCTAGCATCCTTCTTCTCCAGACAGGCATAGGCTGGGACCATTACCCCGACACTGGAGCTAGATTTCACCCTATGTCTCCCATCTGGTTGCACTGGGAGTGGATTTCAACGTTTCATCTTCAGAAAGTCTCTTAGCTCTGGCTTTGTAGACCTTCCCTTACTGTTTTCCAAAAGTCCCCCTCCTTCTGGGGCTGTGAACCCTTACCCACAGGCAGGTCTGGGCAAATCTAAGGAGGGATTTCTGCCTTAAGTTTTCCACGGTCTCTGAGCTCATCAGGCAGTGCTGGGACTCTGTCTTCTCATCTTCCTCAGCCCCTGCCCCGATAGAGTCTCCAGGCAGACTCTGCACCCCTGCCTTCCTGGCTCTGAGCTCCCTGTGTCATGTGGACACCTGCCCTAGGCACTGGCTCTCAGCTCTCAGACAGCTCAGCTCCCTGAGCAGAGCGGGGGACTGGCCAGGCACAGGGGACATGATGCCCTCTTTGCTTTACCCTTTACCCAGAGCCAGGGCACAGAGAGAGAGGCACCTCCTCCCATGAGACATCTTCCCCCCTGCTCTCCACCAAAGCAGGAACCAAAGCTCACAGACAGTCTCAGGAGTCCTCTCCTCTGAAAATCCCACCTTCCCATCATCGCCTCCAGGCACACAGAGGTCTTGAGACATGCAGAGGATGTCTGCAGAGACCTTAAAGAACCAAGAGAGGAGAAAAGACCTGCTTTGATCAGACTAAACCAGCAGCAGGCCTGCCCATGCTCTCCCAGCTCAGATAGCCCAGAGCCACGCACAGAGCATCTCTGATTGGCCTGACCACCCTCCTCAAGCCCAGGAGAGGACAAGGAGCCAAGGCCAACCATCCGGCTACCACTCTGCTGTGTTCTTGGAATCAAATAGCAGGTTGGGAAAAGAAATGGGGCATGGAGAAGACAAGCTATCGCTTTCATTGGGTGGGCGCCGGAGAGACTGGAACCCACCTGGACAGGGATGGCCTTCTGCTCTCCCACCATCCTGTTGGGGAAACAGGGCTAGTGCCTTTGCAAAACCAAAGACTCGAGAGTTCTCGGCTGAACTCGTGGCTTGTGACATGGGAGGGGCTGCCAGGCACTCGCTTGCTGGTTTCCTAACTTCCCTCTTTGCCTCTAGTTTCCTCGCCCTTTCCTCATTCATCTATCCATTCAGTGACTCCTCTGTGTGCTCCCCTGGGAGCTGAAGGTGCTTAAGGGCTTGGTCCCTGGGGTTCCTAGTGGGGAGATAAGCACAGCCATGGGCTGCACAGGACAGGGCAAATGCTACCTGCGAAAGAGGGCTCCTGGGGGCACTGAGGGGGGACATGGAGATTGTCCAAGATAGGGAGCGGGGGGGGGGGCAGGTCTTCCCAGAGGAAGCAACACCTGAGCTGAATTGTAAGGGATGAGAAAGCACTAATTAATAACAACTAAATGTAAGATGAGATCCTAGAATATAACAAAAAAGGATATTAGGAGGAAACCAAGAAAATCAAATGAAGTCTAGATTTTAGCTGAAAAAGAAGAAAGAAAGTATTAGTTAGATGAGAAAGGGTACAAAGGGGCGTCAGGTAGAGTGGCCGCCGGGGAACAACATTTGGAGCGCAGTGGGAGAGACAGAGAGGGTGGCGCAGGACCCAGGGAAGCACCAGCACCCTGAGTGAGTGTGCTTCTCCAGCAAGGAGGAAGCTTGTGCTTCGGAAGTCAGTGGTTTCAAACAAAGTGCTAGTACAGGAACCCAGTATCTCAGAGGTGGGAATGGGGCTGCTTTGGTGAGTCAGGGTCCTGCTTGCTTGAGGGTCCCCTGTTGTCACCCCTCCCCCCCATCCTCGAAGGTACTTTCATACGGTTCCTCAGAGCTCCCTCCAGCATGGTTTGAAAATGGCTGCCGAGCCATCAGGGAGTTTGGTGCAGAGAAGTAACACAGTCATGTTGATGTCTTGGAGATGTCCTCTCACCACAGCGTGAGAAACTTCGAAGCCTGAGCTATAGCAGGGACAGTGGAGATAGAAATGAGAAGGTAGGGTGAGTGCTTTGAGGCAGTAAAATCAATAGAAGGAAACGAGATGGATATGAGAAAGGAGAAGAATTGGTGCTGCTCCCTGAGACTCCGCCCAGGAGAGCACCCAGGGAGGTGGGAATGACAGAGGAGGAGCAGGTTTGGCCAGAAGTTAATACAAGAAGCCAGAGGAACACGTACAATTAAAAGAAGTCAGAGGAGGCATCCTACAGGCAGTGGGCTGTGGAAGCCTGGAGCTTGGAGGAAAGCTATGCTGGTAAATGGCACGTCAGTGACATCAGAGTCTAAGTCCTTCTTAAAGGGACTGTGTCTTGGAGGAGACCAGAGAGGATCTCAAATGCCAGGCTGAGGCAGAAGAACTTTGTTCTGTTGGCAGCAGGGAGCCATGGAAGGTTTTGGAGCCAGGGAGAGAACTGTCTGCTCAAAGGGGACTAGGTTCCTAGCCCATGGCCCAGGCTACTGCCCAAGGGAGCCCATCTGGGTAGCCCAGCCCTGTTCAAGCCCCAACGTGAAGCCTTAACCAGCAACCCTCTGTGTGTGTGTGTGTGTGTGTGTGTGTGTGTGTGTGTGTGTGTGTGTGTGTGTGTGTGTGTGTTCTGTGCTATACTGGGGAAGGGAGCAGGGAAGGATAGCTGAGCAGAGACTGGGGGCAGGCAGGTCTGCCCTAATCAGATAAGGCAGAACAGAAGGAATCAGTTAAGCAGGCCCCATCTGCTCCTTACCACCTACTTCCTGGACATTCGTTCATTCTCTGAACCCCACTTACCACCTGCTCACCCCCCTTTATTCCTACCCTCCCACCTCCACCCCAGGAGCACGTGTGTGACTTGTACACACACACACATACCTGCTCACTTGCAAACACATGCAGCAACCCCCATCGGGCATCGGGCTGCTAAGTGGGGTGTGAACTACAATTTCCATGCCTGCCGGTGGCTGCTCACTAAACACTTCCCTTTGTAGCTCCCTAGCGCCTCTTACAGCCTGGCCTTTGACACCCCCCGTCCCCTCCCCCCTTTAAAGAGCCTATCTTTACACAGAAGGAGAAGTGGTCCCAGTGTAAGGGCCAGCTTGGACTTATACCTCAGAGGCTCTGGGGTGTTCTAGGCCCCCCAGTGAAAAAAGAGCCAGCTGCCTAGACAGGCCCAGGCAGGACGGGCCCGCCCTTCTGTAGCTGTGATCAGCCAGGCCTGGGGGTTGGCTGGGGACAGGCGATCCCCTCTCCCCCAGCCAGCCCCCTCAACAGCCACGGTGACAGCTGTGGTCACAGGCAGCCGTAGTGGGTTCTGTCCTCCCTCACCGGGCCCCTACTTGTGACAGGAGGGAGGGACAGGGTCCCAGCATGGGAGGTCTGGAGGGAGCTGGAGGATGGAAAGCTCTGGGCACCCAGCCCCACCCCAGCTCTCTGGGACAGGACTTGGCCAGGCCTCCACATCTGGCAACAGAAACTTGAGCCTCAAGCGTGTCATCTTCATAAGACAACAGCTCTGTCTCCAAAACACTTTACCATATGTTTGCCTCCAGCCCTGAGAAGATGGGTGGGGCACGATTATTAACCCTGAGTTGAAGATGGAGGAAGGCAGCTCAAATCTGAGATTTGGGAGCAAGATCCTGGGAGCAGGAGCTAGTGGTGAAGTGAAGGCGGAAACAGGAGAGACTGCCTAGAGAAAAGCCAACCTGGAAGAAGAGGGCACCCCCCCTCAAGCAAGCAGAAAAAAGCCCCCTGCAGAACCTTGGCACCCCAGTTCCTAGGATGAGGGTCATAATGGGGATATTTGCTAACATTTATTGAACCTTTAATAGTTGCAATGTTCTCACATCAGGGCCTCATGTTCATGGTCTCATTTAACCCTTACAGCAAACCTATGCTGTTATGGTTCCCGTTTTACAAGTGAGGAAACTGGTTGACGGACCCTGTTCTTTCCAGGCCTGCCTACATAAGGAGGATGAGCCCAGAGATGCCACCTTCTCCCTACAACTGGCTCCTGGAACCCAACCCAGGGAGGAATTGGGCACCTCCACTGCCAAGCCAGTGGATTAGGGCAGTGCCCTGAGTTGGCACGGTTACTCCAGAATGGTCAGGGACAGAGGGATGAGAGAGACAGAGATGGGTGGAAGGAGAGAGGGAGGGCCAACTGTGGGACTCTGGGAAATGGGCTCCCAGAACTTGCTTCTGAAGCTCACACAGATTCTTGAGGGAGCCCTGCTCAGCTCCCAGTCCTAACTCAACATCCTAGTAGTGTCCCGAAGCTCACAGGTTGGGATGTTTCAGGTCAGGTGGCAGAAGGATGACATGGACAACAACCTCAACTTCTTCTCTGTGTCATCTGATGGCAGGATTGTGTCTTGGACGCTCTTGAAGGTGCCTGTTTCCCAGAAAGTGTCATATAGGGTGGAGTTGGGGAGTGGGGGAGGGTGCTAAATGGCAAAGGCAGCCTTCAGCCCTGCTGATTCAGCCCCACCCATGTACCCTCCCCCACCCCTTCTGACCGCAGAGCGAGCTGGTTCACACAGATGTCATCAAGCTGAAGGCGGACGGCAACACCACGGATGGTCTCGATGGGTTGCAGCTACACACAGTGGGTAGGAACCCCAGCCCACTCACATCCAGACCTGACCACTTCACTCAGGCCCCGTGAGGGTCAGAGACGGTGGCCCTCCCCTTTTAGCAAGCACTCCCTCCTCCACTTGCGCTGGACAGAAGCCTGGACAGGAGGTAATGGGAAAGCTTGGCCCTGCTGTCCCTGTCCCGGAGCTTGGCTGTTTGCAGACCCTCCCTGTTTATGCAGATCCCATCCCTGTTTGCACACCCTTGTTCCTGTTTATGCAGATCAGGCCCCTGTTTACCCAGATCCTATCCCTGTTTACTCAATTCCTACCCTGTTTATGCAGAGTATATCCCTGTTTGCACAGACCATGTCCCTGTTTGCAGACCCTATCCCTGTTTACCCTGATCCTGACCCTGTTTAAATCAATCCCTGCCTTGTTTACCCAGGCGCCATTCCTGTCTGCAGAAGCCCTGGCCGTAGCAGAGTCCCAACTGCCTGGGACAGGCAGCAGGCCTGACGGCCAGTTTCTGTTTGCCTGCCTGGCCCCAGCCCCTGCGAGAGCTGAAAGCCGGGGCTCAGGCTATCACAGGGGCCTGCTGGGTAGAGGAGGTGCTGGGAGCCTCCCTCCCAGAACCGGGCTAAAGCTGCTCTGCCTCTTCTCCCAAGGCTGTGGCACCGCCTTTGACTTCCACAAAGAGATTGACTATATGTTCCTAGTGGGCACAGAGGAGGGGAAGATCTACAAGGTGAGGCAGCGCCGCCCTGTGCCAGCTTCTTACGGGGCCGCTTAGACCCGAGAACCATGGGACTTTATCCTTCTCAACAGACCCTATTCTGGCAGACCTTAGGGTTAGTCAGTTCTAGAAAGCTTCTTGGGAGAAGTTAATGTAGTCTTGACTTGCTTGGGTGGCAGGAAGAGGGGACGACTGCAGAAAAGGTGATGAAAATCTAGAGGGTGACTTTAGCCCAGCCTGGTATCTTTCCCTCTGGGCCCTCCCGCCCTTCCTAGGAGTAGAAGAAGTAGAAGTGGGAGTGGGGGTTGGGGGGAGTTGGAACATTCCAAGAAGACTTCCTGGAGGAGATCTGGAACTTGAGCTGAGCTCTGAAGGCCGGGTAACACGAAAATTTAATCTCTGAATCTTGGGTGTGTTCCAGCCAGTAGGATGGAACTTCATGGCCAGTTTCTGTAAGGTCTCAGTGTTAGTAGGTGAACATCCTTCTGAACCTCCATCCATCCAGAAATAGCTCTGCTGCAAGCTTTTCTTAGGCTCAAAGACT
This sequence comes from Halichoerus grypus, assembly GCF_964656455.1. Taxonomy (NCBI): domain Eukaryota; kingdom Metazoa; phylum Chordata; class Mammalia; order Carnivora; family Phocidae; genus Halichoerus; species Halichoerus grypus. The sequence continues at coordinate 57,894,600 of NC_135725.1, forward strand.
CAGAATGTTAATTACAGACAGCCTCCCAGGAGCCCCTGAGGCCCAGCAGGAGCTGGTCTGAATGCAAAAGAGGTCCCCAACCCCCTCTATGCCTGTCTGAATGGCAAGCATGGGAGAGGCAGGAGGGAGGAGACTAGTCAGTCACACTGTCTCTTGGAGGGAGAGAGAGGCGCATGCTGGTCTGGGCAAGAAACCCAATGGGAAATCATGAGACTGGGACTTGCTCCTGGCTCTGCACCTACTCTTACCTGGGCAAGGCGGGATGTTTATCACTATCGCAAGGATTTTATCTGTGGGCTATGAGTGGACCCAGGGCTCTGTCTGTCTGCCCATAGCTTTGGCCTGGACACAGGCTAGGGCACACCTCACCCAGGGCCCCCAGATCTGCTCTGCCTTGACTCAGGGAGAGAAGGCCTTCTCTGCTTGGCCTGGAATCCTTTGGGCAGACTACAGCACTGTCTCTCACCCTCCAGGAAAACTCCCCAGCCCGTTAAGCCCCTCCTTTCTCTCTGGTCATGTTGAGGACATAGAGAAGAGCAGCCAGCAGCTTGGCCCCAGTTCAGCTGTGACAGTGATGTGGGGACAGAAGAGGAGTCTTAGGTTCTGACTCTCCAGGGCTTCCAGGGAAGTGGTGGCTGCTGACTTCTCTCTCATTCCTAATCCCTGATCCTCCCACTGCCCTCACCCTCGCCCCAGTGCTCTAAATCTTACTCCAGCAAATTCCTCGACACCTATGATGCCCACAACATGGCAGTGGACGCTGTGTCCTGGAACCCATACCACACCAAGGTCTTCATGTCCTGCAGCTCTGACTGGACCGTGAAGATCTGGGACCACACCATCAAGTGAGAGAGCCATGCCCTCCCTCAGACCCCACCCTGGGCGGGGGCCTGTGGGACTCTAGCACCGCGAGTCCTCTGTGTGGTGAACTCTCCACCCCTCCACCACTGCAGGACTCCGATGTTCATCTATGATCTAAATTCAGCTGTGGGCGATGTGGCCTGGGCACCTTACTCTTCTACTGTGTTTGCAGCAGTCACCACCAATGGGAAGGTGAGTGCCCCCTTCGGACCCTCTACTAGAGATAGGATGAGGTATCTTAGGGTCTCCCCCCTAGAGAGCCATGCAGTGCCCTTATCAGGTAGAGGAAAGTGAGACATAAGGACTCTGTATTCTCAAGGGGTAGGCCAGCCAGGGCCCTGTCAAAAGAGGAATCATTCATCCCACGAGGCCTCGAGGAGAGAATGGGGCTGTTCATCTTGAAGGACAGAACACTCTGGGGTATAAGATGCCGTGAGGAACAGTTACCTTCTCTGACGGCCCTGGGGAGCGAGCTACAGGACGGCAGAGGCAAGCTGGATGTAAGGCAAAACTTCTGAACCAGAATTTATCTGTGATTGAAATAATGTCTAAAAGGTAGCAAGGTCCCCATCCCTGGGAATGTGCAAGCAGAGTCTGAGGAAGGAAGATGGGAGGGGTCTGTGCAACACTGAGAATTGGTAAAAACTCAGAAGCAAACATTTTTTGAGGAAATTCTTGGATGCAAATCCATTTTTCCTTATGGCCTTTGATATAACCTGAGAGGCACCCACTCAAGGAAAGTCTATATAGTTGAAGGCATCACCCTAAAGTCAATCAGTCACCTATTTGCCGAACAGATGTTTACTAAGGGCAACTATGGTGCCCAGCACCAGGGCAGGGCCTGGCGACTTAGGTCCCTGCAGGTCCCTCTATATAACTATATAGCTCACATTCTCGTGAAAGTAAAGGGACACAAGGCAACCACAAAATTAGCGTTAAGTGCTAGGCAGAGATGACCAGAGGAATATGTGTGCACACGGTGTTCATAGCATTATTCATAATAGCCAAAAAGTGAAACAAACCAAATGTCCATCAATTGATGAATGGATAAACAAAATATGGTATATCTAAAAGGATTATTATCCAGCAATAACAAGGAATGAAGTATCAGATACATGCTACAGCGTGGATGAACTTGAAAACATGCTAGCGTAAGAAGTCGGTCACAAAAGACCACACACGGTATGATTCCATTTATGTATGTCTAGACTAGGCAAAACTAGAGAGACAGAGAGTAGATTTGTGATTGCTCAGGGCTGGGGTGTGGGAGAACATGGGAAGTGACTGTTAATGGCACAAGGGTTCTTTTGGGGTGATGAAAATGTTCTAAAATTGGTTGTGGTGATGGTTGCATAACTGTGAATATACCAAAAACCAAGAACTGTATACTTTTAAGTGGGTAAATGTTTTTGTATGTGAATTATATCTCAATAAAGCTATTATATTTTTTAAAAGAGAGAGAAAAGGAGTGATGTAAAAGAAAAGGACGGGGCGGTCTCTTAGAGTGGTCCAGGAAAGCTTCTTCAAGAGGTGACATTCAGGCTGAGAGCTGAATGACAAGAGCTAGCCTGGTGAAGCCGGGGAGAGGCACTGCAGACAGAGGGAGGAGCTAGGGCAAATGCCCTGAGGTGAGAACAAGCTTGAAAGGGTCTCAGGGACAGGCAGGCAAGTGTGGCTGGGTCTAGGAAACAAAGGCGAGAGTGCAGGAAGTGAGAGTGGAGAGTGCAGAAATCTGGAGTAAGGAATCTGGATTTTATGAATACTGCCAAGGGAAACGTCTGGAGGATTTTAGATAGTTTAAAGCTAAGTCTAGTGGCTGCCTGGAGGATGGATGGTAGAGGGCAAGAGTGGAAGCGGAAAGACCCCTCAGGACACTGCCACAGTTGTCCAGGCAAGAGTTACTAATGGCTTGGACTCAGGGAATGGTAAAAATAAGATTAAACATTTGTCTGAGCACCTTGCATATATTAACTGGTATAAACCCTGGCTCTGCCACTTACTGGCAAGTTACCCTTAAGAGCCTCTATCGCCTCATTTATAAAATAGGGCTAATAACAGAACCTACCTTATAGAGTGTCTGTGAGGATTATTAGGTGATACAACTATGTAACATGCTTGCCCAGAGGCTAGTACATAGTAAGTGTATGGTAGTTGCTATTATTGTTAATTCTGCATAGACTTAAATTTTCTCCCAACCTTTTTATGTTCGGAAAACACATAATCAGAGACACAAATCCCCTCTCCCACTGCCTCCAGCTCCAGCTAGCCAGGCTTCTGTTGTGTTTCCCCAGAAAGCCCATGTGCTGGTTCTTCTGAGGTGGGGGACAGGGGCCCCATTATCCTTGAGTGTGCTGACACCCACCTCTCCACAGACCCATGTGTTTGACTTGTCCATCAACAAGTATGAGGCCATCTGCAACCAGCCCGTGGTGGCCAAAAAGAAGAACAAGATCACCCATGTGCAGTTCAATCCTATCCACCCCATCATCATTGTGGGTGATGACCGTGGGCACGTCATTTGCCTCAAGCTCTCACCCAACTTGCGCAAGATGCCAAAGGTACAGGCTTGGGTAGTTTGGGCGGCTGTAAGAAGTCAAGTCCAAGATGGTGGGGGTTAAGAGCAGGGGGAGGAGCCAGGGGGTGGCCCCCAGGTTTCTAGCTTGGGAAACCCAGGGTCAGGATGGTGTCATTTGCCCAAATACGGAGCACAGGAGAAGCAGGTTTGTGGAGAGAAAATTAGATCAGTTTTGCCATGCTAAATCTAAGTTACCTGTGAAACTTCCAGGTGGAGACATCGGTAAGTAGGCGACTATATGGGTCCAAAGCCTGGAGAAGCACATAGACATCATTGGCTTGTTTAGTGTAGACCAGATTACCCAGGAAGGGGGCTTGGGGCTTAGTCACTGCTTCATTGGCCTCAGCTCCAGTGGTCCTTGAGCTGGGAGCTGGGGGTCCACACAGGGAAGAACGTGAAAAGGAAAAGAGGTTAACTAGGTCAGCAGCTACGCAGCCCTCCTTGTGAGCTCCGGTTTCTTTCTGGGATTTGTACTGATCTGGAGGCCCTGCCCAGAGCCCCAAAGCCCTGAAAACAGGCTATGGAGCCCAGAGCCAGCACCTCAAAGTCTAGATTTCAGAGTCCTGGTTCAGACCTAAGCATCCAGGCCTTCGAATCCAGAGCCCAGTCCTGCCCATTTGGGTGCTAAGTGAAGATATGGAATTTGCTTTCTGCCAGGTTCTGGGCCAGGATCAGAGCTGAGCCAGGGCTGGGCCAAGTTGCCCTGATGACTACACCTCTCGGTTGCAATACGAGGCATTTATTTGCGGTTTGAGGCAAGGGCAGGGCCCTGTCTCTTTCAACTAGTGATACTGCCCCCCTGCGCCCTTACCAAAGCAGGGGTCAACGTAACATCCCTCTGGTACCTGCCTGGTCTATTCCGCACCATGACCAGGAGACAAGGGCTGGGAGTTTGGCCGGGCCTGTAATTGTAGCCAGCTGGGGGAGGGGGTGGACTTGGCTATAAATACTCAGAAGGCTGCTAAGCGCCTGCAGCTGTGGCCTAGAGGCTGTGGTGGGCTGGGGGTGGTGGGGTGGGGTGGGGTGGGGTGGGAAGGGATAGGGTGGGGTAGGGGGTCGGGCATGGTCTGAAGCTCTTTGCTGAGCCCAGCAAGTTGGTCTCAAGGAGGGGGAAGGAGACAGCAAAATTTGTGGAACAGATAAAATCTGCTCTTAATATAGTGAGGAGAGAGACCCAGGCTTGAGCTGGCAGAGCTGGACAGCCCAGTGGGAGGGGCAAGGGTACGGCCATCACACCTGGAGGGTGGTAGATCTGGGCGGGGGCCTGCCCTGCTCACTCTGACCCAGGGAGGCAAGGATCTCCCACAGTCCCAACTCCTCTCAGAGCAAGGGTCAGCCCTAGCTAAGAGAGCTGGGCTCTGCGTATCTGGGGACCTGTATCTCTGAAGCCCTGAGGATATGGGTACCTGGGGAGCAGAGGACCTGAGCGGGTGACAGTTCGGGGCTAGTGCTCCGGTGGATTGGAGGTTCCCGTGAAATTGTCATCTGATCCTATCAGTAGCCAAGTGATTTGTTCAAAAGGAAGTCCTCTGAGCATCCTTACTGCCCCTCCTCTTTGGGCTGCAGTCTCCCTGTCCTTCCCAGGAGGGTTTGGCCAGAGGCCCAACTTCCTGACCCGGGAAGCTTCCTCTGGTGTCAGAGCACAGTTTGTCAAAGGTCAAAGGCTATCTTTCCCTCACTACAGTATAGGTGGGAAACTGAGCCCAGAAAGGCAAGGGACTTGCCCAAAGTCACATAGGGAGTTAATGACAAAGCTGGAACTATAAGCCAGGTCCCAAACTCCCAGGGGATGGGGTGAGGCCAAGAAGAGAACACTAACTTGATTTGGAAGGGAGAGTAGTTAAAGGAAAAGACATCTTTGTCCTCTGCCTAGAGAGTGTAGAGGTGAGTTGGGTAGTGCCAAAGGCACTGGGCCACAAGGGGAGGGGGAGACAGATTTGGGAGCAGGTGCGGTGGTCACCCCAGGAGGAAATCTGAGCTCTGCATGGTGTCAGTAGCCAGGATGGGGCCAGGAAGGGGCCTGCTGGCCATGCACTCTCTCCTCTCCTCACAGCCCAGGCCAGACCCAGGCTGGGTCCTCAGCAGGCGAGGCTGGAGCGGGTGCCAGCGAGCAGTGGGCACAGGTGGCTGAGAGGGCAGGGCAGGCAGGGGGGGTGGGGGCTCTGGAGCAGAGGAAAGGCAGGAAATGGCAGCTGCCAGCCTAGGCCATACCCCGCTGCCTGGACAGAAGGGAGGACGGGACTGGGGCTGGTCTGCTGTGGAGCTCTCGGGGCCTGTGACACATACCCCAGTGTCCCAATTCTCGTTTTCTCGGGGCATTACAGTGCCCTGTAGGCTGGGGTGAGGGCTCATAAATTTAGGATCTGCTCTTCTGAGGGCCAGTCCCAGCTAAGGACATCTGGAATCACACGGGGTGCCTCATGTGCCCTCCTGGGTCTCTTGACACCCTCCTCCACCCTGGGTATGTCTGAAACAGCAGGCCTGGCCCCAAATGTCTCCCACCTGTGGCTTTGTCCGGACCTCTCTCCCTCCGCACACACACACCCCTTAGCTTCTTGTTAGGACTCAGCCAGGACCCCTCCTGTGGGAAGGGTGGTCCCGACAGTCAGAGGCCTTACCTCTCCCCGGAGCTACAGCTCTCCTAGCCTGAAAGGCTAGCTCCTCTGAGGGTTCGCGGGGAGATACCTTCTGCCGCTGCTCCCAGCATCAAGACCATTTACTGATCTGAGATTCAGAGCCAGACCGAATGCTTCTCGGAGGCCCCAGCTGGGCCCGGGTCTCCTAACCTGAGCTGGGGGTGAGGAGAGGCAGGGATCCAGAATCTAACTGGCGGGGAGAGGGGCGGGACAAAGCTGGGGCAGGCTGGGCAAAGGAGGCAGAACTGGGACCCAGAGAAAGGTGGCCCATCCCTCACCATCCCCCCCCCATGTACTTCTCCCCTCCCCAGGAAAAGAAGGGGCAGGAGGTTCAGAAGGGTCCAGCTGTGGAGATCGCAAAATTGGATAAACTGCTGAACCTGGTGAGGGAAGTGAAAACCAAGACCTGAGGGCCTAGCCTCAGTCCCTGTCCCATTTTTTGAACCCAGTACTTGTAACCCCTGACCCTGGTACCCAAGCCCAGCCTTAGTACCCAGTATGTGACCCCCACCCCTGATCAGGTCCCAGAATCTACCATCAGCTCTCTACTTCGGCCCTGGTCCCAGCACCTCACCCCAGGACTTGGCCCTCAACCATTATCCCATCCTACTTTGCACAAATAAACCGGTGTCTGGAAACTCACCCCACACCTTTATTTTTGCTACTGCAGGGCCCTCAGGAAGAGGAGGAAATCTCAGGGTAGAGCCATAGTTCCATTTATTATCCAGCAAACAGTGGGAGGACCCGAGGAGGGGCCCAGCCTGGACGCCCTCCCGTTATTGCCATGGATTCCAGTTTGCTTCCCCAACCTCAAGGGCCTGGAGGCAATTGGCCTAGGGAAAGGTAGCCCCAGTCCCTGGCCCTCAGTATGGAGCAGAGTCAAGATGGCCCTGGCCCTAGCACCAACTCATGAACCCCCACCCCAGGCCTGTACGAAGGGCCACCAGAGTGCCTCGTGGGGCTAGACCGGCTAGACTCTGGGCTGCTAGGTCCAGCTCCAGACAGGCTGGACTCTGGGTTCTGGACCCCAGGCTGGCTAGACCCTGGGATCCTGATTCCAGGCTCTGGGTGGGGCAGACTTAGGCCCCAGACTCCAGGCTAGGCGAGGGGCCTTCAGGGCTGCAGCAGGTAGCTGCCTTCATGGCTGGGCTTCTGAGGCGGGGCTGCCTTCTCAGGACAGGGGCCAGGGCTGGAGTTGGGACTGGATTCCGAGAGAGAGTCGATGTCCGCAGAGCGGGAATGGCAGGCCCAGCAGAGAATGACCCAGAGCAGCAGCAGCAAGAAGCCTACAAGGCCGTTGCAGACGATGGCAATGAGGGCCCCCTGGGAGATGGCTGCCCCCATGACAGGCAGCACCCTCAGACCAGCCCAGACCACGGGGCTGGCTCAGTGGCAAGGCCCATGCCGAGGCGGAACTCCCGTATAGCTGGCCTTCCAAAGAGGCTGTCCTGTCCACACACTCAATGATTCCTGGGCAGTGGATGTCCACCTGCAGTCCTGAGCCTGTGGCAGGTAGAGAGCAGAGGAGAGGGTGGTGAGGAGGAAGGGGTAGGTTGAAGGGGTAAGGTGAGGCCTAGGAGGAGAGGGGTATAGAACAGAGTCCTTTCCCACATCTCTGGCTTTCCTGGCAGAGGACTCTGGGTCCCAGCAGGTCTAAATACCCCACAGAGCCAAGGCCCCCATCCTCAGGCCTGGCTCTGGGCACCTGCATGCGGGTGCGGCCACAGTGGGAAAGCTGGAGTAGACATCCTATATCTCAATCTCCTTAGAACCAGTGGGCACGGCCTGGCCCCGCCACCAAGCTTCCAGCTCTCAAAAGCACTGTGTTGAGTGGATGAGACTAAGGAAGCCCAAGGCCTCAGAGGACGGGGATTGTAACCAGCACTGGTGTGGCCTGGGCGCCTCCCCCTACTCGGGACTCCAGCCAGCCAGCCCGGGAGGCCTCCAGGGGTGCGAGCTCAGACACAGGGAACTTTGTGGAGGCCCTGGCACGCGTGTGTGGGTCTGTGTGCCCAGGGCGGTGCTCCTAGGTGTGCCTCTCTGTGGGACTCTCTCTCCAGGTCAGTTGTGCGTGTCTGTGTGTCTGGCTCCTAATCTTTCGGTGCCCTTGCCTAGATGTGCCTCCGCTCTGCATACCCACCTCTGTGTGTGTGCAGCTGTCTTTCTGTGTGGCTCTCTTTTTATTTTTCTCCGTGTGTCCCCATCTCTGAGTGAGTGTATCTCTTTTCTCTGTGTATATGGGTCTCTTGTGTCTCTCCGTCTCTTTTCTTCCCTGCTGTGTGTCACTCTGTCCCCGTGGACGTGTCTCTCTCCCCTTCTCCGTGGGGGTCTGTCTCTCTAGTTCTGTGAGTCGCGTGTGTCTCTGTCTTTGTGTCTGTCTCTTTCTCCCCGGCTGCGCCTCTATGTCTCCATGTGGGTCTGGGTCTCTTTATCTCTGTCTCTGGTTCTCGGTCCCCGTACCCATGGGGGGAGGACCCCCCCTTACCTGAGTTGAGCCCGGTGCGCGCCCGCGGGAGGGTCCGGGGCAGCGCGATGCTGGGTGCCGACTGAGTCTCTGGAGCCTGCGGGCGCGGGGCGGGGGGGAGGGGGGGGCGGGAAGAGGCGGGCAGGGGCGATGTCCCCTCCCCCGGCCCTCCCCCTCGGCCGCGCAGCCTCCGCCGGCCGCTCCCGCCGCGGCGCGACCGGGTCGGCCTCTGCCGCGGGCGGTCTGCGGCGAGCCGGCACCTCCTCTCCCTGGGGCGGTGCCTCCTCCGCGGCCGCGGCGGCTCGCTAGCTCGTTCGGCGGCGTTCGGGCGGCGGTGGCGGCCCGGGCACGAGGTTCGGGTAGGCTCGGCTGCGTTCGGCTACGTTCGGCTATGTTCGGCTGGGCTCGGCTGGGCTCGGCTGGGCTCGGCAGGCAGCAAAAACAGCGGAGAACCTCGCTTCCTGGGAGGCCGGCGGCTGGCGGCCAGTGGCCAGTGGGGGGTGGAGCCATCTCCGCGGCGCTGCCGTCATTCAATTGGCTGGCTGCGCCAGGCTCCCGGACGATTGGTCGCGCGCTGGGGTGGGGACTGGCTCGCCCCTTGTGCAGGCGTGGGGCGGGGGCGAGAGAAAGACTGAAGGGGCTACTAGGTCTTGATCCGTCTGGAGGAAGCGGGTGGGAACGAGGCCCACCTACTCGCGGGGATTTCTTGCACCTTCAACACCTGGAAGAGCTGCACACACAACATCTGAGAAAGGCCTCTGTACCCTCATACGTGAGGAGACTGCCCATCCATATCTGCCTCTGCCCGCATCATCCAAGGAGGAAGGCCTTGGGTCCCCATATCTGGGAGGAGACTGAACGTCCTCATCTTGGAAGCCCCCTAGACTTCTACACAACCACTCCCAGCTGGGGGTGGACTCTGCATCCCCACTTTAGAGGGTCTGTAGGTGGCTCTACATTCCCTGGCCCCAGGAGGTGTGAGCAGCTCTGCCAACACAAGCTCTTTGGGCATATTTATTGAGTTCCTACCCAGTACTGGTCGCGGGTTCGTGCTTTGCTGCGCTGTGGGGGAGCCTAAGGTAGAGAGTAATGGGGTATTCCGAGAGATCGGTCAGCCAGGGCTGGAACAGGACCAGGCATGACTCTCCATCCTAGAAGCTCCTGACTCTCTCCATCCTAGAATCTCTCCTAAGAGGAAGATCAGTTTGGGCAGAAGCCTGTCAGGTAGGCCTTCCTACCCTACCTCATAGGTCAGTGATTCCTAAGTGTTCTGAACTGGACCCTTTTCTCCTCCTACTCTACATATTCGCCATGGATGCTCACATCCCTAAAGCTATACCATGAAGACTCTCAGTGCTCCCAAATCCAGCATTACTTTATCTCTGGAATTCTAGCCATAGATCCAAGTACCTTCCAGAATCAGGGGGGTGTTGATTCCTGGTTCTGCCATTTAACTAACTTTGTGATCTTGAGCAAGTTACTCACCCTCTTTTAGCCTCAGCTTCCTCATCTGTAAAGTTGTTGTAGTAATAGGTACCTCTCAGGGTTGTAATTCACCAATTCATTTATACCCGACCCACCACATCTCAGCAAATGCCAACTGACACAACCCCAAGGACCATATGGCTAAGGGGCCCCTTCCCTCAATGCCATGAAATTCACATGAGATCCCTATAAATCCAAATGCTATCTTGAAAACAAGAAAGGGAAGGGTAAGATAATTTGAAATACTGAGTCATACTTACAGACTGTCTAAAATAAATTTTTGGACCCTACTGAGTTTACCATAATGGATTAATTTTAGTTCCCCTGCCCCTGTTACCCAGCAGGGTGGGGGCATTGTGAGCAAGATCAAATCAGTTCTAGGAAAGAGAGGAGACCTATATTGTTGCACATCTGAGTGTAATGTGAGTGAATTTGTGACCCAGCTGCAGGAGTTCAGATTTTATCCTGGAAACAGTGGGGAGCCACTGAAGAATTTTGAGCAGAGGAGTAAATGTGATCATATCCAGAAATTAGAGGGATGATTTGGGCTGCTAGGTGGAAGGGGAGATTGAAGGCAATTGAGACAAAGGACTGAAATGATGTAGGGGAAGAGGATTGGAGAGAACAAGAGAGCACTGAGGATATTTGGGAATTACCATTGGCAGAACTTAGACACATAGACCTACAGGATATGGGGAGTAAGAGGGAGGGAAAAGTCTGGGATACCTTCCAGGTTGGTGACTAGGGATACTGTGATTCCCTTTACTGAGATAGAAAACAGGAGAGAAGGGGTGTTTCAGCAGGGGCCTGGGGTGGTGTGTGGGGGAGGTGGAGGATGATGAATTCCATTTTAGATATGGTAGATTTGAGGTACCAATTGGACACTCAAGTTGAGATGTCCCATATACAGTTGGATAAGTACGCCTGAGGTTCAGACTGAAGACAACATTTTGTGAGTTATCAATAAATGAGTAATAGTCAAATCAGAAAAGTGGATGAGCAGGTTGCCTGTGTGGCTCAGTCGGTTGAGCTTCTGACTCTTGATTTTGTCTCAGGTCATGATCTAGGGTAGTGAGATTGAGCCCCACATGGAGCCCCACGTCAGGCTCTGCGCTAGGTATGGAGCCTGCTTAGGATTCTCTCTCTCCCTCTCCCTCTGCCCCTTCCCACCCCCTCCCTCTCTCAAAAAACAAAAACAAAAATACATAATCAGATACTGAAACCTAAAAACAGGGATCTTCAGGAATAACTGGAACTAATAGACACAAAAGCCATTAGGATCTCTCTGTACCTCTCATCTCTGTTACTTTCTGCCAGGCTCCTTCATTTCCTTCCCCTGCCCTGCCCAGCCCCCACCATCCCCACCACCAGACTGGCTTCTAGTGTTTTTCTGGTCCACATGGTGAAAAACATCACTTCAGACAATCCCAAAGCTTAAAAATATTATTGTCTAGGCATCCAACAAGACACTGGCTTCTTTTTCTCGGTTGCAGTTTGCAAATTCCTCAGGAAGTGCTCTGATTGGCTCAGCTTGGGTAGATACTTTACTCTGGACCCCATCAACTGTGGCCAAGGAATGGATGAAGCTCAAATTGCCTAACATGGCTCACATGAAAACCCCATGAACATTGTGGCAGGGGAGGGGGGTCCTAAGAGAAGAGAGAACGCAGAATGGCAGGTGTTCGCTGTAGTCCACCCTTTGTTTGCCCAACACACACACATTATTTTCCTACATATACATGATTCCAAAAATGTCCTCACCTACATATTCCAACCATTCCACTATACATATGCCAATAAATTCACCTCCTCTCTAGTGGAGGGCAGCTCAATGACACATCTAGCTCCTGCTTCTGGGGATTATATCATAGGACCACTGTTCATCACATATAAGTTCTCTGAGTAATGTCCGTTCGTGCTCCAGTTAGGTTTCTATAAGGTGTGAATATGGCTTCTAATAATCTCATTACCTTTGTTTGAATTGCCTTTGAACTACCTTTAAACCACTACCCCCCTGCCCAAAAATAACCCCCAAAACTCCTGATATCTAGCGATGGAAGAAATAAAGAACAAAATAAAAAGAAGGCTCTGTAGAATGGTCAGTAATCCAGAGCATCATATATTTTTTGGCCATGAATGACAATGACAATGGTGGGACTAGGAAATCTCATGGCATCTGTTTGTTGACTCACATCTTTGGCTACAGAGTTTCTCAGTCAGCTAATCTGCCTGCCCCAGGTTTTGCCCACAAGGATGTGATCCCTTATCCAGTGTTCTGAGAGCATCATTGTGGAGGATTTCTCTGTGGGGCACTGTACTGATTAGCACTACACTTTCTGGTGGTGTTTTAGGGATTATCCTGGGATTGAGCAATCACAGATCTCTGCATGTATGAGATTGGGTGTGGTTTTATTTTCCTCCCAGATCATACAATTCTTTTAAAATCATAATCAGCTGTCTGTCAGTTTCATCTGGGGGAGAATTCGTTTTGCTAATAAATTATTCATCCTAAAGCACTTTTCCCCCCTAGTTTAAACAACTCTAGGGATGCCTGGGTGGCTCAGTCAGTTAAGCGTCTGCCTTCGGCTCAGGTTATGATCCCAGGGTCCTGGGATTGAGCCCTGCTTCGGGCTCCCTCCTCGTTGGGAAGCCTGCTTCTCCCTCTCCCTCTGCCACTCTTCCTGCTTGTGCTCTCTCCCTCTCTCTCTTTCTCTGTCAAATAAATAAATAAAATCTGTAAAAAAAAATAAACAACTCTGAAATCAGAATACAGTCCTACAATTAATTGCATAAAATAGTTTTTTAGCCTCTTTTTTTAAAAAAGATTTTATTTATTTATTTGAGAGAGAGAGAGAATGAGAGAGAGACAGAGAGAGAGAGAGCATGAGAGGAGAGAGGGTCAGAGGGAGAAGCAGACTCTCCGCCGAGCAGGGAGCCCGATGTGGGACTCGATCCCGGGACTCTAGGATCATGACCTGAGCTGAAGGCAGTCACCCAACCAACTGAGCCATCCAGGCGCCCAGCCTCTTTTCTTCTAGTACTGTTGACCCTGCCTTGTACAATGCAGGGGTTAGGGGCACCAAACCCTTGCACAGTCAAAAATCCATGTATAACTTTTTTTAAAACTTTTTTAAAGTTTAGTGTTTTATAGTAATCTCTACACCCAATGTGGGGCTTGAACTCACGACTCTGAGATCAAGAGTCACATGCATTCCCCACTGAGCCAGCCAGGTGCCCTCCATGTATAACTTTTGACTCCTTCAGAACTTAACTACTAATAGTCTACTGTTGACCAGAAGCCTTACCGATAACAAACAGCTGATTAACACATATTTTGTATATGTATTATATAATGTATTCTTATAATAAAGCTAGAGAAATAAAATGTTACTAAGAAAATCGTAAGAAAAATACATTTACAGTACTATAAAAAAAATCCGCATATAAGTGGACCCATGCAGTTCAAACCTGTGTTGAGGGTCAACTGTAGTTCATAAAATAACTTGCCTCAAGTAATTGATGGAACATGAGATTTATTAAATATAGTAATTTCATCAGAGTTCTTTTTCACAAATAATAGAATCCACCCTGGATAATTAAAACATAAAAGGGATTTGTTAAAAGATACTATTTAGCTCAGAAATGTTAGGAGGACTGGGGAAATGAATTTGAGGCTCAGTTTCTAGAAACAACACTCAAACCATACCACACAACCTGATGAGGACACCACAGCCATTGCCTCTCCAAATACTAAGTACCAAGAGTTTAATTTGACTGCCAGCTTTACAAGCTCTGTAGCATTTCTGCGGTAAGAACTCAATATTGCAACCACTGGGAAACCACCACTGTTGCCACTACCACTCCCCGAAAGTGGACACTTATACTACCAGCAATAGCAGAAATTGAAGTCTTTTGTCCAACCCGCTTCCTTCCTGTATCAGTCAGAATTAGGCAGGTAACAATGGTTATAAACAACCCCCAGATCTTACAAAGATGGATTTCTTGCTCATGCTACAGTTCTGGCATGGGTGAAGTGGGGAGGAGGAGTCTGCTCACTGTGATCACTCAGGATCACAGTGATGATGGAGGTTTCACCATCTTCGGATGATGCCTTTCTTTCTCTTCTTTCTTTCTTTCTCTCTTTCTTTCTTTCTCCTTTTTTTCTTTGTTCTTTCTTTCTTTCTTTTTTAAGGATTTTTTAAACTAATCTCTACAACCCACGTGTGGGGCTTGAACCTACAACCCCAAGATCAAGAGTCGCATGCTCTACAGACTGAGCCAGCCAGGCATCCCTATGCCACTTTCTTGATTGGAACCTTCAGCGTTTGCTGTGGTAAAGAGAGTGAGGAAAAATGTACATTGGCTCCTGCTCACATTGCATTGATCAAAACAAATCTCATGGCCATACCTAACATCAAGAGACGAAGAAGGGCAACTCTCCTGGTGCTCAGAAGGAAAGGAGAACCAGAAATATTGAACTTTAGTGATATTTACTCACTCGTATTATAGCTCACTTCCAAATCAAAGTCTCATATGGGGCCAAGTAGCAATGTCTATAAACAAGCTGCATAGGATGTTGCAAATTTTAGTTCTGACTACTATACTAAGGAGACTGGATTTTATTTTTTTTTATTTTTTTTTATTTTTTTTTAAAGATTTTATTTATTTATTTGAGAGAGAGAGAATGAGAGACAGAGAGCATGAGAGGGAGGAGGGTCAGAGGGAGAAGCAGACTCCCTGCCGAGCAGGGAGCCCGATGTGGGACTCGATCCCGGGACTCCAGGATCATGACCTGAGCCGAAGGCAGTCGCTTAACCAACTGAGCCACCCAGGCGCCCATAAGGAGACTGGATTTTAAAATGTGAATTTTCCCATATAGGAAAACTATTTAAAAGGTGAAGGACATCTATGAATACAACATATTTCTACTACCATAATCAATACTAGAAATTTGTAGAACCATGCTCTCTGAATCCTCAGGTTTGCCACAAAAATGCAGGAGCTGTGCAAGCTCTTGGAGCAATTTCTCTTTTTTAGGACTATGTTTTTCATAATGCTAAAAGGGGCACTTTCAATCCCTCTAACTATGCCTTCTGGCTTCATGGGAAATCTTAGGCTGGAGTGACAGGGCTAGAAGCCTTTCTTCTTCAACCTGCCCTGGAATGATGCCCTTCCCTCACTTGCATTCCAGTCAACTCACTTTACAATGAGAAGCACCATCATATTTGCCTGACAGGGTAGGAACATCCAAAATGGGTGGTCTGCAAGCAGTTAGGGGCCAACAGAGTAAGTATTTTGCTTGGATAAGGAAGTGTGTTTCAGCCTTGACCTCAAACTGCTAGAAGCTAGATCATCCTGCATCGTGCTGAATTGCAGAAGCTGAGTTCTTGGCTCTTCTCCAATGTTGATGATGAGGAAACTGAGAGGTCCTAGCAATCAGGATGGTGGTACACAGGGAGAGTCCGAGAAATTGGGAAGCCCTGCTTGTTGTCCCCACCCTGTCTCCTCTCCTTTTGTCTCTCCAGACAAACTTCCTATGCTTCTCTAGCCCATACAATAAAAAACCCAGTTTCTGACAATTCTCAGCTTTACAGCTTAAATCCAGGTATACCCAGCAAGATGTTGGCTCATCTCTTTCAGTTTCAGCTTCAAAATCCCCAGGGACTTGCTCTTATCAGCCTGGCTTTGGTCAGATGCCATTCCCTGTACCAGTGATCCATGGCAGGGCAGGGAGGTCATAATATGCTGGCTCCCATGATAACCATATGAGTGAAAGGCAGTTCCCACCAGAAGGGAGGGCCATCCAAACAAAACATAAAGGAGTCCACCATACTAACATTAATGGATGCAGGAGAAAAGATAAATCTGCAAAATAAATAAGGAAGTAGCTGTCACAGAGGTAGAAGGAAAACCAGGAAGGAACATAGTTTCAGAGAAGCCAAGAAGGGACAGAGGTTCAAGAAAGAGGGAGGGGTCAGCAATCCAGAATGTCAAAGAGAGGTCTAGTAGTTATAGAAAAGGGAACCAGTGGACTCAAAAGAAAGGAGGTTGTTGATTATCTTGGCAAGAAGTTGTTCCAGTGGGCAATGGACAATGGGAAATGGAGATGGGGTATGTGGTAGCCACCAGATCTGGAGTGGTTTGATGAGTAAGAAGCTGATACAATATAGATGACTCAAGATGATTATTGTTAAAAATTGGGGGGGGAAGGAGAATAGATACAGAAAGATGTGGAACCAGAGGAACTTTATATTCAATTTCTAAAAATTTCTTTTTTTTTTTTAAAGATTTTATTTATTTATTTGTCAGAGAGAGAGAGCTCAAGCAGGGGGAGCTGCAGGCAGAGGGAGAAGCAGGCTCCCCGCTGAGCAAGGAGCCTAACGCAGGACCGATCCCAGGACCCTGGGATCAGGACCTGAGCCAAAGGCAGCCGGTTAACTGACTGAGCCACCCAGATGTCCCCTAGAAATTTCTTATGTGTTTCTTACATGGGCATGTTTAACTACTGGTGGGAAAGAACCTGAAGAAAGAATGTAATTGATAGCTAGGGCGCCTGGGTGGCTCAGTCGGTTAAGCAGCTGCCTTCGGCTCAGGTCATGATCTCAGGGTCCTGGGATGGAGCCCTGTGGTGTCAGGCTCCCTACTTAGTGGGGCGTCTGCTTCTCCCTCTCCCTCTGACCCTCCCCCTGCTTATGCTCTCTCTCAAATAAATAAATAAAATCTTTTTTAAAAAAAGAATATAATTGATAGCTATTTTTATTAATACTGTCCATCTCCCTTGGGCTGTGCAGATCCAGGCAGGCAGGGACAGGGACAGAAGTTAAAACCTGGCAGAAGGTACGAACCACTTCAACTTTTCCTAGGCCATACTAGCAAGTAGGGCAGAGATAGGAGGTGACTGACCTCAGCATTGGGTGACCCAGGTTGGGCCCCAGGACACACCCAGGGCCCTGGGATTGCACTGTGTTCTGTGCCCAGACAGAGAGGACTTGTGTGAAGAGGAAAGGATCCCAAGGCTGGAGCCAGTCCTCAGCGGGTGGGGGTAGGGTGAGCATAAAGCAGTCATACTCTGGGATAGGCAGCCTTGCCATGACTTTGCTCTGATTTCCTTATCTTGAAACCATGCCTATTCCTACCTTTACCCATCCACCCACTCACTCCTCAGCGTCCCTGCCAAGCTGCCACCTGCTTTCTCAGATCCACTTCCCTACCTCCCATCACTCCTCAGCCGCTGCCCCCACCTTCTGCTCTCATCATCCCTGGAGCTGGCTCACCAAGGTCACTTTCACCTCCTTGTCACATCCAATGAATATTTGTTAGTCCTTATCTTTGTTGATTTCTCGGCAGCAGTGAGGTTGTTGATCCCTTTTTGAAACTCCATCTTTCATTGTCTTCCATGAAGCCACCCTCTCTGGGAACATTTATTCCTCCTCCTAACAAAGAAAACAACTATTGTTTTCTTTGTTTATTTTTTAGAGAGGGAGAGGGAGAGAGAATCTCAGGCAGGCTCCATGCCCGGCGCAGAGCCCACAGGAAGCTCGCTGGATCTCACAGCCCAAAAGCAAGAGTCGGACGCTTAACCAACTGAGCCACCCAGGCGCCCCTAAAACAACTACTGTTAATCAAGCGCCTAGACTCTGTCAGAGCTTTACATTCATCATAGATATCCCTCACCTGCATGCAAGACAGGCCCATGGAACAGATGAAGGAACTGGGACTGAAGGTCATCAAGAGGTTTTCCTTAGGCCCCAGAGCAGCTGTGATAGAGTCTGGATTTAAACCCTGATTTGCTGCATTGCCCTCAGCTCCAGCATTCTGTCTGTCTCCCTTACCTCCCTGGCCCCTCCTCTCCGTTGGGCTGTGCTCTCTGCACCCACTCTCCTCTCCTCTCCTCTCCTCTCCTGAAGTGAGGTCCTCCTCTGCGTTAGGGCTTCTGGGCCCATTCTATGCTGACGACGCCTTAATGCTAACCCAGACCTCACCCCCAAGTCCCAGACCGGTGTTTGTTGTTGCTGCTGCTGTTGTTATTAAGAGCTAAGATTTATGGAGTGTTTACAACATGGCAGGCGCTGTGCTAATTTCTTTACATACATCGTCTCATTAAATCCTTACAACGACCCTATGAGGTACAAGCCTTTCCCATTTTCCACTTAAGGAAACTGAGCTGTAGAGAGATTAACCACCTTGTCCAAGGTCAACAGGAGCCCAGGTTTGTCTGACCCAAATACGTTCTCTTAACTACTGACCTAAGGCCTTCTACTAAGAAGTCCCAACTAGTGCCTTACACTTGACATGTCTAATCTGAGCCCATGTTCCCCTTACTTGCTGTGTGACCACAGGCAAGTGCTTGCGTGTGGGAGCCATGATTATTATCAACTTCCCCAAAGCCTGTCCTCCCTCTGTGCTAACTAGTTCAACAAACAGTGCTACCGTCTCCCAGTCGACAGCATCGTGCAAGGTTCTTCCCTCTCCCTTCCCTCTTCACCCCACATTCATCAAGATTTGGTGACTCTGTGCTCACTGACCTGGCCCTGGTTCTTCTCTTACCTACTCTCAGGCCTTCTGCGTCATTCATTCAAAGCACCTCTCCGCTACTGCCGCTTCTGCGTTCTCTTCCCTCCTTGCTGTCCTCTGCACGGCCTCCAGACCATCTCCAGACATGGCCCCAGAGCGGTCTTTCCCAAACACAAATCTGACCAAGTCTCCCCAGCTCCCAGGGCCCTCTGACTCTCAGTAGAAGCCCCCGAACCTCAGCCCCCAGTCCTCTGCAGCCGCAGCTCTCACCTGGCCCACTACTGACCGTAGGAGGGTCCTCACCATTCCTGCCCTTCCCTCTCATCCTGCCCCTGCCCTTCCCCACCCCCCAGGGGTAAGGCGTGTCTTCTGCCTCTTCATAGTCCCTCCCACAACTGGTATGTGTTTTTCCTGTGACACTGAGCCCAGAGGTTGGTGTGTTCAGGTGTGTAAAATTGGTAATGTTTCTCTAATTTATAAAAATGAAATCTAGGGTCTCCTGGGTGGCTCAGTCAGTTAAGCATCTGCTTTTGGCTCAGGTCATGATCCCAGGGTCCCAGGACTGAGCCCCACATCAGGCTTCTTGCTCGGCAGGCAGCCTGCTTCTCCCTCTCCCTCTGCCCCTCTCCCTCTGCCACATGCTCTCTGAGGCTTCCTCTCAAATAAATGAAATCTTAAAAAAAAAAAAATGAAATCTATGGTTACACAACAATATATAACAAGATAATTAATACCTCAGGGGCACCTGGGTGGCTCAGTCAGTTGAGCGTCTGACTCCTGATTTCGGCTCAGGTCATCATCGCGGGGTCCTGGGGTTGAGCCCCACATTGGGCTCTGAGCTCAGCAGAGAGTCTGCTTGAAGATTCTCTCTCTCCCTCTCCCTCTGTTCCCCCCCACCGCTGCTCGCATGCCCGTGCTCTCTCTCTAAAGTAAATGGATAGGTCTTTTAAAAATATGTATACATAATTAATACCACAAAACCATACACTTAGAAATGGTTACAATGGTAAAACAAAGCAAACTAAATATAACTCCTTTCCTAGGTCTTTGCTTCTGGAGCTAGTAGTAAGGTCATCTTGGGAGAAACTCCTCACCCTTCCCCCCCAACTGTGCAAAGGGGTCCTAGGGACCTGAGCCTGGGTGTTTTATGTTGTGATTCACATGGTCTCTGCTGAGATGTCCAGTTTGGGAGCTCAATATCCAGGGTCCTGCCTTCCCAAGCTCACCCTGCCCCCACTCATAGGGCACTGTTAGGGAGTGTTTGTGTGTCCCACCTGCTCACGCAAACACATAAATTTAATTGAGGGAAAGCAACAAATGAAGAGATCCCCTCTTCATTTGGGGGTACTCTCTGGATTACTTTGCCCCCTCTCCTTAGCATAATCCCCTGAAGAAGCTTAAGTTTCCAGAAGGCTAGAGTCAGGAAGAAGTCTGAAGTTGACTCAGCCTTGGACCTGCAATGCTCACCCCAAGAGACAGGGAGAAAAAAGGCCCAGCCTTCTGCCTGAGACCAGAAAGGGAACAATGTACTGGAACAAAACTCCATTAACATCTCAGTAAGTTATCCCTGCACACCAACTCCTGCCTCCGGCCATCAAATCCCTTGGGGGCAGAAATCAGACACACTAATACACACACACCACCCACAAAGCAGAGGCACACATACGTACAAACAAGTATTGACATGTACACATGTATACAGAAATAACAAGCCTACCCAGACCACAGGCATGCGCATGAAAACATCCATACAGAGTTACGCATGTCTTATACTCACTACACACATACCACATATCCAGGAAATACACACAAAGAGGTTCACAGGTCTCTATAACATACATGCGTACACACACACAAGCATGAAAGTAAACCTGCTGACAGACTCACAACAGGTGTGTGTTTTGAACCAAGGACTAAAGAAGGAAGTCTGAGATAAAGACACAGCTCGGTTTTCTAGAGATTGAAAGAGTATGTGTATGTGGAGGACAGGCTGGTGGGAGAGAGAGTCAGGTAGTAATGGGGAAGGGAGAGATCCTAACACCAAAGGAATAGAGTAGTGGTTAGTTATATGGTACCAACTACTCACCTAGCCCTCATTTATTTATCTGTTAGCTTAATAGTTACCAGCTGGGTCCTCTGCTCGGCTAGGTAGGCACAGAGCGCTGAGCCCTGCTCTGTTGGCACCTATGTGCAGCCTGGGAGCGAGACCTACCCATGAGCAACCGTAACCCAGAGTGGGCAGTGCTATGAGGGGGATGCAGCAGTGGAAGGTAGGCAAGGTCAGGGAAACTTGAATCGAATATTGACCAATTGGGAGCTGGGGGGATGAAAGAGATGGATGGGGAAGCCAAGGGAACAGCGCATAGGAAGGTGTATTAGTTTCCTGTTGCTATTTTAATCAATTCCCATAAATTTAGTGGCACGAAACAACACAGATTTATTCTCTTACAGTCTGAGAGTCAGAGGTCTGAAATCAGTCTCACTGGGCTAAAGTCAAGGTGTGGGCAGGGCCGGTTCCTTCTGGAGGCTCTGAGATAAGAATTAATTGCCTTTTCAGCTTCTAGTGGCTGCCTGTATTTGTTGGCTTGTAGACCCCTCCTCCATCTTCCAATTTCCCATTCCATCATCCGATCACCTCATCTTTGACTCTAACTCCTGCCTCTTTTCTATGGTTGTTATTACATCAGGACCACCTGGTAATCCAGGATAATCTTCCCATCTCAAGAGCCTTAACTTAATCACAGCTGCAAAATCCCTTTGCCATATAAGCACACTCACAGGCTCTGGGACTTAGGATGTGGATGTATTTGGAGGCCATTATTAAGCCTACCACATATTATCTCACAATCTCCAAAACATCCTCTAATAGGAATCTTGCTGTCCCCAGATTGAAGATGAGAAATCTGAAGTTCAGAGAGGTTAAGTGATTTACCTTAAAACAAAAGAAACAGATTTACCGTGGGGCGCCTGGGTGGCTCAGATGGGTAAGCATCTGCCTTCGGCTCAGGTCATGATACCAGGGTCCTGGGATCGCGGGTCCCACATCGGGCTCCTGGCTCAGTGGGAGGCCTGCTTCTCCCTCTCCCTCTGCCTCTCCCCCTGCTCATGCTCTCTCTCTCTCTCTCTATCTCTGTGTCTCAGATGAATAAATAAAATCTTAAAAAAAAAAATTTACTTTAAAACAAAAGAAATAGATTTACCTTAAAAATAAATGATCTTTTTAAAAAATAGACTGAAAAAGATACCTGCTTGTTATTTAAAAATTATTAAGTCATACAAAAAAATACAAAGAAAAATGCAGCATATCACTGAAAGTCTCACCACCCAGAAACGGTCAGTATTAACATTTGGGAGGATAATGCGTTGGGGTGGGGGCAGAGAGTGAAGAGAAAGGTATGTAAAAGAGAGAGGTAGAAAAATCATACAAGAATGGGACATACGACAGAAGCTATTTTTTTTTTTAACAAAACATACTTTTACTTGAATTTAATTGAGGGAAAGCAACTCAAGTGAAAATGAAAGAATGCTGAACTGCAGCTAAATATTTCTTCACCTCAAAAAATATTCATTCCTAAAAGACCCCTCTCAAGTTAAGAAAAACAATTTTGATTAAGCGGTTGGAGTAGGATTTGTATCATTATGTGTCAGTTTTATAAGCCATTAGTTGCTCGCAACTATGAAGGAAAATGCGAGTAGTACTTCTGCTCTCCCTCCCACCCCTTCTCTCCAGATTGTTGCCAATTATCTAACTTTATAAGGATTTATATTTACATTCTGTTCTACAACTAAAATTCCCAGTTTAATCTTAACCTAAAGGGAATTACCGTTCACCACCAGTCCTTTTACCACAACTCTCCCTTCTTCAGCTCCCTATTTTGACTAACCTCTTGGCTGACTGGATTTTGTCACTGCGTAGTTTTTTTTTTGTTTTCTCAGAAGGGCTCATGGGTTCTCTATCCCCAAAGTCATGACTGAGATCAACCACTTTGTTGGTTATGCTTTGGGGTAATACTTGTTTACCCTCAGAACCTCACAGATATTGCTTTGTCACTTTGGTTTGTAGAATGTTATGTTGGAGAACATCTAAGATCAGCCTGAATTTGTCCCCATACATGACTTGCTCTTTCTGCCTGGGTTCCTGAAGTATTCTTATTTTATCTTCAGAGTTTAGCAACTAAATCAGTGTCTTAATGTCCATTATTCTGTATCCATTCTTCTGCCATAGGCTGTTCATTTTCTGTCTGGATATTCAGTTCTTCCTTAATTGCAGGGAAAGTTTTTCTGTAGGTCATACCTTAGTATCTTTTTCTGTTCCATCTTTGGAACCTCTACGTTAGGGCAGCCAACAATCAGGCTTATGGTAGCTTGCCTTTGTCCTATTAACTTCACTCTAATTGCTTTAATATCTTCAAATTTCTCATGTTTACTTTCAGGATCTCAAAGCCTTTCCTACAAATTACTTTGATTTTCAGCCATATCTATTCTGTGTTGTTACTGGTAGTCTGTTGTATCTGTAATGGTATTGTTTTGGTCCTTTACTATTTTTCCTTAGTTCTATAATCTCCCTTTTCATTTCATTGTTGTTTTATCATCTTGTCTTTGAGTTCTTGTTCTCTGGATTTCATACTATTGTTAAGGCCTTCTATAATAGGAAGAACTTGCCAGGAATTTTTTATTCCTTTGGTTTTCTTCTAGATTGGGTTCTTCCTTTATTTTTCGCATCCTGTCTTCCTTGTTCCTTTCCTGCCCCTCCCTCCCTTCCCACTTTCCTTCCTTCCTACCTATATTGAGGCTGTGATCCGAACGCCTAAGGGCCATGCCATTATCTTTCCACTTACAACTATCTACCATGGCTCACAGTTAGGATACCTCTCCTTGCTCTGGAGTGTGGGACCTTGAGCCCCTTCCCACCTGGACCAATTTATCCACCCCTGGGAGCTCTGGTTTGAAAGCTGGCTATTGCTTTCAAACTCACCCACCCCATTTCTGTGCCCTGAGGGTGGTTTGGCTGGGGCTACCTATTGACTTTGATGGGACCAAGGTGCTGTCTCTCCTCTGATGCCCTTAGAGGTGGGGCATATCCCATCCTATAGACTTAGACTTGTTCCCCCAACCTCACGCCTGTACTCTGGAAGTTGCCAAGCCATGGCAGCTCTTCTTGCCTCTCCTGAGGTCTCACGGAGGAACACAGGGGTTTTACTTACAAAGGCTTTTCCCGAGACCTTTCCTAAGGCTACCTACTCACACAACAATCCATGTTCCTCAGATTAGAGGATGTTAGTGAAAATGGTGGGTATTTTGACTCATCTTTTCTCAATGCTCCTTTTGGGCATGGGGCACCATTATCCTCTGTTACTTTCCTCGGGTACCACATTTTAAGGTTTATAAAAAGAATTTGCGAGTTTGGTGGGACTTGAGTTTGTAGCAGCATTTTTGTTTTGGTTTGGGCGTTTGTTCCTTTTGTTAGTCGGGGGTAGGATGGAGTAGAGTGATTACGTGACGGCTTCACTTTGCCTCCTAACCCAGAGATCCCACCCTTGCCTTGTCCATACTTCTCCCCTCAGACCCCTCCTTTGGGCAAGAACCTAGCAGCCCCTAGCACTTTCAAATCCCTGGAGTGAAATCGGGGCCCACAGGACTAGGCCTTAGTACAAAGTGGGTGTTCAGCCCACGGTAGAGGAGCGAAAAGGGGGCAGCATCAGAGGGACCTCAGTACTTGACAAGAGAGCATCCAGGCAGGGCATGGTGTGTGAACCAAGGCATGGAAGTAGGGCAGACAGGAACAATGACTGGGGAATGGGGGAGGGGGCGGGGGCGGGCAGGGGTGGTATCTAGCTGGAGGAATGCCAGCTGAAGGGGGCAGGAGGAGAGAGGCTGGAGAGTAGGGAAGGCAGGGCCTAGGCATGCAGTCTGGTCTGGGGGCTGCCCCCGTGTGTGACCAAAGCACTTAGCTCTTGGACTCTCAGGGAATATTATAGAAAGCCAGGGTAGGTACAAGTACCCTAGTTCCTGTCTCTCCTCATCTCAGCCCCTCAAGGAAACGTCTCTGCCCCACTTACATTGCCTCCCTGTCCTTGTGTCCCAAGGATGCCTTTGCTCTCTTCCCAAAGCCACAGGTAAGGCCTCAGCCATGGCCACACTAGACACCATCACAAGCTACATGCTAACATACCACAGACGTGCCCCTGGTCACCTAGTCACACGAAACCCTAACTGGTTGTATACCACAAACTGGCAGATGATGGCCCAGTGACACATGATACTGAACATACACTTTGCACACAGCTCCGCACTGTCTGGCTCCCCTCTGGGGCCTTTGCCTCTGATTCTCCTGAGAGCTTGCTCTGCCCCCTGGTGGCCACTCCCGTAGCCACTGCCCTTCTGGAAGGACCCTATTATCCACTCCCTTACGGGCCTGGTTCCTGCCCAAAGAAGCTTCCAGCCTTAAACAGCCTCTCCCCTCAGACTGGCACTGTCAAACCAGGCCCCTTCAGATCCACTCGCCCACAGATCGACTTTCCCATCAGACCAGCACTGTTAGGCAAGGCCTTCTCAAATAGGGTTACCAAGAGTCCCAGTTTGCCTGCGACTGAGGGATTGCCCAGGACTTGAGATACTCAGTGCTAAAACTGACAGTCCTAGGCAAACTAGGAGTAGTTGATGATCCTGTTCTCAGACCTGTGTGCCTTCAGAGTGGTCTTTCTTCAGACTGGACCCTTCAGAAGCTCTCTCGATTAATCTACCCCCTCTCAGACTGGCCCTTCCAACTGAGATCTCTATAGTAGCATGTCCCAGACCAGCCTCCCCTCAGACTAACCCTTTCACACTGGCTCACTCACCTTCAGGTTAGCCCTTCCCCATTAGAGTACCCCTGTCAGAAAAGTTCTCCAGCCTCTCCTCATGCTGGCTCCATCAGACTCCCCTCCTCAGACCTCCTTCCTCTCTGCCCTCCTCTGAGGAGAGGGAAGGGTGTGAGGATTACACCCCAATCTTTTCTGCCCCCCAAGCACTCCATTCTTTCCATGTAAGATGAACTTCCCCAGAGTCCAGTCTAGGGAGTTAATGAGCTCACCCAGTGGCTCTGGGGAGGTCACGGGGCCAGAGGCTGCCCCAGGATTCCTGCCTACTGTCTCCCGATCACCTTCCTCTCTCCTGGCTGGCTGCTGGAAGATGTGGGGTGTGTCAGCTATCAGTTGCCTGCCCTGGAGCAGGAATGAAGGGCAGGCAGGTGGCCGAGAGGGGGCAGCAGAAGCCAGGACAGGCCCTAGCTCAGGCCAAAGAGGCACTGTGGCCACAGGCTGGGGTCTGGACCAGGGCAGGAACACAAAGAGGGAGGCAAAGAGAGCGAAGGGCTGACAGAGTCAGGAAAGAGGAACAGAGACACAGAGATGGGGTGGAGATCCATGAAGAGCCAGAGAGACACAGAGAGACTGAGATGGGGGTAGACACACAGAGACAGGGAGGAAGACAGAAAAGGGAAGACTGAGAGACAGGGAGGAGACAGAGAGAGACAAACAGGGATGGAGACAGACAGGAGTTAGAGACATACACGGGAAAGGAGACAGGATAGAGACATAAGAGAAACACAGAACAGGAACCAGGACAAAGACAAGTTCAGGGATAGGAAGGGGACAGAGACTGATGGAAATGGGTTCAGTGAGAAGAGGATGGGGGCAGAGACAAGTCAGCCTTATAAGAATGGGGCATATAAGAAGGTCCCCATCTCCAGTGCCCCTTGGGGGAGCAAAGAGAACTAGTGAGCTGAAAGGCTGAGCCACCATACACATTGGGCCTGGGATCCAAGCCTCCCCTGGCAGCCCCCCTCAGCAGTTTTCATTCTCTGGGATCTGATTTAGCTTTAAGAATTGATGTCTATACTTACCCCAGCTCCCCAGAACCACCATGGGAAATAATGACGCGGAGGGACAATACTTGGAGGCAGCAGCAGACAGCACTCTAAGACCCTCCAAAGCGAGCAGCCTCTGTGAGGTTGAGGGCCAAGACTCCCAAAGAGGAATGACCACCCCCAGGCCCAGGCCCGTCAGAGGCAAGGACACTGGCCCTCCAGCCACCTTGGCACTTAGGACAGGGCTGGGTCTCTCTCTCTTGAGGTTGGGGGCAGGGAGATGCCGCAGGCCTCTCTGTTGGCCTCTGAGGCACCAGCAGGCCCCCTCCCCTCTTTCTCCTCCCCAGACCCCACATAATTGCTTTCCCATGTTGCTAATGGAGGCCAGATTGCTGATGCCCAATCCCTGGGTGGGCGGTGGGTGGGTCAGGGCTGACCAAGGCTCTCAAGGCAGCAAAGCAGCACAGGCTGGAGACCTCTGAGCTTTAGCCCCACTACCACAAAGACAGGGAAGGGGGAGGCTCAGACCCACCCCAGGAATACAATGTCCTTGGCAAGAGTTGGTGCCACCTGCTCCGTCCACCCCTGCTGAACCTGGAATACAGGTTCAGGCTCAAGCCACATCTCACAGAAACCAGACAAACAGGCAAATCAGGGGTCCAGGGTCCAGAGGTAGGTCCACAGCCACTTCTCCGTATGTCCAATCTTGGGAGCCTCTTCCTGGAATGAGGAGTCATGCATTCCCCTAGCTGGGGCTACTCAGCTTGAAAAGCCACAGGCCCCTCTACCCTGATATCAGGCCTTTTGTTTTCCATGAGATCTCCCACCTGGAACACCCCCTCTCCTCCTGTAATGCCTGGCCTGGAAGAGAGCCAGCCACCTTCCCTCTGAGCCCCTCACCCGGCCCCAAGCCCTGTCCAGGCCTAACTCATCAGTGCTTGAGGCAACATGGATCCCTCCCCCCAGGGGCACAATCCCAGGCAGGCCTGGTGTGACCAGCAAGGAATGTCCATTTTCTGACCCTGGTCTGAAGAAAAGGGTTTGAGTTGGGGTGTGTGTGTGTGTGTGTGATCACGGGATGAGTGGCTTAGTGTAGGTGTGGCACTCGGCACCTGCTGTGGGGAGTGTTCGCCAAGTCAGTGTATTCGTGCCTCTGACTTCATCTCTCTCTCATCCCAGCCACTCAGAGCAAGGCCAAGCCTGGCTCCCCAGGTTGGGGTTCTGGTCTAATCCTTTGCTCCCTCCCCCAGGCCAGAGGTACCTGCCAACGTGGCCCCAGCCCTAGGCATCCTCAGCTAAGGAGCTGCAGTGTCCCCCCACTGTGGTAGAAGGTGCAGTGGCTTCTACAAGGGGGCTGGACCTGAGCAGGCGTGGGGCAGCCACAAGCCCCTCCTCTGAGGAGAAACCAAAGGGACCTTGGAATCCCAGTTTGAGGACTGGAAGGGTGTGGGCAGGGTACAGAACTAGACCAAAGACTGGGTACTCTGGAAAACCAAAGCCTGCTCTTCTCCTGCTCACACGGAGTCTCGACTGTAATCTAACCCTGGGGGTAAATCTTGTTTCACATTTCCAGTCCTGCAACACAGGCCCAATCCCTAGTCATGTACCAAGTGGCCTCCTTCACGCAGCCTCCCGCCCTGCCCAGGCCCAGTACGCTCTGCACTCTGAGCCTTGTAGCCTAGCTGAGCCCCAGGCCTGACCTCCTGGAGCCCCTGAACTGTGTCTGAACTGCATGACGGGGATGACAACCCCCCGTACCCCAAAGATGAAGTCTGGCCTCCTCACCTTCTTGCATCTCTGCCCCTATGGGTAAAGCCTAGGCTTTCCTGGAAGGCAGCTCTGGAGATGACTCTTGACAGGCCTACCCCTGTCAGGATTCAACAGCCTCCAGGACTGACTGGACATCCCCATGTGGGACCTGCCTCACTGGGACCCCTCATTCCCCACAGCTCTGCCCCTGGCCTCCAGAGAGCCTTCTCCTCCAAAGAAGCAGACAGCCCCACCCCCAGACACATCTGCCTGAGAGCTATACTGCATCTCCCCATCTATATGGAGAGAGTTGTCTCTCTCCAACTAGAATTTCTTCCCTCTTCCAGGGATAGAAGGGGAGGGATCCTTGGAAGAAGGATACCCTCCCAAAGTGGGTCTGTTCCAAGGACTCATGAAATGGTGACGTTTAATGAGAACCCCCCACCCTCCCACCCCTGTATATACATCTATAAAAAATTCAAATACAGCAAGTTACCATTGAGTCAGACTAGAAGGGACTGACAGGGCATTAAATACTGTGGGGTGGGAGCAGGGAAAGGGGAGGGTCGTACAAAATGGGGACAGGTGGGAGAGTGAAGTGTGGGCGCTGGGGGGAGGGGGATGGCTGGGCCCCCCAGCATCAGGAGCTTATAATCTGATGGTGGCAGCAGAGACCCTGGGACAGACAGGAGGCTGGGGCAGGAGAAATTACGGACGTGAGGGGCTCCCCTCAGACCCCCCAAGGGCTCCTGGGAGTGGCTGGCATTGGAGGGTCCAGCCCGAGGGGCCAGGTGGGGGTGGGGGGTCTTTGGTGGGTGGGTTAGCTGCAGGGTCCTCCTCTCCCGAGGGCAGGAGGAGAGCCAGCATGGTGTGGCAGGGCTGCCGGGGTCTCTACAAATTATGTTTGAAGAGAATGCAGAAGGTCCTCCCGCCCGTGTGCAAAATAGAAACTGGGATCTGCGGGCTCAGCTCCGGCCTCCTGGTCCTCTGCAGGTGCGCTGGCATGTCCTCACGGGCTCTAGGGAAACAGGGCAGGGGGCTGTAAGGGACGACGGCGGGTGGGGGTCCCCTTGGGCTCCCGTCGGCCACCCCGCCTCACTTGATTTACCAGATCAGGAGACTGTCGGCAGCGGCGGCAGCAGCCAGGGCCAGGGTTATGGGCACACTGATCAAGAAGGGTGCTGAGGGTCCTCCGCCGCTGCCCAGTTCCCCAGGGTCACAAATCTTCGTGGTGGGTGGAGGTGCCAGTGAGCTGGTGGTGCTGGTCGTGGTCTCTGGGGAACATGGGGGGGGATCCCACTCAGGGCAGGGCCAGGGCTGCAGTCAACCCAGATCTGGGGGGTTCATGAGGCACACTGTTCCTGCTCCCTGTGTTAGACCAGTACTGCCTCCCCCATCAGACAGCCCCTGCTTCCTCTCTCAGACGTGTCCTGCCTCCCCCATCAGGCAGACACTGCTTCCCCATGGCTCAAAGATGACCCCTCCACCCCACGGCCCCTACCAAGAATGTCCAGACAGCAAGGACAAGGCACAGCGTGGTCAGGACAGACAGACAGGAGTGTGGCGGCCACAGAGTGCCTGCGGCAGAGGCTCTAAGGCTCTGAGTCCTGGGAGGGGTGGGAAGGCGCAAGATAGAGCCAGGTAACAGCGCAGGCCCACTGAGAGAACGGGGGGGGGGGGGGGGGGGAGGGGCTCACCCGGGGCCTGGGCCTCAGTGGTGAGGTGTCGTGGCTCCTCAGTCCAGGGTGTGGCATGAGCGGCCACGCTCCAGTCACTCCACGTGCCAATCTCATTGTCCTTGGCCGCCACCTGGATGATGTACTCCTTCCCGGCATAAGCATCTGTGATGGTGTGCGCTGTGCCGTCTGACAGCTCCACCTGCAGCCAGACCGCGGGATGGGGTGGGGCCCGGGGGTCAGGAGAGTGAGCACCCCCAGAGGAACTGAGAACACTGCTGGGGAGAGAAGAGTGAAGACCCCCCCCCCCCCGGAGGAAAAGAGAGCTTCCTGGGGGGAGAGAGAGGATATTGAGAATATTCCTGAAGGAGGGTAAAGACACCTCGGGGAGGAGACCCCAAGGGAGGGAAGAGGATCCTGAAGGAGAGTAAGAAAATCTTTACGGAGACCGGAAGCACCCCCAGGGGAGCAGGAGGACTGTGCTCAGTGTCTCACTCTGCTGTCATCCCAGCTTCCTCACAGTGCCCAGCCTGAGCCCTGATCTCAGTCCCTCCCTGGAGGTGACAAGAGTAACAGGGTAAGAGAGGAGATGGTGATGTGCTCAGAAGGAAGGTTATAAACACAGACGTGGAGCTAGGCTGCCTCAGTCCAGGTTTTAGCTCCTTCCCCTCTCAGCCGGGTGACCAAGTTCCTTAACCTCCATATGCCTTGCTGTCCTGATCTGGAAAATGGCATTAATGATCTATCTCACAGGAGTATAATGAGGACTCAGGCACATGGGAAGCACCAAACACACTTCAGCCAGTTCTGTCATCATCAGAGCCTGGCTTCCCAGATGCCCAGTGCACCCACCAGCCTAGCCCCTGTTGAGCCTCCCACTCAGGAAGGCCTCAGTGTGGTTATCACCCTGCCTGAGGCAGAAGAGGGCGGGGGCGGGGGCAGCTCCCAAGCAGCAGGACAGCAGGACAGCAGGACAGCTGCTCCATTTCCTCCTGGAGGCATCGCCCCCCCACCCCCGCCCAGGCCAGCCCTATTCTGCTGGTCTCCCCCACCCTTCAGGCTGGCCTGCCTGTCCAGCGCCCCTCCCAGTCCCAGGCTGGGCTCTGGTTCATCTCAGCGGCACCCGCTGCCTCATTAAGCCTCCTCGTAAACAGGGGCAGCCGGCAGGGGCGGAGGAGGGGGCTGCTCTGGGCCACGTCTGGCTTCAGGGCTTTTTTGGTCCCTGTTCCAATCTTCCTTCCGGGAAAACCGGGTCTGAGCTACCTACCTGACAGGCTGTGAGTACATGCACGCATGTGTATGTGTATTCATGTGTGTGAAGATGGGTCTAAGTAGAGCAGGAAGCCCCTCCAATAACCTCCCCCCCTCCCACCCCTATCTGTGGCCCTGAGGCGGAGACAATGGTAAAGGTCAGGGTCAGGGTGAAAGTCATTTAGGGCCCAGACCTGGGCTCACTCAGTCCTACTCCCAGCCCTGGAAGATCAGTGGACCCCACAGACTCTCCTCCCCTGAAGTTGGGGCCTAGTTCCTCCTCTGGTCCCCTATACCCTTTTGTCCTCCAAAGACCCCCTCTGGCTGAGTAGAGAGGGAGAGAGCTATGGAGAGCAGATCAAATTACCACCTCATTGGTGGGCTTATGGTGGGCACCATACACCTCTAGAAAGGTGGCCCAGGAGCCCAGTGCTTTCCTGGCAGCCACATCTAGGCTTAGGCCCTTCTTGCTAGGTTGTCACTGATCCCTTAATCCACACCCTTAAGAGAATGGCTCCTCAATTGGCAGGAATTCTCTAGTAGCTGGCATCTGCCTAGCCTCAGAGTCCTCCATCCAGTCGGCCGTAGCACGTCGACACGCCCTCCAGCCTCCCTGCTGAGTTAGGGCCAGAGCAGAAGATGCAGGGAACCCATGCTGGGTCCCAGTACTTGCCTCACCTTGTCCATGCTGAGACAGCCCCTGCCAGACCTCATGGTGCCCATTCTTGTCAGTCCTGGCCTGTAGCTCTCATTTCCCCCTGAAAACCCAAGTGATGTTTTCCTCTGCTCTCCCCTCCATACCACCTCCCGATCAGACACCTGCTTCTCTCCAACATAAGATTCTATTCAGAGCAAAATTCAAGTTCAAAAGAGCCATAAATTGAGCCAACTCCAATGTCAATGAGATATGGAACAGGGCAAGCATGTGCCGCGGGTCATACATGTTCTTAGCACAGAGTCCACGTATTCTGCTCTACCCACGTCAGTGTGGGGCTCAGTTCTGCAGTGCGTGGTCTTGGCATGTTAGTCACATGCATGTGTGCAGCACGGTTCCTGCTGGGGACCACGTGTATGTGTGCACGTTCCCGTGTGTGTGGCGGGCCGTATGCCAGGTCCACCGTGAGGCGTGTGCGCCGCGATACGCGGTGCTGCTGCCTGCAGCTCGTTAGCAGGGGAGGGGGGCTTGTGAAACTAGACCCTGGTTATTAGCAATGCATTAGGCGCGGGCAGCTGGCCAGGCAGGAGGGACTCCGGATTCTGTCAGAGAACATGTGAGCAGCCTTTATGGGGGCCAGGCCTACAACCCGGACAGGCACCCTGGAATCAAATTACGCACTTTAAAGGCTAGCTGGAAGGGGGGCATGAGGAGATGGGGCTGGAGCCTGGTGGGTTGAGCCCTGGGTGCCAGTCTGGGCTAGCGTGTGGAGCACCCTCGAAGCCCCAGTCCTAGCCCACAGACCTCATGGGCCAGAAAGAGTGCCTACGACCCTATGGGCCCAGGGCTGTCAAAGGAGAGAGAACATTAAGTCAGCCCCAAATGCCTGGCTGCTCCTCAGAGCAACTGTAGCTTGATCAACATCGCAGACCACACCCTGACCCCATACCAGCCCTTATCCACTGCTTCGTTCCCAGACTAGGCTACCTTCCGACCTGTAACCTTGAGCGGACCCCTAAGCCACACCTGACTTTGGAGCCCTGACACTCATCATGGCCTGAACTCATACCCTGGAACAAGTCTGCCACCACTGCCTGATTCTGACCCCTTGAGCCGTTGAGACTATAAGTCCTTGAGGACCAGGATGTCCTGCCCCTTGGGGCCAGCGCAGGCCCGCAGCCTGGGCCAGAGTCTAAGAGGGAGATGCCTGATCAGGGCTAAGAGCCAGAGTGAAGGAAAGGGAAATCCTACCTGCCCTGCTTGCCATCTCCCTTCCAGGATTTCTCCCCATTACCCCGGGCCACAAAAACAGATGTGTTCCCATCACACTAATGGAGGCCACTGGGAACCCTTTAGGGCTCCGATCAGGATACCTTCCTCAGCCCCATCCATCCTTCCAAGCCCATCTGATCCCCTCTCCCTGAGGAAAGAAAGCCTCTCTGACTGCCCCCAGGCTTCACACTGGAACAGCGACCAGCTGATATGGGTGATATGGATACCTCCCACGCCACGAGGCTCTGATTCGGGCACTGGGGATCTGGGCAGGGCAGGGCACTCACATGCTGCCACTGGTCCAGGATGAGGGGTCGGTAGCGCAGAAAGAACTTGAGAGGAAAGGATTCAGGGTCGGGCCAGGTCGAAGGGGTCTGCCAAGTCACCTCTAGCCGGCGAGGGTTGCTGGGTACTGGTCGGGCTACCACATTTTCTGGAGGGTCAGGCTTCACTGTTAAGGAGACACAGCTTCATTACCTCACTAATCTCTGGGAACGACCCCACTGTATCAACCCCAGTCACCATGTCCACCATCTCGTATCACCAACCATTGTCCTAGTTGTCACGGTGGCCACCCCTCTTCTCTGCTGTCAATTCTGGCAACTACCATTAACAACCATCTCATTATTTCCACCTCTCACATCCCTGTCACCACCAAGGACTGTCACTAGTCACTGTCACCAGCTCATGATAGCGATATCCCAAATTTCATCCCATCATCCCAACCCCATGCTCATAATGACCAGCATCCCAATTACCAAGTCTATATGATGGCTCCACCATTACCAGCATTACCTCCACTGTCACCGGGATCACCCCCTCCTGCACCAGCATCATATACTCCCCTCAAGCTTGGCTTTTCACCTCAACTCTTCCAGTTCCAAACTGAGATACGCTCTCCCCTGGAAGAGTCTGGGTTTGAAGCTGCTCTGTGGGTCAAGGTTAAAAGATAGTCCACAGGTGTGGCAGTTCTGGGTTGGAGGTAGGCTGAGGACATGATGGGAGTCTAAGGGCCCAGCTCATGTAGAAACAGTCTGGGGGTCTCAGCCATGGTATAGAGGGCAAGCAGAGGGTCTGGCTGGGATGGGGTAAGAGCAGGCAAGGGGTCTGGCTGGGATGGGGTAAGAGCAGGCAAGGGGTCTGGCTGGGGTGGGGTAAGAGCAGACAAGGGGTCTGGCTGGGATGGGGTGGGGGAAGGCAAGGGGTCTGGCTTCTGGCTGGGATGGAATAAGAGCAGGCAAGGGGTCTGGCTTCTGGCTGGGATGGAGTAAGAGCAGGCGAGGGGTCTGGCTGGGATGGGGTGGGGGGAGGCAAGAGGTCTGGCTTCTGGCTGGGATGGGGTAAGAGCAGGCAAGGGGTCTGGCTGGGATGGGGCAGGCGAGGGCTCTGGCTGGGATGGGGCAGGGGCAGAGGGTCTGGCTGGGGTGGGGGTGGGGGTGAGGGCGGTATCTGTCCCAGTCCTGTCTCCTGTTCTGACACCTCATTCATCACAAGCCGTAAGGAAGCCATTAGCATGGGGGGGTGGAGGCTGCAGCTGCACAAGGGTCTGGCCCAGCCTGCCCCCCTCCCCCTCCTGTATACTCTGGGAGCCAGAGAGACGATGGGGAAGAGCTGCTGGAAAGGTCTCTTGGCCCCTGCAGGTAAAGGACATTCACTCAAATGTTCACAGGCATATACATGCCATGAATACGTGTACACACGTGTACGCATGCCGCACATACCCAGGCACACCCGTGACTGTCCCCACCAATGCTCATATACACCTCTGGCAAACACCCGCTGACACACTCCCCCTGGAGTATGCTGCAGGGACCACCCCCGCCCCACGCACCGATGGTGAACTCGTCGAAGGTGATAGCTGTGGCGTTGTGGCCCAGGGCATTGCTGACACTTATCGAGACTTTGTACTTGATGGTGGAGAACAGGTGCATGTAGCGGATGTGGCAGCGGTTCTTGAGGGCTGGGTCCTTCTCACAGACCATAATTTTGGAGCCGTGCCTGGGGAAGGGTGAGGCCCAGGCACTGTTACCAACATCAAGGGTCAGATGGGGCAGAGGTTGGGGGAAGGTCAAGCCCAAGGCTGGGCTAGGGTCTGGACGAGGGCACGGTGGGTGGCTGGAGGAGAGGTCAGAGGTCAGGGCTGGAACCGGGTCACAGGCAAGTCTACTCACAGCACGGTCACATTGAAGGTGTTGGGGATGTAGGTGGGGGTGGGCAGATGCCAGCTGCAGTAGAAGCCCTTGGGGTAAGTGTTGGAGCGGCAGCTGAGCACGGGCTCCCGCGGCGGCACTGGGGGGTGAGGACAGCACGGTCAGGGTATTCTTGGAGCCCCTAGTCCCCTGCACTAGTGTGGGGACAGGTGGGCCCCAGGACCCCAGCTCTCCCCCTTCAACCCATCAGCTATGCCAGAGGTTGGGGAGGGGTGGCTGTCAGCGAGGCTCTGAGGCTTCCCAGGCCGCAGAGAGCCAGATGTTTAATTAAAGAAAAACAAGGGCTCTATGAAGAGGGAGCCCCCCCCACCTGCTCAACGGAGGCGGGAACTGCGGGGAACAGGGGGCTGCGGGCCTCAGCTCATCAATCACAGGATGGAGGTGATGTCTGGGGGAATCGGCCCCAGCCCCACATCTCCTGACACGTTGTGTCCATTCACAGAGAAAAACTGTGCAACAGAGGCTGCGGGGGCGGGGGGCAGGGGGTGTCTTGACTGGGTCCTCTGGTTGCTGGAATAATCAGGGTGCACTCCCTGGAGAAGAGTCATCCCAGGCTTCCCCCAGTAGAGACTAAGAAACATGAGGACGAGCCTGGCGGTCCACAGGAACACAGCACTGTATGCACATGCGTATCCGGGTGTAGGTGTCTGCATGCACGGGTATACGTGTCACACGTGTCTCTGCGACATGAACGACCCACGATGGAATGTAGGTACATATACAGGAGTATCTAGCGCATGGCTCAGAACGTGTGTTCACGTATGACTGCAGGTGTGTGCACATGCCTGTTGAGAGGAAGCTACTATTCCCTTGCTGTATACGTCACCCAAGCCCTAGCCCCCAGCTCCTCCATCACAGACCCTTTAAGAAGCCCTTTACTTGGTTAGCAGCAGCCTGCAATTCAGAATGCGGAGTCCCAGAGATGGATAGAGACCTGCCTGGGGTCACACAGCAAGCCAGAGCTGGGACGAAACCCCAGGATGGGGATACCACCTACATGACCACATTACACACTTGGGAAGTCCCTTCTGCTATCTAACCACACTTCTTGCTGCTGTGAGCACTTAGCTCAGCTGTCCCACCCTCAGGCATTGGGTAAGGCGTGAGGACAGCCGGCTCAGGTTCCTGGAAGGAGGCAGCTTCTGTGATCTGACCCAGGCAAGGAATGTCCGTCAGTGGCTCCAGGGACACTGACACCTCCCTCCTGTGTCCCCCCCTCCGCCCCACCCCCTGCCTGACAGGTGGACAGGAAATGGGAGGGGGGCAGTTCAATAAGCCAGGGACTGTGAAAGGGGAAGTACATGTCTATGCTTGTCGAGTGGCCATGGTGACACATGGGGAACTGTGGGCTTTCATCCACAGTGTACACGTGGTTGTGACTGACTCTGATTGCATGTACATGTCCAGTGTGTGGGAAGTATATGTGTCTCAGGGCCAAACCCCCAGGGCCCAATCTGGCTTTGCAGCAGGAGAGATGAGAGGGTCAGAGAGGCATCTGGGAAGCTTGGGTGTATGTAGCAGCTAGGGTGGGCTATGCTGTGGGCAAAGGTGGCTCTATGCCCCAGGCCTGCAGGGGAGAGCCAGAGCCCAGCTGAGCCCCCACAAGGGGCAACCTGCATTCTATCCACTGCTGTCTGCCTCCCCTGGGGAGCCTTCCTGGCCCTGTGTCCATCTTGTGTCTGTTCCATGTTCATCCTGTGTGCCTCTCATATCCCTTCCCTATCTGCCCAGGGACACAGAGGCATGGGGGTGGGGTGGGGGATGGCCAAGGACACAGGAAGTGCCTTGTGGGGGCCTGTAGGCCAGGCCAGAGTTGGCAGCCACCCCAGGAGAAAAGGACATTCCGAGGTCGGCTGAGAAGCCTCCACTCCCCCCTCCTGCCACCACCCCTCCCTTAACCCCAGCTTCAAAGGAGAAGGGTGCTGGGGGTGGGGTGGGTACTGAAGTCTGCAGAGTCAGCTCCTTGCTGCCTGGGACTCTTTGGAGGGCAGAGCGGGCCATGGCACTGGACTCACAGGCCCCCTCCACCAGCCAGCCTCCCCACTGACTAGTCCCCTCCATTTCCCCTGACCATCCTCCCCCCTGAGACCAGCCTCCCCCTCAAACCAGTTCCTCTCTCTGACTGGGCAGATCATGGGGGACCGGGGGGCCAGGCAGGGTTTTGTCTGTCATCTGGCTACTCCTGCCTGGCCTTGGGCCCTGAGTAGGGAAGGGCTTGGGTTTCCTGACAGGGACCAGGTTTCTCAGAGGGAAAAGGAGGAAAGAAAAACAAAGAAAGGAAGAAAAGGAGTGACTTGCTGCAGCTGGAGCCCAGCTGAGGGGCCGGGTGGGCGGAGGTGGGGGTGCTGTGAGAGACCAAGTGTGAGGTTGTGGGACCGTGTGCGATCAGGCCTGTTGTGAGCATGCTGCAAGATGGGGAAGAAGCGGTTTTTAGGACATGGCAATTGTGAGGCTGTCGTTGTGAACTCTGAGAGCCTTCATGTGTGTGACTGCAACCCTGGGCAGTTGTGTAACCATGCAATTGGCTGTGTGTGACTGCACACTGCATTTGTGTGTGACTCTGGGCAGGCTGTTTGATTTCAAGACTGCCTGTGCGGGTATGGCCGAGGGGCGGTGGTACTCTCAGAACATGTGGAAGTCCGCCGTCGCGTCTGAAACACAGGGACGGCACGACCACACACCTGAAACACCATACAGGAGATGAAGCTTAAGCCTGAACGTATTTTTCAAACTGTGGGTGTGGGAAAGTGCCCAGAATCCCAAGTGTGTTCACACATATGAGCCGAACACCATGTGAGAACATGTTAGAGGCTATATGTGAGCAAAAACTCATGTGGGTACATGTCAGTCATTCTCTGGGCATACAGACGTATTCCTGGATGCCCAGGCATCTCAAGTTGCCCCTTGTGGGGGGCTCTTGAGATGCCCACGTGACTGTGGCAGCCTGTGGCAGGACGACCTCGGGTCCTATGCGGGACCGTGTATGCGTGTGCATGTGTGCATGTGCCCCCGCTGGCCCAGTTTGTTTGTTTTCCTCCTAATTGGCTTGTTTTTCCATGTCCAGCCCACCAAACCGCATGTTTTTCCTCTCATCTCGCCAGCCCGCCTGGGCTGGAGCCCCCGGCACGCATGAGGCCTGCCCGCCGGCCCAGAGAGAAGGAGGGGCAGGCTGCCCACACCCCTGGCCAGGCCAGATCGGGTTGGGCGGGGCAGGGTGACCCTTCCAGCTCCAGCCCTCCTGGAGGCCCCACCCATACTCCTCCTGTCTGGCATCAAAGCCCTTGGCCTGTCCCAACCTTATCTCATGTCTCTCAAGGCACCCCAACTTCTGGCTTCCCAGATGCCCCTCTCCTGCCTCCCACCTGTCTTTTTTCCCCCCAGACATCTTCATCCACAAGCTGCTCTTTCCTTCTCAGCCAAACAGAGCTGAGGGGGAAGCAGTGCTGAACCAGGGGTTCCAGAGTTCCTGTCCTGACCAATCAAATACAGATATGTAAAAACTGGACAAGGAACCGTCCATTTAAAATCAGTAAATCACTCTGATTTGTTTTAGCTTAAAATCAGAAAGACACTGAATCAGCAGCATCTAGTAAACAAAAGGGTGCTACTAAAGGTAACCTGGTGATCCTGTTTCCTAATGTGGGTGGTCCTTTCATCATCCTGGGCGCAGGACTCCTCTGAGCTGTTTGTGAGCGGAGGGCAGGAAGGTGGACTGGGAGAAAGCAGTTCAGGGATCAGTCTGGTTAAGGGGACTTTCAACAGCATATTTTTATGATCAGTTTCCCTTGGAAATAGAAACATGAAAATCTTACATGTTTAAGATAAATATTAAATAATTTTTGGCTTGAATGACTCACAAATCAGGGGTATCTTTGTCCTGTCCTCTGAGCACTGGCTAGAAGAATAATTTGATATTGAGTGTTGCCAAATCCAGTCTCTTGTTACTAATATAAAATGACTGAGACAATCATGATTAATGTCCCCTGTTCCTCTGACCAGCTCTTTAGAAGGAAATAAGGCAACGAGAGATAAGTACCTGTTACTAATGCTATAGCCAATTCATGGCCAGTTCTCCTCTGACAGGCAGGGTCTGGGGAGTGGTCAGCACTATAAAGGGTCTGGGGTCTGGTCACAACGGGGCAGCTGTGGGCATGTCCCGTGGGTACAGACTACAGACATCATTTCTAGACCCAATTTCCCTCCAATGACCTCTGAAAGATCAAGTCATTAGGAATAGGGCCCAGGGTCACCAAGGCCCAGCCATCATGGCCAGCCTTGTCCTAAGGACTTCAACGACTCAAATTGAGAAGACAGGGGTGTCAAATTGGTCTCATCCTTCTTCCATGGCACTTTTCTGTGTGTAAGGACATGGGGCTAGGTTGAGCATTCCACGTCAACAAACCTTGTGGTGGGCCAGGGAGAACTCAGGTAAGCTGGTCCTGTATTTCTCAAGCTGGCCAACGGGGGTCATTCCACCCTTGGCTTGCACCTAAGACCCTTGGATATGATTGCCATCTTTTCAGTTTAAACACAGGAAGGCTTTTTTGTGTGAAAAGGAATATCCCCACCAAAACATATTTTCACCCCTCCTCTAACCCCACCGGTGGGTCAGTGTTTTGTGGATGACCATGAGCAACCAACCCTTCAGTCTAACATTTCCCATGGTTGTCCATACCAATCTCCTGACAACAGGGAAAGGGCCTGCTCCCAGGTCGCTCAAGCATCTCCTCCTCTCAGCAGCTCCCAGGGAATAAAGAAACCATCCTCAGAAAGTGGGGTACATCCCCCAAATGGGATGAGGCCAGAGAAACGTGAATCTTTCGCTCAAGGAGAAAAGAAATGGAACTATTTTCAGAATATTCTGTTGGTGGGTGCCTGCCCAGCTGACCCTCAGCAACACTGATAAGCTCCTCATTGCAACTTCTCCAAACCTGTCTTCTGAATCACATTCCCTTTTCCCTCTACCTTCCTGTTGGCTCCTTCTTATCTCTTTTTGTGGTTCACTTCTCTCCATCAACCCTTTATAAAGTGATGGTCTTCAGGGCCCAGTTTTGGGTCCTCTTCTCTTCTCATCCCAGAGTTCTCTCCCTTGGCCATCTCACCCCCTCCATGGCCTTTCTCATCCCATCCTCAGCCCAGGCCTCTCCTGAGTCCCAGACCCTCAGATCCACTGGCTACAGCCATCAGCTCCCGTTGTCCCCTGAGGACCCCAACCCAACATATCTACAGCAGATGGCAGTGAGGCCCTAACAGATCCCTGGCCCGTACCTACTGCCCTCATCTGTAGTTATATGCCTAAGAGCTTTCATTGGTCACTAAAATCTGCATTGCCTGCTGAGGCATCAGGCCAAAAATGCGGGGGGAATTAAAGCATCCCCACCCCCACCCCGGTAGACTCCTTCAACCAAGGATGGGCAAGAGTCAGTATATAAGCTTCTGAACTCCCTCACCGCTCAGGCGGGAGAACTCCCAGGTACATGTTCTGCCTGGGCTCTCAGAGTTCTCACAGGGCGAAGCTGCAGTCGCCCAGAAGATAACTGGATAACTCCGTCTTTGTTGGTCCCCTTAACTTCCTTTTTCTAGCACTTTCTCATTTCCTTACGGTGTTTCTGCCACCTGACAAATAAACTACTTGCATATAAACTCTCATCTTGGGATCTGATTCTAGGGAAATCCAAAATAAGATGACTTGCATACTACTGTCCAAACAGAACACACTATCTTTTTTTTTTTTTTTTTTTTTAAGTAGGCTCCACTTCCAACGGAGCCCAACACAGGGCCTGGACTCAGGACCTTGGAATCAAGACCTGAGTGGAAATCAAAGTCAGACGCTGAACTGACTGAACCACCCAGGTGCCCCCAGAACACACCATCTTCTCCTCCACTGACCCTTCCACCTTGCCTCTGTTGCAGGGATT